>NC_058415.1:61881796-62110379 GCF_002201575.2 Neomonachus schauinslandi
TTTATTTATTTATTTATTTATTTATTTATTTATTTATTTATTTATTTATTTATTTTAGAGAGTGAGAGCAGGGGGAGGGGCAGGGGGAGGGGCTGAGGGAGAGAGAATCCCAAGCAGACTCCACACTCAGTGTGGAGCGTGACGCGGGGCTTGATCCCAGGACCCTGAGATCAGGACCTGAGCTGAAACCAAGAGCTGGAGGCTCAACTGACTGAGCCACCCGGGTGCCCCAAGAAAGGGGTTTTCTGAGACAGCAAGAGTGAGAGCCAAAGAGAAAAGGAGCCAAACGGGAAGGAGAAAGGCAGTGGTAGAGAAAGAGAAGAGGGAAGAGGGCCTTTTAACGTCCAAGGCAGAACAAAAATACATTGACAGGACCGACACTGGTGAGTGACCCAGAGGCACGTATAATGGTCTGGGAGCTGGCATCCCAGTCCTTTATTCCAGTCTCCCTCATTTCAGAGCAAGATATGTATGTTGAAAACTATGTGAAACATATGAAAAGGCATGAGAAAGGATATTTTAAAAACTGCTTTCTTGATGTATAATTGACATACACTAAACCGTCCATATTTAAAGTGTGTCATTTGATATATTTTGACATAAGTATCCACCTGTGAAAGCATTGCTACGATCAGCATCGCATATCCATCACCCCCCAAACTTTCCTCATCTCCTCCCCTCATGCCCCAGCCTGGCCACCTGCCTCCCCACCAGCAATTGCTGGGCTATTTTCTGTCACTAGAGAGGACTTTGCATTTTCTTAAACTTCATGCAAATGTATATAATGTATGTGCTCTTTTTTGCCTGGCTTCTTTCACTCAGCATGACAATATGAAAAAAAATACACCCAAACCCAACTTATAAAGAAGTATAATTAATAAATAACAGAGACCTGCCAGGATTGAGAACAGTTAATGTTTAGTCCTATTTGCTTCAGCTTTCCTTTTGGTTTTTTTTTTGGTAATGTCATTTATACAAAAAGTTTTTGTTTTTTTTTTTAATTTTTTTTTTTTAAATTTATTTGAGACAGAGAGAATGAGAGACAGAGAGCATGAGAGGGAGGAGGGTCAGAGGGAGAAGCAGACCCCCCGCCGAGCAGGGAGCCTGATGGGGGACTCGATCCCGGGACTCCAGGATCATGACCTGAGCCGAAGGCAGTCGCTTAACCAACTGAGCCACCGGGCGCCCTATACAAAAAGTTTTTAAAATTTGTACATTTTTAAATGAACAGTTAGAAAGAAAACCACTATGAAAGCACCATGCAGGCCCAGAAATGGGGCCTTGCACGCACTCTGTGTCCCGCCCTGACAACTCCACCTCCCTCCGCATTTCAGATCATCATTCACCTCACTTTTGGGAAAGTCATTTTCTTGCTTTTCTTTTTGGTTTTATGACCTAAGTATCTGTCCCAGGATGGCAGAGTTGAGTCACCTGTTTGTGAATTCTGTATGAATGAGATCATCCCACACGTCTTCTTCTGTGACTTGCATTTTCTCTCGTTCTGTTTGTGAGATCAGCCCCATTGTGCCGGGTGGCCATGGTTTGCTCATTTTAGTGGCTGTGGAGTATTGGGTCGATGCGATCAGACAGTTTGGCCCTGCGTGGGCACTCAGGCCTGGTAGCCACCAGACAGTCATCACTGGAGAGAAAAGCAAAATGCCCCCCACCCCTGCTGCCGGTCCCCCCATCCCCCACCCTGTGTCCAGGGAAGGTTAACCATAATAGCCACATATGCAAATCATAACTATTTACAACAATAGCTTCTGCCTGACAGTATTCTTCTGAAGAAGCAAGCACAAAGGCTTTTAAGGGAAATCATGAACTTTATGTCTTCGTATTCGTCAGCTCAGGCTACTATAATGGAATACCATAGACTGAGGGCTTAACCGCAGGAGGGTCTTTTCACAACTCTGGAGGCTGGACGTCCAAGATCAAGGTGTTGGCAGGTTTGGTTTCTCCAGCAGCTTCTCTCCCTGGCTTGCAGATGGCTGCCTTCTGTCCTCACCAGGTCGTCGCTCCATCTCCTCACTGTCCCCCTCTCTGTGCTGCTCTCCTATAAAGACTCCAGTCACACTGCGTTAGAGCCCACACTAATGGCCTCATTTTACCTTAGTCCCCTCTTTAAAGGCCCCGTTTCCAAATACAGTCCCATTCTCTCTCACGGTGGTACCGGGGGTTAGGACTTTGAGATACGGATATGGGGGAAGGGCACAAGGTAGCCCACAACACTTGTGCTGATCTGAATACAGCTAGTTATATTCCCCATGTGAGAAAGAAGACGCAGGACAAAGTTGGAGGATCTTTTTCAAAAGGCGGCTCCTTTACTTCCTCTCTCTTCCTCAGGTCTTCGCTCCACCTGGCTCACTGCACCTCCATGCCATTAGTCACGTGCTTCTTTAAACGATGCTCTCACTATAAATTATATAGGAAACACAAGAAATCAAAACCTAGTTTCATGTTTCCTCAAGTATCAGAAACATAATAAGAGTCACTGAAGTCAGTGCTTGCAGCCTGAGATTTTTTTTTTATTCTTATGGTAATCCCCATACATTACATCATTAGTTTTAGATGTAGTGTTCCATGATTCATTGTTTGTGCATAACACCCAGTGCTCCATGCAGAACGTGCCCTCCTCAATACCCATCACCAGGCTAACCCATCCTCCCACCCCCCTCCCCTCTAGAACCCTCAGTTTGTTTCTCAGAGTCCATTGTCTCTCATGGTTCGTCTACCCCTCCGATAGCCCCCCCTTCATTCTTCCCCTCCTGCTACCTTCTTCTTCTTCTTTTTTTTCTTAACATATATTGCATTATTTGTTTCAGAGGTACAGATCTGAGATTCAATAGTCTTGCACAATTCACAGTGCTTACCAGAGCCCATACCCTCCCCAGTGTCTATCACCCAGTCACCCCATCCCTCCCACCCCACCCCCCACTCCAGCAACCCTCAGTTTGTTTCCTGCGATTAAGAATTCCTCATATCAGTGAGGTCATATGATACATGTCTTTCTCTGTTTGACTTATTTCGCTCAACATAATACCCTCCAGTTCCATCCACGTTGTTGCAAATGGCAAGATCTCATTCCTTTTGATGGCTGCATAATATTCCATTGTATATATATACCACCTCTTCTTTATCCATTCATCTGTTGATGGACATCATGGCTCTTTCCACAGTTTGGCTATTGTGGACATTGCTGCTATAAACATTGGGGTGCACGTACCCCTTCGGATCCCTACTTTTGTATCTTTGGGGTAAATACCCAGTAGTGCAATTGCTGGATCATATGGTAGCTCTATTTTCAATTTTTTGAGGAACCTCCATACTGTTTTCCAGAGTGGCAGCCTGAGATTTAAAAAAAAAAAGGGTTCAGGGGTGCCTGGGTGGCTCAGTTTGTTAAGCGTCTGCCTTCGGCTCAGGTCATGATCCCAGGGTCCTGGGATTGAGCCCCACATCAGGCTCCACGCTCAGTGGGGAGCCTGCTTCTCCCTCTCCCTCTGCCCATCCCCTCCCCAGTCATGCTCTCTCTCACACGTGCTCTCGCTCTCAAATAAGTAAAATTAAAACAAAGACCAAGTTCACTGCATTATTCAAGTTAAAAAGATAATAATTTAGACCTTGGCCTGGCAGACCAGATCGCCCCTCCCCAGCCCTCTCTCAAGATGTTCTGTTTATTCTGTGATGACCTAAGTATCTGCTGACATGGCCATTTACAAGCACGTTCTCACATGGCGAATGATTAGGTCCTAATTGCCTCGCACTGAAGTGGGGAAATAATTTGAATCCCTGTTGTACCAAGGAGGTAACTGGAGAGTGAAGAATGTGAGATTCTTGAGGTCACATGGCAGGAAAGTCACAAAGCCAGTGACTTTCCATTTCTCGGTCTAGGTCAATATGAATGCCATGGTCACCTTCTCCTCTGAAGGGGAGGTCCATCAGCAGTTTTCTGTTTAAATTGGGGTGCAGCGGTGATAGTCATTGGAGTGGGAACAAGTGAAAATAGCACAATGACTCTGAATGATCAAGAGGAAAATGAGTTGATCAGGAGGCAGGGAGACCAGGCAGAGTTGGGGAAGTAAACATCTGGTACCAGGGTGTACATTTTGCTTTTCAACCAGCAGGCACATGGGTCCCACTCGATCTTTGTCGTCTGTGCTTTCTCTGCCATAATCCAAACTCATGGATTTTGTTATTTCATACTTTGTACGTCTAACAGTTGCCACGAAAGTTTAGAGGATCCCCCTGGAAAACCATCTGCAACCTATAGTTTCTTTGTGGGAAAATTTAAAAACCATTCATTCAAGTTCTTACTTTGTTATAAAACAAATAGGGTTTTCCATTTCCTCTCAAGTTAGTATCGGCAAATGTGGTAGTTTAGGTCAGGTGCTGACCAACTTTGGTTGAGCCTAATGCAGCCACTGCCTGATTTTGTAAATAAAGTTTTATTGGAACACAGCCATGCTCATTCATTTACATATTGTCTATGGCTACTTTCTTGCTACAGGTGTAGAGGTGAATACTTGGGACAGAGACTGTCTGGTCTGCAAAGCTTAAAATAGTTACTCTCTGACCCTTTATAGAAAAAGTTTGTCAATTCCTAAGCTTGATTATTATTCCCAAATATTAGCTGCCCCTCTCTGGGGGAAGGTTATACTTCCCCTGACCACTGACTTCAGCATTGGCCATGTGACATGCTTTAGCTAACTAATGGAAGTGACGTATATCACCTCCAGGCAGAATCTTGAAGAGCCAGCATGTGATTTACCATACTCTTTCTTTTTTTTCTCTTCCTGAAGACTGGCAATGTTCCAGATACAAGCTGCTTCATTAGCTTGGGTTTGAGGGAAGATAGACTGGCAGCTGATTTTGATGGATATGTACATGGCAACTTTTCTGCAAATCTAAAATTACTCCAAAATAAAAAGTTCCGAAAAATATTTTAAAAAATAAGCGAGCTGTACATTCATATTCTTTGAACACTGGTAGTACAATTATAATACCTATAAGGTCCTTCTCTGCTGATTCTAACATCTGTGTTAGGTCTGAGTTGGTTTTGATCGATTGATTGATCGATTGGCTTCATTATTGACCATGTTTTCCTGATTTTTTGCATGCCTGGTAAGCTTTGATTAGATATCAGACATTGTACATTCTACCTTGTTGATGTTAGATATTTTAAAAATCATGAGTTTTATTCTGGACACAGTTAGGTACTTGGGAAACTGGAGTTCCTTTGGTTCTCGCTGTTACGATCTGCCAGGCAGGTCTGGAGCAGAGCAGTCTAGGGCTGCTTGCTCCCTGCTGCTGAGGGAGGACCTTCCTGAGTGCTTTGCCCCATGCCCTGTGAATGATGAGTTTTTCAGTCTGACTGCTGGCTCTGGGCACTGCTCCCAGGCCTATGTGGGCCTCAGGCTTTATTGTCCCTTATCATGTCGGGTGATTCCTTCTTCCAGCTCAGGTAGTTTCTCCTCATGAATTTATTATCGATGGGTGCGCACAGGGCCCTATGAAGATTCTGAGGTTCTGTCTCCTAGTAACCTTGTCTCTTGGTTTTCTGCATTATAAGTTCTTGCTGCTTTGGTCCCCCTGGACTCTCAGCTCCATCCGTTCAACTCAGGGAGTCTGCCAGGTTCTGCCTCAGTTCCCTTCCTGTGCCACAGCCAGAGGACAGTCATATGATACTAAGTTGGAGCAACCAGAGGGCTCCCCTCATGTGCTTCTGGTCTCAGGCATGTTTGCCCTCTGCTGTGTGACCACCTGTGTTCTGAAAACCACTGCTTTATCTTTTCTTTTCTTTTCTTTCTTCCTCCTTCCCTCCCTCCCTCCCTTTCTTTCTTTTTCTTATTTCAGGCAGGAGGGTAAATCATTCCCATTCTCCTCTTGGCTGGAAGCAAAAGTCTCCATATTCTTTTTTGTTTTCTATATTTAAATGAGATGTGCTTTTTTTTGGTCTGTTTAGGGAGATTTCTGAGGGGCCAGGAGAGTTTCAAAGTGCAAGGGCTCCCTCTTCTTTTGTTATCTCAAAAAACTCAAAATGCAGCCTCTCTGTGCAGACACTTACTCTCCAGAGCTAAGTTTTCTGCTTCTGATCTGTGCTTCTTAGAGCTCTACCTTCTGAGGTAGATGGCACAAGTCTTTAAAAGTAGTGAAAACAGTAGTCTGTATTGAAAAGCAAGTTCATTTGTGAAATGGCAGGGCTGAGGGAGATGCCGGGGCAGACACAGAGGTGGAGGAGGCGGAGGCTAAGGTCACGTACATGAAGAAGCCAAAGCTGGGGCTGAACATACCACCACATGAGAGCCATGTTCAAGGAAAAGTGCACTCAATCACGTGTTCCAAGTCTGGGGTAGGGGCGGGTACAGAGTATAAGTTTGCCAAACAGAGGAATAGCCATGTATAAGAAAAGACCCACACATGTCTGTGTAGGATTTTGAGCATTTGAGAGGAGCTTTGTGTCTGAAACACCTATGTGGCCAAGACAACTGGCTCCCCACTGAAGATAAGAGCTTCCTTTGACGGGCTCTCAGAGTTGTCACTGGGGAGAGGTTGCCTGCTCAGGGACTTGGTTGACATGTGACTCAGGGCCAGACCATAGAAGGTGAGTGGTGGCGATGTGTATCTCTCACATGGGCTAATCTATTTTTCCCCATGCTTTGGCCTATGTGTGTGCATGCTGGATTACCTAATTACTGAAACGTGTCCACTAATGCCCTGCCCTTCGCCATGTTGGGGGCCTAACGATGGAGTTATGGACTCCTTCATTTCATTGATGGGCAAACTGAGACCCATACAGAGACATGGGGCTGCCCAAGATCACTAAGTATAAGTTGCAGAGTTGGGTTTTCCCACATTTACTTGATTCAAAGGCTTCACAGAGGCCCCCTCCCACTCCTCAGGCCCATATTCACATTTGAGCTGCTGAACTCGCCTCCCTGTGAGTTGGCAGACGCCACAGCGTGGGCCTGCAGGGAGACAAGCCCCCTATCATTGTTCAGGCATCACCCAGACGGACTGCATGGTGCAGGAAGAGTGACATAGTAGCAAGGAGCTTCTTGCACACCCCCTGCCAACATGTCTACTCCTGGTTTCATTTTTCAGGGGAATCCCTCCTGCCTTCAGTCAGTGGCCTCATGAGGCAAATGGCTTGAGTCACTGTCGCCGCAGCACTGGGATGGTAACCACAGATGATGCCCACAGGGCTGGGGAGCTGGGGCTGTCTAGAAAGCAGTTTCCCTTTGAATGTCTGGCTCGAGGTTACTCTTCACACATCTCCCAGGTCCTGTCCGCCCTCCCCACGCAGTGCTCAGTTTGATTGCTCTAAGCTATAGCTGGTGAGCATGTCTTCCCTAGAGCCCACAGAGTGGCATGCAGACTCCCCAGCGGGGCATTCTGAGAACTTCTCCAGCCACGTGGCTGCCCTTGCCTCTGTGAGTCTTACACGTAGGGATGCCTTTCAGACCTCTCTGCTTTTGTACAAACTGTTTCTTCTGTCTAGACTTTTCTCCCCAACTTGGACTACTTGGAACACTCCCTCCTCATTCTTTTATTTTTAAAAATGACTTACTTTAAAAAATTGTGGTAAAATATACATAACCTAAAATTTACCATTTTAGCCATTTTTTAGTGTACAATTCAGTGGCATTAAGCACATTCATGTTGTTGTGCAGCCATCACTACCATCCATCTCCAGAACTCTTCATCTTAAAAAACTGAAACTCTGTCCTCATTAAACAATGGTTCCCATCCCCTCCCCTGCCACAGCCCCTGATAGCCACCATTCTATTTCTGTCTTTATGAATTTGCCCACTGTAGGCACCTTATAGGGGTGGAATCATATAGTAATTGTCCTTTTGAGACTGACATTTCACTTAGCATAATGTCTTCAAGTTTCATCCATGCTGTAGTATGTGTCAGAATTTCCCTCCTTTTTAAGGCTGAATAGTATCCCATGGTGTATATATATATATATATATATATATATAAGATTTTGTTTATCCATTCATCCATTGATGGACACTTGGGTTGATTCTACCTTTTGGCTATTTTGACTTAATTTGTGGCCCGCCCAGAGGAAGGTCCTATGTATACTTGAGAATGTGTATGCTGTTGTTGTTGGGTAGTGTTCTGTGTTATGCCTGTTGTTCAAGCCCTCTAATTCCTTACTTATCTTCTAATCTTCTGTCTGGTTGTTCTACCCATTATTGAGAGTGGAGAATTGAAGTCTCCAACTACTGCATTATTGTAGAATTGTCTATTTCTTCATTCAAGTCTGTTCATTTTTGCTTTATATATTTTGGTAGTCTGTTATTAGGTACATAAATGTTCCTCCTCATTCTTAAAGACTCCATTTAAATGCTCCAGCATTTAACTTCCTCCAGCACCCTCGGCACTGCCTCCCGCAGTCCAGGCAGAGTAACTGTCGCCTCTGTATTCCCTATAACTAGTATATACCTCTAGGTATCACATTCTGCTTTAGTAAATCATTTCCATGTCTGTCCTCCAAGTTAGTTTGTCTTGGAGGACACAGAGTCTTGTTTTATGTTTGCATCTTCAGAATCTGGCACCAGAGGTGCCCAGTGAGTGTTTGCTGAGTGGACATTTGTAATTGAATGTAATTGTGTCACCAGTGTTCTTCCTGGGATAAAAATAATTCATGTCAGAGGTTCTCAACACATCATTGCTTCTTGTATAAGTAACTTGTATAAGGTACTTGCTCTTCTCTCTCAGTTGATCCATACCACCACACTACAGGGGAGGTAGGGAAGAGTTTAACAACCATTTTAGGTCAGAAAACTGGGAATCAGAGACTCATACAGATTGAATGTCTTGCTAGAGGTCGAGCTGGCATGGGGCAGAGCTGGGACTTGAACCCAGGTTAGTCTGGCTCCTGACCAGGGTTCCTTTCCCTGTACCCACTGCCCTGGTAGGCTCCACTCCTCATGGCTGCCTCGGCTGGGATCACAGCCTCTGTGGATGAGGCTAAGCCTGGCTCACATGAGGGCTGAGCCTCTCATCTCTTGGGAAAATTCTAGTTTGCCTTTGGATGTGTTATAAGAAGTTCCAAGCAAGTCTATGAGATACACCTCACTAGATCCATTTTAGAAATGATGAATACTGAGCACCTTGCTCAGGTAGGAGCTGGGGCTCCAATCTGGACTTCTTTGACTCAAAGTATGATGTGCTTGTCATTTGATCTGAAGTACCCCATGCCATCTTGGGATAGTCAGGAGCTTTTTCTTATTTTGAACTAAAGTCTGCTCTTTGCGACTACCCTGTCACTCTGTCCCCTGGAGTCCTGCAGAGTGAATCTACTCTCTCTGCTCCTAACACCCTTCCAGGGATATGGTGACAATGACTATGATCCCCTAAGTTTTTTCTTCCTCAGGCTGAATGGCACCCATGCCTTCAAGTTCCTCCATGGCTTTTGCAGGAACCTGAAGTTCAGTCCCTTTCTCTCTGGGCCACCTCCTTCAGACATGCTCCCAGTAGTCTATCAGCTGGGACTTAGTGACTGGAAAGGCACACCCATAACAGGGCATCACTGGGCTGGCAGGGAGAAAGACTTTGGAGGGCTCTAGCTGTAGTTTCCTCAAGTGGATGGGTATCTGGCTGTTGGGTGGAGAGCAGGAGGAGGAGAAGGAGGAGGAGGAAACAGAGCCCTGATGTATGTAATGAAACAAAAGTAGAGAGGCCAGGGTTACTGTGGGCCAAGCTTCTTCCCAGCATGGGCTCCCGAGGAGGTTCCGTTTCAGGTGAGCCCACCTGGCCCTGTGCTGGTTGCAGGATGAGCTGCCTTGGGGAGAGGGCTGGACATTCCTAGACTGTTCCTCTTTGGTGGTTGAAGAGGGGTTTTGGCTGATGTTTAACAGAGTCCAAAGTGTGGTCCTTGGGATTTTGGTGACCTGGAATTCTGTTTATGGTTCCCTTCCCTGTTCCAGGGGTCCTCTAGAGATGGTGAGCTTTACTGGTCCATTGACTGGCCTTGACAGTGAGGGGAAAACAGGGACAAGGTATAACTAGAGAGGGTCTGATGAGGGCCTTCAGGTTTATTTTCTTGTACATGTTGATAATATTTGCCCTTACCTTATAAGATTGCTGAATATGTTTAAAAAGGCAATGCCCATGAGTGCTCTGTGCAATGCCTGATGCCAGAAAGTGCAAGGACTGCAGTTGCACATGGTACTTGTCCTGTGAAGGCAGCTGGTGGCTCCTAGAGATGTTTCTCCATCACGCTTCGGGGGGCCTGGGTGAACTCTGTCACTTCCATGCTCTGAAAGCATTTGTGGGCTGAGAACTGGACAGGACAGCAGGACTGCATTTCAGTCCTGACTCTAAATGGCTGTGTGACCAAGGAAAGCTTCTTCCCCTCTCTGGGCCTCTACTTTCTTTCCTGGACCATGAAGGCCTTGAACTACTAGAAGATCTTTGAGGTCCTTTGGCCCACAGAAGCCGGGGATCTGGGCCATGGGCAGGGTGTCACTTTCTGTTGCTCTTGACTCTTTCTCCAGGGAAGGGCATCCCCGTCCACTCCACCCTTTGCTGAGAGGTCTGCTGGTTCCCTAGGCAGGCCCCACAAGATGGCGTGCTGGAGACAGGTCTGGAACTAGGTGTTCTGAGGTCAAGACTGTCAGTTCCCCTGGCATGAGGGTGGGACCTGAGACTGGTGCCTCCCTGCTGAATGCCCTGAGGACACCCTCAGGGAAGGGGTGCTGCTTGGATTCCCTTCAGGGTTATTGCCCCACCTGCCCTGGACAGCCCAACCCATGTCCTCAAGTCATGGGGAGAGTTCAGGAAGTCCTGCTATGACACATGGCCAGAGGGCAGTAAAACTCAAACCCTCTTGGCAGGCAGGTGATCCTCACGGAGTCAGCCAGGCCTGACTCAGAGCCTCAGCCTGCCAGCCCCCGAACCAGCTGTCCCCTGGGCCACCACACAGAAATCACACAGTGGGGGATGGCATCAGGCTGCAGGAAAGCATGTCCCTGGCCCTAGGGCCAAGGAGAGGAATGCAATATCAGCCTGGCACCGACTGGCCTAAAAGAACAGCTGACTCTCTGCAGGGAAAGCTGAGATGAAGTCCCAAGTTCAAGACTGGCTGGTAGCCTCAGGACAGGGATTGCTGATGATCTGAACCACTGCCAAGGAGAGAGCTGGATGGACCCTCTGAGGCCAAGCCTCTAATCCGACCCTCCACCTGACTGTGTGTTGACCTTCACTTGGTTCCTGTCCTTCTTCAGGACCCGGCTTCCCCGGCTGGGGTGAATATGAAGGTATTAAGAGAGCAAATTTTGTGGTGTCTTCACTTAAAATTTGGGGACGCCGTTCTTTCAGCCTCTAATGGAAAGGTGACTACGAAGGGTAAGTGTATGCTGTGTAATTATCTGCTGCAGTGGACATTCTCCCTCTTCACCACAGACTTACCTTTCCTCACCATGTCCTATGTCCGAGCTGGTACCTATTCTCTCATCTTCGAGAAGGAAAACTCCCTTCATTCTGGATTATGGGGACTGACACGCTGGACATTTCAGTGTACAGTTGAAGAGACTTGGACTGACCAAGAAAGTCTTCTTTGTAGTTCCAGTTCTACTGGTGGGTCTTGAGCCGTTCTCAGTCCCTTCCGGCCCCAGTTTCCTTCTTTATAGTGTGAGGTGTTTCTTTCCAGTTTTGTCTCAGGGTCTCTAATTTCCATTTGGAAATTTAACCTTGTATTTCCCCCCTTTGTCTCACAAATGGATTAAATGGGAATGTCTGGGAAATGAAACATTTTGGCTGGAGAACAGCTCAGGACAATGAAACCTCTAACCTCTAATGTGGAGGCCAGTTAGAAAACCGCTGTCCCCACTCTGTTTGCAAAAAAGGTAGGATACTTAGTGTTCATATTGCACCCATGGTGGAGGCTTTTCATGAGTGGTCTGTCTCTAGCATACACACACACACACCGGTGGGGAGATGCTGGGTAAACATGGGCTTTAGGAGGATGTTTGTCCCTGAACGAATGTCAGGCAGAAAAGTGCCCTTGGCATCAGGCCCTGCTGGGATGATCTTCCTGGAGGAGCCGTAATTTATTTTTCCACGGACCTCGAGATTGTTTAAGGGGATTCCAGAAGCTTCATGTGGGCAGTGACTACCTGGTATTCTGGGGCTGCTGGCCAGTAAGGCGAGCTCTCTGTGTCGGCTGCCACCACCTGCTGACTGGGAGCTGGCGGCAGCCGCCTGGGCCCTCACGGCATCCCAGGTCATGTGAGAGACTTACCAGGAAGCCAGGGCTCATCCCTCAAGCATTCGGCCGGGCATCTTTGCCATGGAGCTGTCAGCATGACTGTGTCAAATGGGTTCATCTGCATGTGCCAGGGCAGGGCCACACTCCAGGTGGCCCTCCTGGCCGTCCTGTCACCCTGCTCTGTGGCTGACAGATACCCACAGCCATCTCTCTCATCCGTGCTGCCAATGGACTGGATGCTTGTCTGAGCAGCTGGGCCCATAGCTCGTGGACAGAGGGGACCCTACATGTCGGCCGCTTATGAGCTCGGCCCTGCACAGTGAGCAGGAGAGCGGGAGGAAGCAAAATTGCGTGGGGCGAGTCATAACAGATTTGAGCAATTCGAATTAAACTAGTTTGCCTAGACTCGATCAAAGGTTCCTCGGCACCCTATCACAAACCTGTGATGATTTGTGAAGAATGTTCACCAGCGAAATGGGGAAAATAGAGCCAAAAGAATGAATTTTTAAAACTCATGTGGCTTGAGGAATTTTTCTTCATTTTAAACGCTATCCTTGCTACCTTTCAATGTTAAAATGTTTTTCTCCTTATGAAATGTTAGCGATATTAGATGGTAATTGGTTTTTATTTATTTTATTTTATTTTATTATTTATTTATTTTTAAATGACTTTTTAAATATTTATTTTTATTTGTTTGAAAGAGAGAGAGAGAGCGAGAGAGAGAGAGAGAGAGAGAGAGAGAGCAAGCAGGGGGAGTAGCAGAGGGAGAGGGAGAAGCAGGCTCCTCACTGAGCAGGAAGCCTGCCCGATGAAGGACTTGATCCCAGGATCCCAGGACTCCGGGATCATGACCTGAGCTGAATGCAGGCGCTTAACTGAATGAGCCACCCTGGTGCCCCAGTAGTTGGTTTTTGAAAACATACTCACCTGAAAACCTATGTCAATCCTCTGTCATTAAGAAAATTATTTTTACTGATGGATGAATTCCGAAAGCCTAGGAACCAGTGTACTCTCAGAGGACTCATGAATAGAGGGCAATGGAAGAAAGGGCAGGAAGTGGCAGGCCTTGGTCTATAGGCAGCAGATGACTATGTCTGTTTTGCTCACTGGGATAAGCTCAGCGTGGAGCACATGGGTCAGTAAAGTTGTCTTCTGTAAAGGGCCCGGTACTAAATATTTGAGACTTTTGGGGCCATCCTGCCTCTGTCACAGCTACTTGACTCTGCCCTCATAGCTTGAAAGCTTCCATAGACGATATGTAAATGAGAGTGAGCTGTGCTCCAATAAAACTTTATTCACAAAAACAGGTGGCAGCCCTGATTTGGCCCAGGGGGGTCATAGTTGGCTGACCCTATCTAGCACAACGTCTAGCATCTAGCAAGTATTCAAAAAGCGTTTCCAGTGGGCAACGAGGAAACACTGCGGGGGTCTGAGGTAGGATTTCAGAAAGATCACTGTGGTCGGCTGTGTAGGATGGGAAAGGGGGAGCTCAAGGTGGAGCCCAGGCCTGGAGTGCAGGGGGCGGGGGCTCAGCCTGGAGCAGGGCAGGAGAGAAGGAGCGAAGACGTGGGAATGGCTGAGCCCGTGTGAGGAGGATATGTTTAAAGAGGGAAGGAAAAGCCACAGATAGCTGGAATTAAAGTCCCCATTCCTTCGACTCTGCTTCTCATGCCGCAAACCACGCCTCTAGAACTCAGAGCCTTATTTGATCTTAAAAAGCTTGGCTTTTCCAAACCACATTCTTGGCTTCCAGGACTGTTTTTGCTATGACTTTCCAAAGCCCACTCCAAAAGCCAAGAATCTGATTCTTTGCTTTCTCTTTACATTTCAGCTATGCCAGCTTTCCTTGGAGGCAATAAGTCCTGAATGTCTTAGCCTCTTGATTTTGCTTTAATGGGAGAAGGGAGTGCATTTAAAAAAAGAAAACTGAGAGTGAAGATGTGCTTGTTAACTTATCAAAGTATTTTCCTGCCATATTTGGTATTAATAAGAGGCAGGAAAGTCTGGGGAGGGTGCTGCCCTTGGTGAAGGCACAATGAGTCGGTCTTGGACATCTGTGGGGATGGGGGGAACATTCAGTTGGGATGTCTGGGGGCACTCAAAATTGCTCCCAGGCTCACCCGGAGAGCGAGTTTGGCTGGAGAGTCCTGGAGGGAGCTGTGAGTAGAGGACTTCTCTAACACTGGGAAGAGCCAGAAAATTTGAACTGTAACCTTCAAAACATGCCATCATTTATCCCCTCCAGCCCTGGGCAACCATCAGTCTTTCTGTCTCTGTAGATTTGCCTGTTTTGGGCCTTTCATATAAATGGAATCATATCATATGTGGTTTTTTTGTGTCTGACTTCTTTCATTTAGCACGTGTTTCCATGGTTCATCCATGTTGTAACATTTATCAGCACTTCATTCCTTTTTCTTGCCAATGCTAAATAATATTGTATAGGTAGATATACTACATTTTATTTATCCATTCATCAGTTGATGGACATTTGGGTTGTTTCCACTTTTTGGCTATTATGAGTAATGCTGCTATTGGTATACAGGTTTTTATATGGAGGCATATTTTCAATTTTCTTGGGTATATACCTGGGAGTGGGATTGCGGAAGGATGACTTCTCTGATCTTACATCCTGTACCACCCCTTCACCCCCTATGCTCTGACCACAGTGGGGCTCTACTCTCCCACCCCCAGCCCATACTTCAGTCCCCTGATGCTCTGCCCACACTGCCTGTCTTCCCTGAGAAGTTCTTCCCTTCTATCATTTGGGGTCCAAATCCTATGTGTTATTAAAGGCCCAGGCCACCTATCACTTCCTCCACAAAACCTTCCTCCAATGCCTCTTATAGAGAGTCATGCAACCTCACATGTTGATTATAACATTAGGCCTTTTGACTTTGGATTAGTCATTTTGTGCCTAGGTCTTATTACTTTCCTAGAGTATATACCTCCTAGCTTCACATAGACTCTGGTTTTAGATTTACTTTAAAAGATTTTATTTATTTATTTGTCAGAGAGAGAGAGAGAAGGAGAGAGACACAGAGAGCACAAGCAGGGGGAATGGCAGGCAGAGGGAGAGGCAGGCTCCCCGCCGAGCAGGGAGCCCGATACGGGACTCCATACCGGGACCCCGGGATAATGACCTGAGCCAAATGCAGACATTTAACCGACTGAGCCGCCCAGGCGTCCCTAAATTTATTTTAATATTCCAAGTGCTTTGCACACAGCAGACTCTACATAAATGTTTGAACAGTGAGCATTCAGTGTGTTCTGTTATTTAATGATTCTAAGATGATACCTCTACACCCTGTGTGGCTATCAGGATGGTGAAAGCCCTTCCCATCTTCTCAGGATGAAGACACATTCTCCAAGCAGCACCTGGTGAATAAGGCTGAGTGGCCCTCTGTTCCTCGTCCCATTCCCCTTGTCTCCAGTCTGACATGGACATCTCAGCCTCTTCCTCACATTTCCAGCTGAAATCTAATGAATTACTCTGAAAAACAGGGTTATGCATTTTGGATTCTGACTTCTTTGAGCATTGCTCAAATTTCATGACTTTGAAATTTATAAACATAGACATCTGTCTTCCCAGATGACCTACCAAATCATATTCCTCTAGAAAGCAGAGCTAAATTAGATGTTTAAGGGATCAGAAAGTGAAATGGACTAGATGATTTCCTGACCTGCACAAGGTGGGGTGAGGGCCCGACAAATGGTCATCTGGTCTTGGAGGGAACATTTCCAGTAACAAGTGCATACCTTCCTCCCATGGCCACCCGGAGGGTAAGGAAGTTTTTCTTTACATGGAAGTAAAATCTTCCATCCTGCAGCTCTCAACTGTTGTTGGTCCAGCCCCCTGGGGCCCCTCAGACCACCTCCACTCCTTCTGTTCCAGCTCAGCCCTTCACGTTTTAAAATAGGACTGTGGCTTCTGTGTTTGTTCTTACCCAGATAGAATAGCTCCAGTGCCTTCAGGAAGCATTCAGTACTAAAACAGCAGAAATAACAAATCGTAAACAATCAATTAATAATAATGGATACTTTCAAGTAAGAAAAACACTAGTAATATTGCAATAAAAAGTGACAATATTACAATCATGATCTTTACTGAGCATTTAGCATATACTGGGCATTGTGCCCATGAGATTAACTCTCTCTACCTGGCAACAGCCATATGAGGTAAGGGCTACTATGATTCCCACCTGACAGATAAGGAAAGGGAGACTCAGAAAGACTACATGTCCTGATAAAAGTCCCATAGCTACAGATGGACATGGGCTTCGAACCCAAGCACGTCTTCTTGAGTACAAGGTCTAACTTCCATGGGCACAGCCTTCCTAGTGGGTCCTGGCAGGCAATAGTGACCTTTTCTAGAGAGCTGGCTGCTGGCCTTGTTCTGTGGTTTCAGAGGAAAAGCCTGGGACAGAGCGTCAGGAGATAAGGGTTCCAGTGTGGTGTGAATCTGCATGAAGTCCCCTCCTTGCCTGAATGTCAGGAATGGCGTCGGTAAAACAAGGAAATTAAACTTGATACTCTGTCGGGTTGCTATTGGCTTGTGATTTGAACTTTCCAACCTTCCCTGAATGCACTAACCTCTCACACTCCTGGGCCTTTGAACCTCCGGTGTCCTTGCCTGGAAGTTTCTTTCATCTTCTACTGCTTGACTAATAATAACACATCTTCTGGTGGTTGAGAGCTGGTTTGAATACGGCTTCCTCTGCGTGGTCTTTCCGGAACCCCAGCGAAGGTCAGCCCCGCTCCTCCCTGTTCCTCCGTGCTCCCTAGACCCTTGCATAAGTCTCTGCTCTAGAACCTGTGATTGTCTCCCCAGATGGACGGTGAACTTCTCAAGGACAACGACTTGTTTGTTCGCGGTGACCTCCGCACTGAGCACACATACGCGGTCTCTGACGGACTCCGCGATGGCCCCTGGGGTCCTGGTGCCATTTCACTGGCACATCTGCTAGGTGGCGCTGCAGCCCACGGAACGTGCCCCGCGGTCTCCGGCAAAACCGCAGGTCGGGCGGGAGAAGGCAGTAGCCTCAGGCCAAACTGGGAGATCTCCTGGCCAGAAGCCCGGGAGAAGTACAAGTTTCCATGCCCCGCCCTCCCCCCCGCCCGCCGCCCCATCTGCTGAGTTTTGAATGCTACTAGAATTGAACCCTCTGTAGTTCCCATTCTTTGAGGGCTAGGAAGCCAGAGGACGCTCCCTTCCTCCCTCTGCTGCCTCATAGCAAGGGAATTTAGACCATTCCTTTCCTCTGTCTTTGGACTGTTCCAGGTTTATTATCCAACGTATGTATGTATGATCTGCTCCTTTTTGCTGCGTGCCCTCCTTACCTACTCCCCTGACAAAAGGAGAAAGATACAGTTCAGCCCTCCCTGATAGTATTTCCGGACCAAATGAAATCCTATGTCTGATCCTCTTCCTGTTTGTTCAAACACATTTTCTTTTAGTTTTCCTATTTTCCTAGATCTTCTTTCCACCCCTTCAGTGACTCAGCACCCCCTCAGCACACCTCGGGCAGAGGGGAGGTAGTGTGGTGCAGTAGTTAAAGGCTCGGGACCCAGCCTACGTGGGTCTGATTCTCGCCTTTGTCACCTCCCTGTCTGCCCTTGCACAGCTTACTTGACCTTTGGTGACTCAGATTCCTCATCTGTAAAACGGGGGTAATAATAGTACCTACCCAAAAGGGTTGTTGTGAGGATTAAATGAGTCCTTAGTGCTTTATTTTAAAAGGGACTGATAGACACTAAATGCTTATAGAGAACTTGCAACTGGAATTTGCTTGGTCAGTATCTTTGATGTTAGGTTGAGAGTCCCAGGAAGGCAGCGGTTTGGTTGGTCTTGTTCACTGCCCCATCGTTAGCCTCCAGAAGAGTGCTTGGCATATGAGAGAGGCTTAATTAAGAATTTTGGAAGAACCACGGGCTCTGTTGTTTCTCCCTCGTAATAAAAATAAACTAAAATGATGACATAATTGTTTGTCCATTTAAATTGGTTAGGATTTATTTTTTTTTATTTTTGTTTTTTAAAAAAATGAATTGGTTAGGATTTAAAATCAATAATAGTGCTAGCAAGGGCATAAAATGGGTGCTTTTGTTTATTGCTGGTGAAGTGTAAAATGATAGAACCTTTCTGGAAGGCAATTTGACAATATGGAGAAGAGGCCTGAAAAAAGGTTGACTCAGTAATTCCACTGTCGTTTTTTAAAAGAATTGGAGTGTTTAGATATGCACAAAGTTTTAAGTGCAAGGGTGTTCATAACAGCAGTATTTATTCTATTAAAAAAATTGCTAGCGATTGAACAGAAATACTGAAATGGTTAAATAAATGACACACCCATGAGACGGGATATTGGGCAGCAAATGATCTCTTCTTCGGGAGAGTTACTGATGTGGGAAAACCCTCCTGATACCAGCTTAAATGATAAGTCATCTACAAAACTGAGTATACAGAATGGGCACTTAACCTCTTTGGTCCCAATTCCCTTATCTGTAAAATTAAAACAATGATGGCCCCTATCTCTTAGGATTGTTACAAGGCTTACAAAAGTACTTTTTTTTTTAAAGTCCAAAATATTTTATTAGTCTGGGCATGGGAGTAAGGGATCAATAAATGTTAGCGACTGTTACAGAACCTACCAGAGGAACAAGACGGGAAGGAAACACAGCAGAGTGTTAATAGTAGTTAATCTCGGGTGGTGGGATTACAGGAGTTTTCATTTTCTTCTTTATAAAATAAAATATATGTAAAGCCGCTATTAAGTGCTGGGCCATATTAGGTGCTCCATAAAAGGTAGCTGGCATTATTCTATTTTTCTGTTTTCTCTCTTTTTAATAATGAACATGTATTACTTTAAAGCTATTTAATATGGCCTCAACACCAGTTCTTCACATTTGTTAAATAGTAAACCATGACTTTCACATACACTGTCCTCCAGGCTTTGTGACAGCCACTTTGGCTCTATGGCCAGGGGACCGACTGTGACCCTTTTCCCTTCAGCTGGGAGCCCAGTGCCACCAACTCAATCCTGCTTGCATCATCTGCTTTTTAAGACTCTCCCCAATACACTTTCCCTGCGGCCTTCATTTCTGTGATAACACGTTCCTGCTGTGACTCAGTAGTTTTCTCTTGCCATTCCCTCCTCAAACTTTCCTTTTTCACAGCAAATTCCATGACTCTCCTAACTGCCTGCCCCCGATTTTATCCCACACCACACTCTCCTTTCCTAGCCAAAACAAATAATGATTTCTTCTCTCTCTTGTAAATGAAGTCAAGATTGCTGATATTAATCATTTCAATCTCTTTTAAGTCCAAATAAAAAGTATATGAGTAAGTTGGGATTACAAACCAGAGAGGAAAGGATGACTAATTTGATGAAAGATATTGAGAAATGTAACCAACTATTTTGGAAACAAAAAACGAGATTCCTACGGCATACCGCAACAACAAATAAATTCCAGATGCATTAAAGAGTCATGGCTAGGGAAACCTGAAGAAGATATTGGTGAATATCTTATCGCAGGGTGGGGAAAAACTTTCTAAAGTTTTATGATATGCACAGGCATATGTCTGTGTCTAAATAAACATAAAATCTTTTCTGACTCAACAAAGCCCAAAACAAAATGGTGAACACAAACATATTTGCAAGATTGGTGACAAAGATAGATATCCTTAAGATAGAGAAAGTCCTTATAAATCAGTGGAAAATATGACAAAGTCAACAGAAAAATGGGCAAAGATAAGAAAAGTTGAAAGATAAGTGACAGACCATGAAAAGAAGTCTGTAGTGTATAAAACAGATAGAATATTAATAAAGTATTAATTATGTAAAGCATTCCTCCAAATCAATATGAAAAAAGATAACTCAAAAGAGAAACCAGCAAAGGCTGTGAATAGGCACACCACCAAGGCAGAAATAAAAATGACCAGCAAAGGTATAAAAAGATGCTCAATCTCACCAATGACCAGGGAAATGCAATTCTTAAAAAACAAAGTACCTTTCCCACCCAACAACCTGACGAAAATTAAAAGTTAGAAATCACCAAAGTTGTAGTTGGTACGAGGGAAGCACTCATTCTTATGTTCTCACCGCTGAGATTATATAAATCAGTAAGGCCTTTAGGAGGGCAAATTGGAGGTAAATTTTTAAAATATTCATCCTTGCTGGTATAGCAAGTTTAGCTTCAAAAGATACATCCTTGGGAATACTGTGCACAGAGATGTGTGCAAAAAGGTGCTAATTGCTTATTGTAGTAAAAAAGTGAAGGAAAAGGGATTCACATATTGCAGAGAACGCTAACGGAAGTGCCCACAAATGTATACGTGGGCATTGTCACTGTAGTTTTGGAAGGACTTGGAAATATCTCAGATGTTTAATAAGAGCAGATAATGTAAATAAATTGTATGCATCCACTTAATGGAATACTACTCAGCTTACGAAATGAGCGAGGTCGATCTATATGTACAGATATGGAAAGATGTGCATAATAATTTAAAAAACCCTATAATGTCCATAATCATTACTTTAAGAAGCAGGTAGCAGGACTTTAGGTGACGTCTGATCCCCTTTATGTAAATGAGACTATGAACCCTGCAATCCTGTGTGCCTCCACTTGGGTGGATGGAGGCCCTGCTGATGGAGGCTGAGCCGGCATTGTTGGCAAAGCTGAGCAGCAGCCCCAGTTCCCATCATGTCCTGCTTTTCACAAGCCACTGTCAGGGCAGGGCTTTTGCCTGAGCCTTCTTCCTCTCACCATTCTGCTGGGTGGACTTAACTTTGACTTATTAAGTGGGTTTAAGGTAGGACATGACCCTATTATCAAATTCTGAAGGTTTCTTCCTAGGGAAAGAATGGAATGGCCACCATTTCTCCATGAGAGAAGGAGGAAAAACCTGTAAAAGCTCCCAGAAGACCAGGGTCTGTGTACCAAGAGGACTTTTCCAGCAATGATAGTGGATCATAAGTGGGTTAGGTGGGAGGACCCTCTGTAGCAGAAGGAAGGAGAGAGACCAGCTGAACATGAGTCTGTGAGATCTACTTGGACAGCCTTTTCTCTCAAGGTCTTCTGCCTTGTGTGAAGAGGAAATCTGCTTTTTTGTGGTATCCTGGGTTCGTTGGAGTCAGGCCTATCCTCCTAAGGAGAACATGTCAGAAACTCAGAGTGTCCTGCTTTCTCTTGTGTCAGTTTCATGGTGTAGAATCCCCCTGTCACTTGAGAGGTTCAAATAGAGGCCACAGTGCTGTTGTTAGAGAAGCTGATAAGGGAACTCCCATTGGTGAGAGGCTTTCCTGCTCCATCCCACTAACCCATGGCACCTTAGAATTCTCTCAGATTATATGAATCTAAGACTTAGTGGTGAAGGGCTATATTCAGTTTCATTATCCACTTGTCCCTGTGGCCTTTTTCTCTGTGAGTTGCCTCAAGGTCTCAGCAAATGTGAATAGAGAAGGAATTTGTAAATGAATGGGTTGTGGAGAAATGACTTGCAGTCCATGGTAATAGGTAAATGTGAGATCTTCAGCGGCTTTGTGATGCTTGACCTTGAAAGGGGAATAACTCTTCTGAGTGATGATCCTCATGGAGAGACCTTTCCCCTTTTTGAGTTGGAATGAGAATGGCTCTGAGTTTATATGAGCTTAAACGGCCAGTGAATGAGGGGTAAAAAAGCACCAGTCAGGGACTTTGGAAGGAGTCAGATGGTTGGGGTGGCCATGTGGGTGATGACTGAGGACCATAGCAGTCTGCTTCACTGTTAGCTCAGTGATTCTGCTTTGAGGAAAAATATGGCACATCATCACACAAATGTTGGTCTTATTTTCCATTTGGATTTCCTTCAGTTACTCAGAAGAGAAAGAATATTCTAGAAAACAATGCTAAAACACAGTTTTCTGGATTTTCTTTCTCTAAACTACTTAAATTCGATTTTCCTGAATAAATAATACTTTTCTTCAGGTGTCATAATGTTTGTAGACACTGGTTACATTTTTAAACATGTTTCATAGTAATTGAATAATTTTGAGATGTGAAGAGAGCAAAAGACAATATATATGTAAAACAGTATTATAAACTTATAATTTTATAAAATTGACCTGGTACTTCAAAAAAAACAAAGCAAAGAAACCCAGTTATTTACTTGTACAGCCTTGGTAGAAACTCAGTACTAAGAATTTTGAAACAGTGATGAAATAACCCTTCTTTCTGCTCTTTTGAGCCCATCTCCTCCTGCCTTCAAAGGAACTGTCGGTAACCTCCTTTTGTCTCCTTATATTCAATGATTCTGTCTCAACTGGATCATCCCCTTGATGTGTAGCCAGGATAAACCCTTTCCTATTTAAGAAAGCATCAAACGCTCCACATCCCACATCTGTACTGCCCATCTCTTTCCTCTCTTTTTACAGCTAAATGCCTCCACAGAGTTGTCTACACTTGCTGCCCCATTTCCTCACTTCCCACTTGGCCCTCAACCCTTCCACTCTAACTTCTGGCCCCATCGATTTACCAAAACCATCCTTAATAAAGTCACCAAGCATCACCACTGCATTGCATCCAGTGGACATTTTCAGTCCTTACTTGACTCCTCAGAGCACTTGACATACTGACAACTTCACATTTCCTGAAAGCCTCCTGTGATTTCTGAAGTGGCACTCTCCTGGTTCTTCCCTCACCTCTCAGACTAGTGAGCTATTCTTCAACTCCCCACATTTTCAATGTTGGTAGCCCTCAACTACCCATTTGAGGCCCTTTGCGTCCTTTTCATTTCATACTATCTTCCTCAGTGACCACATTTATCAATCTTCAGAAAAGCAACTCTGACTTATTCATCCCCAGTCTGAATGTCTGCTTTGAGCTCTGGATCTGAATATACAACTGGCCACTTGCCTTGGCTTGGATGTCTTAATGGTTCCTCAAAGTTGTGTGTCCAAGACTGAACTTATGATCTTCCTCTACCCACTCCTAATCTGTTCCTATCTAAGTGAATGCACCACTAATCCATGTGTTCTCACATGTCAGAAAATGAGGCTTCATCCTTGATATCTCCCTCTTGTCACTTTTTTTTTCTGTGAATATCTCTTAAAGTACCTGCTTCTTTCCATCTCTACTACATTAAAGATATAAAGTGAAAGGGGTTACTTTTTAAAGGGAGTGACCTCACCATTTTCGGTGGTATGCAAGCAGAGACTGGTTGGTCACTTGGCCTGAATGATATGGTAGGGGCTAGATGCTAGGTGACTGTGAGTGTTCATTCATCTTCTCTCCCTAAAGTGTAGGGTGAGGGTTCAGTCCTCCATTCACTTGGACTACTCTTTCTCCTGCTTGTATAGCCATGACTCCATGAAGCCTATAGAGCTCTTAGAGGCCATGAGGCCAACTTCTAACCAAAGTCCCTTTTAGGAGATGCCTGAGTTCCTTGGAGCTGCTAAGGTCCCCAGGCAGTATCCAGTTCAGATGGAAAAGCTGAGGTTTAGAGAGCAGGACAGGGACTTACTCCAGGTTAACAGTGAGCCAGTGGCAGAGCTGGGGCTAGTACCCAGCCTTCTGCTTTCCAATACTTTGTCTTCTCATTATCCCCTACTGGCCCTCATCAGTCCCCTCTGTCTCATTTAAAGCTGGTGAGTAATAATTTGCACCAGACCCTGTCAGATGATAAATTATACCTCTCAAGTAGGAAGGTTGCTTTAGGGCTGCTCTGGGCTAGGGTGTCAAAAGACAAGAGCTATTTGTTTGAGACACAAACAAGGAGACTGGAGACAATGTAGGGACAAAGTCCCAGTGGATGCTTTATTTGTTCACCATCATACCTGAGGACCTTAAGTTCAGATCCATAACTGTGTGGAGGATGTCTCCTGGGGTGGGGGAGGGCAATATTAGAATCTGTGGGTTGAAGAGCTTGCAGTTTGAAAAAGCATATTCAGTATTGTCACATAGTTTTGTCTGGAAAACACAAAATAGCTAACAGAGACTTAGTGAAAACTCCAGGGAGTAAAGCTCGATGAAATCTTCATGGTTGATAGGGTCACACAAAAGATATGGTGTTCTAAATTAAAGCGTTCTAAATTAGCACTAAGGGTAGCCAAGATGATGGCCAAAAAATGTGAATATCTCAAAAACAACACAGAACAAGAAGGATAAATAAAACCATACAACATCCATGTCTTCAGCGTAACTAGAAAAAAGAGAAGGCACACATTTCAAATTTACCCACATTTAGATTAAAGAAACACCAACTTGCAGCAAATTAACTTTCATGCTTTGCCCACTGGGATTCACAAAGAACAAGGACAGTAGGGGAAAATGCTATGTGGAAGGGTGAAAAGGGTAGATACTGAGAGAGAGGCAGAGTCTACCCTAAGAGTCCTGGTGTGTCAGAAGATATGCTATAAGAAAGGAATGTAAAAGTGTATGCTATTTAAGGGAGCAATTTTTCAAATGGTATTGCTTTTAAGTGAAAAGAATGTGAAAGGTTAGGGAGAGATGTTTTTTGGAAATTTGGTGGTGATGGTGAAAATAAGCAAAGGAGAAATTTTAGAGTCTTGCAAATAAAAGAGAACCCCAAAACTGGAAGACACAAAATTTTTCCCCAACCTCAAAGAATAAAAGCCATATTTAAAAATATTATGCATTGATACATGGGCACAAAAGGGAACCCTTGAATTAGGAATCTAAGAGAATTGGTTGAATTCAAGAAAGAAATGTAAACAAAAGACAAAATCATACCAGAAATCAAGATTAAGTGTCCTTTTACAAGGTACCTAAGAAAGAATGGAATAAAATGAAGTTTTAATTAGGGAAATTGAAGAAAGACAGAGAAATGATCAAGAGAATGAGGTGACAAGCACTGGGTATTGCACACAACTAATGAATCGTTGAACACTACATCAAAAACTAATGATGTACTATATGTTGGCTAATTGAATTTAAATTAAAAAAATAAAAATGCTTCTATCTTCATGAAAAAAAGAGAATTAAACCAAGATAAATTTGAGGTAACTGGGTAATGGGCATTAAGGAGGGCACTTGAAGTAATGAGCACTGGGTGTTGTATGCAACTGATGAATCACTAAATTCTATCTCTGAAACTAGTAATACAGTGTATGTTAAAAAAAAAGTGAGATAAAATAAGAATCAAAAAGCGTTAAGAAAAAGCAGGTGAAATGGTAGACAGGCAAAGTAGAAACAACATACATATAATTGGATAATAATTATATGTATAATCCTCACTGAAGAGGATAATTCCAGAAGACTTTATAGAGATAAAAGATCAGGACCTACATATTGAAAGGGCCCACTGGGTACCTGGGAAAATTTACTCATAAACATCAACTCTGTTACATATTCTAGTATAACTGTTAGGCTTTAGACATAGAAAAAGTCCTTAAGGCCACCAAGCCAAAAAGATCAAAAGATGTATAAGAATAAGAGAATCAGAACTGAGATTCTTTGTTATGCAGTATTAGATAACTAATACATATGGATTTTTACATATTGCAAAAGAGAAGTCCAGCTTCCTTATAGTACCAGTAGTTTAGAAATGGAGAACAAGTATGCCTTGAGAGTCTCTCAAATTGAGTAACATTAAAGTAAAATCATACTGATATAATTAAAAAGACAGTGGATTTTCCTGCAACACATAATATTGGACCGGGAATGTACAAAAGTGAAATTGTGATATGAAGTAGCTTATTTAATCACAAAGAATGATATTAAATATATTCATCCAGTGGAAATACTCTCCTCAATCTTCTATTTGGAATACTGCCAAAAACTATTTGGAGATGAAATACTGGGATATTTTTTCCCTATTCAGTTCTATAGTTAATGGTCAAATAAGGTATTTGTTGAAGATATCAAACTTCAAGTTTTACAAAAAAGCCAGTCATAACTCATTTTGTTTTTAGTTGTGATGAATCCACACAGGATGAAGATTGAGTATATCTATTTCCTTATGCGTGATATATGGTTAGAGATACATTTCAATCAAAAGTGCTACTTTTTAAAGCGTTGAAGATGGTCATTGAAGTTGATGATGTCCTTCAGGCTGTGCCAAAATTAGTTGAGGTCAATGAACTAAACTGGGGAAAAAAACACTTATAGAATGACACAGATGAAAAGAGACTGGTGGTGTAGGTGTGATGTGCTCCCCAGAGTGAGGATTTCCCAGATGTAATGTCCTAGGTCAGTGGTTCTCAGACTTTCTGTGTTCATGCCAAATGCTCAAATACTAGAATTTTTGGCACTATGCATAAAGCACTTCCCAAACATTTTGACCACTGGACTCACTTTCTAAAAAATATGATGTAAGATCCATGCTACTTCAAACATACTTTGGGAGACCCTTTCCTGGATGACAATGAGCTTGTTCATATAGAGCTTGAAAGAAAAATACTGTGACCCAAGAATTAAACTCAGTCAGGATGTTCATGCATGAAGCAACTGAAAATGTTAAAGGGTCTCAGAAAGTACACCTTACACATACTTCCTCTGAAATAACTACTCAAAGATATTCTTTCCAGTGTATTTCTATTTGAAACAGTAATAAATACAATATTTGAAGTAATTGTGGATACAAAAGTAAACATTTTCAGATAGAGAAAAATGCAACATTGTGCTGTCTTAAAATGACACAGAAAGTATTAAACTAAACACAAGAGCTGGAGGTAAATAATGAAGTTGGAAGTAGGGATCAGCAAATTAGGAACCAAAAACTAAGAGCTGATTACTTTAAAACAGACAAATCTGTTACACTTAATCCATTGAAAGGGAAAAACTATAAGCACAAATACACATACACACCATCAGACAAGTATATTTAGGATCATTCCATTGGCAGTTTCCACTTCTCTATAGACTTTTCTTCTTCCCCTATCTCCTCTTCTCTCACATCGCATCCTCCTCTTCTTTGAGGTGACCAGTGCAAATGACCCCATGTGTATCCTTCCATACATTTCTCTATGCTCATATAATCCTATACAATGATGTATACCCAAATACAGATTTTTTGTTGTTTAATTTTTATAAAACTGGATTCTTATTAAAAACCTTTCTCTACAAATTCTTTTTTTTTTTTTTTCCACTTAATAATACATTGGGTCAACCCTTCAGGTCAATAGATACAGAAGTCATTCTTTTTTTTTCTTTTCTTTTCTTTAAACTTTAATGAAATGCTTAGCCAAGAGAAATAACTTGGCTGTGCTATGCTGGGGAGAAATCATTCATTCATTCTTTTTTTTTTTTAAGATTTTATTTATTTTTTGACAGAGAGAGACAAGCGAGAGAGGGAACACAAGCAGGGGGAGTGGGAGAGAGAGAAGCAGGCTTCCCGCCGAGCAGGGAGCCTGGTGTGGGGCTCGATCCCAGGACCCTGGGATCGTGACCTGAGCTGAAGGCAGGCGCTTAATGACTGAGCCACCCAGGGGCCCCTCATTCATTCTCTTTAATGACTACTTATTTTCAGTTTTCTTCCTGCTACAAACACTGCTGCACAAAACATCCTTGGACGTATTTTATTACTGCTGGTCAAAGGGCATATGTGTTTTAAATTTGAATAGACATTGGCCCTTCATTGTTCTTATAGGGACACTGAGTCCTGGGGAGTGATAGGAACTAGCCTAGGGAACAGACTAGCCGAGCAATGGCTGGAAGTAGATAGTCTAGCTTCACATCAGGACCTGACGTCTTACTAGGGTTTGTGACCTTGGGCACATCACTTAACCTCTCTACCCTTGATTTCCTCTACATAAAAACGGGGGAATGGGGCACCTGTGTGGCTCAGTCAGTTAAGCATCTGGCTCTTGATCTCAGCTCAGGTCTTGATCTCAGGGTCATGAGTTCAAGCCCTACATTGGGCTTCACGCTGGGTGTGGAGCCTACTTAAAAAATAAATAAATAAAATGGGGGAAAACAATAGTACCTACCTCAGTGGACTATTATACAGGTCAGATGACAAGTTGTTAAGTGCCTGGCACTAAGTAAGTGCTCAATAAAAGACGTTATTGTATCTAGACAATTCTCTTGCAGCCGGAGGCCTCCAACCCAAGGAAGCAGCTAGGGGAGCTTTCTCCAGTCCCACGTGGTTTTCCCTCTCAGCCACCACTGCAATCTCACAGCTGGCTCTTGGTCACCTCTTGCCAACACTGTATCATTTTGCCTTGCATTTGGGTTAGCTGCTGGCTTGTCTGTCTTCTCATGAAGCTGGTATCCCGCTGACGGTTACTGGGACTGGGTTTACTTCATCGCTCCCAGCACACAGCCTGGCACAGACTCAACTAGGCCTTTAGAAGAGCTTTAGGGGAATGGACGTCCTTGATTCCCAGAATTTCTGATTTGCAGAAACTAGTAGGTTGTCTCACCTGATTGCCCACCCAATTTCTGGAATTCCTCTTTGGATCATGAAGCAGATATTTTTCCATTCTCTGCTTACATACCTCCAGTGGTGAGAGACTCACTATTGCTCAGAGTAGCACATGTTACTTTTTAAAGCAGTTCCAGTTTTAGAATTTTCTAATTTTAGTCAATAGGATGAATTTTTCCACCATCTGCATCAAGTTTTGGTTGGAGACTGCAGAGACATGCAGAGAGAAGCTGGTAAATAAGAATTGTTATGGCTGAGGTTACACAACAGTAAAAAGAGTGACAAAGCACACAATATAACTTTAATAAGCTCTGCTCAACTAGTCAGAAACAAGCTCTCGGAAATGTCTATACATTTCTGCCTGCAGTGTTTACTGGGAAAATCCTTATATGGTTGTTATTTACAAATCCAGACAGGAGTTTATAGGGGGTTTGAAGACAGCAGTTTACAGACAGCTTGATGCATTTGTTTGCATGCTAATCTTCTAAAAGTTCTTTTTCTGGTCCACAGCTGCGGGAGCAGAGTTAAGTTCTGAGGGTGCGTTTGAAAGCCCCAGTAAGAAAAAGATTTGACCTTCTGCTCCTACAATAGTTTTGCTGCCTTCTGGAAGGAGTGCTAGGATCTTAGGGGATGCCTCCCAGACACCCAGAATGCTCTGTAGAGGTTAGCCAGAACATCAGCTTCCATGGAGGGTGGACAAAGACAGGTTGGTGCTAACGCTAGTCCTAGGCAGAAAGTTCTTAAAACCGCCCTGTGACCAAGCTGTATGTAGTGAGTTGAAGCCTCCCAGAAAACTCCAGGGAACTGCCCCCCTAAACCTTGCTCCAAGAGCAAGTGGGTGAGCCTTGGGGGAGCGATGTGGTTTAACTGAAGGAACACCAGAAAAGGGAGTTGGTGCTCTAGGGGTCGATGTCCGTTTGCTGCTAGCTCAGTTTTTCCACGGAAAGTGAACTCTAAAATGCTGAAAATTGAAAACAAACAGAGCGGTCACAATCCTCTCCAACCGCATAGAGCTTCATCCCACCCTTACTTAACTCGAACCTTCCCAGCACCCCTGGGAAGTAGACAGGATGAAGATTACACTTTCCATTCTATGGATGGAGAAACTGAGGCTCAGACTTGATGACATGCCAAGGTCTCACCCTCAGGAATGGGCAGATCCTGGAGTTCAGATCTTTCTCCACCCCACACAGTGGCGACCAGGCCTTCCGACATGAACAATCCATAATTATTCGGTCAGCCTCGGTACAGCAAGTCATCTCCTGGGGAAGGCGAACAGTTAGATGGCAAATGTGATTTTTATGTGGAAGATGTCTCAATACAAAAGCGTTTTTATACAAGGAGACGAAGAATAGGGGCTCAGACTGTCTCTGGGATAGTGATCTTTTGTCAGTTTATTAAATTCAGATTTATTGCTGACTCCCTGACCAAAAACATAACTGTTAGCAGTCCATAACATGGAGCAGAAATATGAGTTCTCAGTGAATCCGAGGGGAAAAAAAGAGAAGAAACCTTAATGACCTGTCCCTTGGAATAAATCTTAGTGGCCACATAAACTGGGATGACAGGAATTTATATTGTTCCTCAGCACTTGAATGACTAATGTGGTCAGAATGGGGAGCCACAGAAATTATTTCTCTTAACAAGCCAACACCTGTTTGCAGACTCTTGGAACTGCTTTGGTGAAGCCTAGGAATGTCGCCTCGATATCCCTCAGTCACACCCTCGGTGGGCAGCAACCTTCCCACACAGCTTGAAGTAGAGGTGGCATTTCTGTCCTCTCCTGAGACCTTTAGCTTAACTGTTCCCGGGGACCGTGGAAGGTTCTGAGTCAGAGGAGTACCCTTGAGAGGCTAGAGATAATCACCTCAGAGAGACTGACACCTGCAGGTCAGGGGCACCTGGAAAGGTTCCCAGAGGGTCTCAGGGTGGACGTACATCTGAACCATTCCCAATTCCATCCCTATGCCATGCTGGGATTCTGGATTCTGTCCCATCAGAATTACTAGGTTAGAGCTCGAAGTGTGCCCAGAGATCAGTTAGTTCCATTTTTCAGATGTGAAGACTGAGGTTTACAGGCTGGAAGTAACTGGCTCAAAGTCATGGGGCAAGAGTGTCCGATGCAGAACGAGAGCTCAGATTTCCAGACTCCTGGCCCCCATGTGGCTTCTGTTAGCGTGACAACAGTCCTTTCCTTCTGGGAGCCTGAATCATTGTAAACCTGCACACCACTGATGACTAATAGGTAGATAGATGTTCCAGTGCTGGGGATGTGATCCCATTAAGATGCTCCCCATGAATCATTACTGACCTTGAACCTCCCCCCCCACCCCCCGCACTGATATAGCATGTGACCAGCTACACCATGGTTTCACATTTTTCTTCTTCTGTGATTCTCACAACCGCACTGAGAAGGCAGATAGGATGGTTACTTTTAGTCATTGTGCAGATGAAGAAGCTGAGCCTCCTGAGTTAGGCTAATAAGGCTGCACTTTTCTTTTCTCAAAGGAGCTAGAGTCTGAGGAATCAGTGAAATCCCAAATGCATTGAAATGAAGTGCTATTAGTGTGTATAGTTAGCAAACATTGCTGGCGTCATTAAGAGTCCATAGAACCCCCACCTCTGACCCAGACCTGAGACATTGCAGTCTACTGGGAAAAGAAGAGGCCACCAAAACCCCTGCCGTCTTTGGGGTGGGGCTGTCCTAGCCTTCCCAGAGCCCACACAACCCATTCCTGGAGGTTCTAGTTAATTAAACTAATGCCATTTTCCCCCCTTAAAAACAATTCATCCAAGATGTGATCTTTTTAAAAAGGATTTCTATCTCTGATTTGGTGCCCTAGTCTTTTTTTTTGTCATTAAAAAAACCCATTTTAGCTATTTTAAAACTTGTTCATCTTAAAGCACTTCTAGGTAAATTTTATGCTTCTATTTATCAAATTTGCAGCATTTTATGAAGCTGTTTTTTTTTTTTTTAATCTATGCAGGTGTCTTTTCTATTAAGAGGCATAAAACTACCTTTTCCTCAAAGTGTTACATATCTAGCAATAAATATTTGCATTAAAAACCTGAATTCCAGTCAATTGTTATGCATAGACACACCCAATCCTGTCTTTGTAATTACAGATGATCTGTACCGATGTTGGATATTTTTTATCCCGTGCTTCATAATCAGCTATTAGTTTATGAACTAAAATATAGAGTCTATATCCCAGGTAACCCAGAATGAGCTGCTGCAGATTTGATTGATTGTGATCTGAGAACGTGCATTAGAGATCATCCCAGTAACACACCGAGGACACAGGGGCGGAGGGATGGGGAGCACGGCCAAGGCCAGGCAGCAGGAAGGGCTGAGAACCAGAGCAGAGAAGAGCCAGGCCAGGACCCACATCCTTCCATGTGTTAAAGAATGAATTGGAAACCAGTGTAAACGACTGGTGACAGAGTGTAAGGAATGCGCGCGCGCGCGTGTGTGTGTCCGCGTGCGTGTGCGCGCGAGTGCTCATGTTGAGGGTTTTGGGGGAAGAGAGGGGCACCAAGGTGGCCTTTTCTCCAATAGTCCAGTAAGCTGAAAGGATGTGGAGCCTCGGTGGAATTTTTTGAAGCAGTATTTCCGAGGCCTGGGGGCCCAGAGTCGAGCTCAGGCTGCAGTACAGGCGGATAAGGACCGCCTCCCGGTTCCGTCCCAGAGCTGCCCACCTGCTATTTGACACTCACAAACCCGGGAGTTCTTCCCACGAGGCGTGGCAGGGCCATGGAGAGATGGATCCCCGGTAATGAGACAATTAGCTCCTTGCATTCTTCCTGCAGGAACAAATCTGGGCCCCCGTGGCATCTGTCCCCTCCTGTTCCTCCAGCTGGCCTCCTCGCCACGTGCACACCGTGCTGGGAAGCGAGCCCCGGCTGCCTGCAGCTCCCTCCCGGGCCCACTTGCGCTCCCCGGAGGGGCTCGGGGGAGGCTGCAGGAGCAGGAAGGAACCAGAGGCCCGCGGGGGGCGGAGAGATGGATCCCGCGCGCGCCCCTGAACTCCTCGTCAAAGTTCTCCTGCAGGGTTGGCAGCCCCTTCTCGAAAGCTGCTCCATAGCGGAGGTGGCATATGGACTGTTGACAGAGCAGCTGTCGGGGAAGAAGACGCTGAAAGGAAGCCTCGAGGGATAAACAGAGAAATCCGTGGCACTACGTGGGGCCCGCGCGCGCCGGCTCGCTCACTCTTCTCCGTGCCCTTCCCCGCGAGCCCAGTGGTTCGGGCTGCCGGGCTCTTCTGCTCTCAAATATGATCCCGATGACGACCCTCATCGTGACATTGTTGAGCACTTACTACGTGCCAGCCAGTTCTGGTAACGACTTTAGGTGCGTTATTCCAGTTACTCCTTCAGAGCCCTCTGCGGAGAGAGCTCTTGGTCCCGTTTTATAGATGAGAACACCAAGGCTGGGGAACTTAGGGATACTGCGCTGGAAGGACAGGTTGTAAGTGACCCAGATGGAACTCCAAAGCCTGTGCACCTAAACGTTGTGGTGGTTTCCTGTCGGGAGCACTTTGGGCGTCAGACCACCAGACGATTGTTGATTAAGACGCACGGGGGTGCACTTGACACAGCCACAGGGAGTTGGTTCTCCCCTTGGACCTCCAGAGTGAAGGGGCGGTTTATAGACCCTGGTGCAGCGTCTGAAGTAGAGGCATACAGTGGATCAGATGAATAATACACGAGTAAATCAGTCAACCCTTAGGGCAGCTGCTTGCACACCCATTTTGCAGGTGGGAAAGCAGGCTCCTTAGGGAGTCTTGCCCTAAAAACTTGGCAGAGAAGAGACTGGAGCTATGGTTTTCAAACCATAGGACTCGACCTGTTTGTGGCCTACGTGGAGCCCCTCAGATTAAGGGGTGGGGGGAGGCTGGCTGGGTTGGGGGAAGGTGGAAAGACCAGTGAGAATATAAAGCCACGAATGTGGTTTACTTCAGAGTCAGCTGCTGATGGCTTAATAAATCCCTGGTCTAGAGAGCTGGGAGAATATTGTTTCAAGAGCATCTAGCTTGAGCAAAAAGATGTCAGATTTTTTTTTTTTCTTGTTGTCAGAGCCCTGTCTGCAACCTGATCCCTGGGGAGCTGCGGGTGGGTCTCTGTCCTTCATGTCTTTCAAATGCTATTTCCCCAGGTGGATCAGTCACCCCAGTTGGGAATCTGGCCCTTGCAGACATGAAGACAGAAACCAAGAGCCCATTCATCACATTGAAAGCTGATACCTGACAGAGATTCAATCTCATCTTGAGGCTGGAAACTTGGAGATAAATGGAGGGGACTAATTTTCTCAAACTCCAGAGGGAACAGTTCCCAAGTGTCAACGGCAGCATCATAAACCACACAAATGGCACATTACATAGCTCCCCGTCAGGGTGTGCCAACTCATGGCTTGGCTGTTGGCAGGAGGACAAGAACAGAGGCTTGCCACACCCGCATTGCAAACATTTTTAAAGGTCCACTGAAACCACAGGTACTTCTCCCCCTAAGGGGCATGGGGGGTACCCTGAATGGATCCTTGCTGATAGAAAGGAACCAGGTTCCTGGGCCCTTTTTGGTTGACCTCCTTCCTACCTCTCCAGCCTCTTCCCACATCCTCTCTCCTTGACTTCATCTGATACCCTTTCACCTCGGCGGATTTTCGTATGCTATGCCTGGAGTGCGCATCCTTCTCCATTCACCAAGGTTTTTACTATACTTAGAAGCCCAGCTCAAGCCCCATGTTTTGGACTCCTCCTGGCAGAATTGGTTACTTTATGCTCAAGATTTCCACAGCACTGTGCGTATTCTTCTACTTCTCACATTCTATTGCTTTCTTTCTTTCTTTTTTTTTTTTCTTTAAGGGTCTGTTTTCCACACTGGGCAGGGAAAGGAGTAGCCAGCCCTATTCCCTCCCAGAGGCCCAAGGACCTGATAGATTCTGATATTTGCTCGTTTTTGAATGAACAGTAAGCCATGGTAAATAACCAGTTGGCAATCTCTTTCGTACTATTTATTTTGTACAAATTCCCAAAGGAGCTTTGAGAGCTCAGTGGGGAGCAACTTGGAGGACTCCTGAGATGCAGAGGTTCCTGGGACTTTGCCTGTCCTGAGCTTCTGTCCAAGAGAAATGGGCACCCCCCAAAAAATGTCTTCCCAGGCCAAACCTAGGTCCCAGGGAAGGGGTAGGCTGAATGGAGACAGTAGATCTCAGCCCTAAAGATCTCCCTGGGCCTTTTGACACCACAATGGCCCCCTCCTCAGTCCTTCTAAGCCCTACTAATGTCATTATCATCCTAGGCATCCAGATCGGACCTGGGGGATTTGTGCCGGAGAGTACCCCAGCTCTGCACCTAGGGTGAGTCGCCCAGCCTCACTTGCGGCTAAGAAGGACGCCGACATCGTAGGATGGTTACAAGGATGAAATGAGAGGTTATTTAGAGGGTTTTACTGCCATACAATGAGGTGTGCGAATCTTAACTATACGCCTGAGTATTGTCTTTACATTTGCAGGTACCTCAGGTAAGCACCCTCCAGATCAAGATATCGAGCTAAATGAGACTTTAAAAGCCGACATAAGCTTATAAACTGTAAAGTGCTGAAGAAATGTTGGTTTTGAATATTACCAGGAGGTGGAGCCTCTTTCACATTAAATTCCTCTCCTCCTACAACTTGTAGGTTTCTAGAAATCATTAGCATCCGTTGCAGTCACCCCAGCAAATCACTGCAGGTGCAGGAACTCAACATCCCAGCTATGCAGAGCAGCTTGGAGACAGAGACCCGCGCACGACTGCCGACACCTTCAGCTCCCAGAACCACTGCTCTGGGCAGGTCTCTCCCGTACCTACTCCCTCAGGCATTCGGACGCCCTGACAAAATGCGGCCAGGGACAACATAGCTGTTGTGTAGTTTCAATTCAATATGACCTGATTTAAAAGATATGCCTTGTATGCCAGGCCCTGGGCAGAGGAGGGGAGAAGGAGCTTCCTAGGCTGGGCCGTCCGAGGGACTCACGGACATGACCATGTCCATACCCGTGACATTGAAGCCCACAGAGGCAAGGACTCTGACTGTCATCCATCTCTCTCATGGGACTGACTTCCTGAGGTTCCCAGACCTCCTTCTCCAGTGCTGACCACCACTCTGGGCTTCAGCCAGCTTCTCCCCTCAATCTGCTAGGTGTCTCCTCCTTGGCTGCTCCACGGCCCCTCAAACTCAGTGTGTCCCTAAGAAAACCCATTTTCTTACTTCCTAAACCTGGCTTCTTCTTCCTAGTTTCCCTCCTCCCTCATTGAGGCATCACTCACCCCCAATCGTTCAATCAAAGCCATACCTGAGGGTCAACTTTACCCTTGCCATGTTCTTCCTTCCGGTCCTTCACTAACATCACCTCTGCCATTACCCTTGGAAACCCTTAGTCTGTTGGGAGCCTCCTGGCTGGCTCCCTGCCAACTCTTACCCAACCCTCAAGACCTAGGAAAGTGCCTCTGCATCTAGAAGTATCCCTGCGTCCTTCAGTTGCACATCATTGACCTCTTCTGCCTGTTGACTACTGCCACTCTTTATCTGAATCTCTTTCAGGGCCTCTGGATGCTTTCTACCTCGTCTCATTCATTCGTCTCCCTGACTCCTGGTCCTGAGCATGCCGTCTTGGTGCTGCTGAATGAACGGATGGATGCCGCGTTAATGAGGGGGCGGCATAGGTAAAGACAAAGCCGCTGAGCTATTAATCATACTTTCAGAGACCCGAGCCTTTTTAAAAAGGCCAGGATATGCTAATTCAGTTGGGGTCTTTGAGAGTCTTGCTTCATCTTCTCCATCTGTGACCCCTTCACCTAACAGAAAAGGGCAGGTGCCTGACACCTCACAGGACTCTGTGCTTGAAAATGCTGAATCTGGAGAAACTTTGTCATAATTACCTCCCTCCCTGAAAGTACAAACTACGTAATTTGCCTTTAAGTGATCTTAAATTAATATAAATAATGAAGTATGCTCAGAATACTCAAGTACTGGTATATTCAATTGAACACAATTAAAATTAAGATGGATTTATTAGTATTGTGACTATTATTGATTAAAATGGTAATGATAAATAAGGAGAAATCTTAAGAACAACAGGGAATTGGTAATATTTCTTCAAAGTAATCATTTTGCTGTGACTACCCAATTATTAGTACATTTAATGTGTTATTCAGTGCAATTAATTACCCACTTTGCTTCTGGGAAGGCACTAGGAAGAAATTGCTTTCTGCCTGGAGTAGTGGTTGCTTGGGAGAGAGACCGGGAAAAGCCCTGGCTTGCTAGAGCTTCTGTGATGAAGACCATGCTCTTTGGGCACGTGGGTCCCAGCGGCTCTGATAGAAGCTGCCAGGGCCCTTGGGGAAGAAGAGACAAAAACAGAGACCAGGTTCTCAGTCTCACGGTCAGTTGCTTTTGTAGCTGCGGGAGGTGGAGATGAGCAGAAGGGGGAGGGGCACGGTGAATCGGATCAGTTCACCTGGCTTGAGTCTTGACAGGGTCACCTGGTTTTGGAACCTGAGTTTACCCCCAGCACCTCCCAGAGGTTCATTTTTTCACCTGTAAAATGAGAATGACACAGCTTGCCTGCAAAGATGTGTATGTGAAGGGGATCGGTCTGTCGGTGGAGCAGATTTGCCTGCGCAGTGACCCAGGACGTCCTCAGGCTCAGTCTGACTTGTGGATTTGCTTCTGGTTCCTGTGAACCACCTGTGGGTGCTGTGTCTTGCAGGCTGCTCTGGATCCTTGATACCTTAGCGCAAGGTGAATGTGGAGGGTCTCGCACTTGGCCCCCGGCTCCACTCCACGCCATAGCCCGTGACCTGGCTTATGCGGTCCCTGCCTCTCCTTGCCAGGAAGAATGCAGATGAGTGAGATGATAGAACGTTAATTGTTGGACACTTTTACAAAGCTCTTGCCTATTCATTTTCTATTTGTCTGTACAGCCATCCTACGAAGTAAAATAGGTTTTATTAGCCTCATTTAAAAAACAAGGACACTGGGGTCTAGAGAGGGAGAGTGACTTGCTTAAGGTCATAGAACTAAGTGGTACCTTGGGGACTTGAACCCAAATTCTCTGACACCAAGAACCATGCACCCCTGCCTCTTTAGCCTTCCTACAATATTGCCACATTTCCTTATCCCTGGAGTCCTCTGGCCCCCAACCCTCCCCAAGGCCAAGGTTTTATCATATTGTTTCATGAATCTAATTGCTAGTTTTTACATAAAGGCTTTATTTTATGAGCTCCAAATTGCCTAAATTAGATTTTATTAAGCTCACACGTATGATTTTCCTTGTTTTTATTAAAATTAAGTTCACTCATTTGCCATTTGCAAAGGAGTTTGAAATTAGGATCACTTTGTATCCACGGAAACACAGGGAGAATCTTATATGTGATCAGACTTTTACCCGCAGAATGGTAAAAAAAAAAAAAAAAAAAAAAAGGCAGCTGGTAATTAGGTGCGTAATTCATAGGCAAGCTCCTGGAGCACAATGGGTCTGCTCTTCTGCTTTGTGGCTGATAGTTTACGATAGCTTTTTCTGGCATGGCTATGTGGAAGTGGAGTAGGGGCGGCGGTGGGTGGGTAGGATGGGGGGGTGAGAGGAGCTGGTATCAGTCCCAGCTCTGCCCCTCGCTCATTCTGTGGCTTTGGGAAAGCCGTATCTCTTGTTTTGGGTCTCAGTTTCCCCATCTATAAAATGGGGAATTAGAGGAGTTAGGCCTAGAAAAAATTTTCATCCTTTGTCTCAAATTCTGATTACTGGTAGCAAGTGGCCATAATGCTGTGATGGGAAGGGTTTTAATGCCATACCTGGACTCAGCAGAAAAATGCATTTGATTAACTGACTCATTCAGCAACTATTAGTTGAGCGACTACTAAGTACTGGGGACTCTTCTAGTCACTAGGGATAAGTGAACACATCAGAAGAGGCTTCGGTTTTCAGGAAAGAGCAACAATAACAGCTACAAAAACAGACAAATAAGTTAAATTTTAAAAATGATGATATTACGCAAGACAAATCAGAGAAAGTGATGCTACGTTAGATTGGGGATGGGAGGGGTCAGCAAAAACCTCTGTGAAAAAGTAATCTTTGGGGCGCCTGGGTGGCTCAGTCGTTAAGTGTCTGCCTTTGGCTCGGTCATGATCCCAGGGTCCTGGGATCGAGCCCCGCATTGGGCTCCCTGCTCCGCGGGAAGCCTGCTTCTCCCTCTCACACTCCCCTTGCTTGTGTTCCCTCTCTCGCTGTCTCTCTCTGTCAAATAAATAAATAAAATCTTAAAAAAAAAAAAGTAATCTTTGAGCCGAGACCTGAATGACAAAAGAGGTCCAGTCACGGGGAGATCTGGTTGCAGCAAATGTTCAGGGCACAGGCAGGATGGAAGTGGGCACATCCAAGGAACAGAGACAAGGCCAGGGTGGCAGGTGAGATGGAGGTGAGCTCAGCGTGGGAGACAGTGGCTGGATGGTGATTGATTAGTTATGTCTGCTATTGGCATGGGAGGGAAGAGTGTTGCTAATGTGTGCTTCCTACTTCGCAATCCCTGGTCCAAATGATCCCAGCAATGATATTCCAGGAATCTGCTGGCAAAAACTCCTTCCTGGGACAGGGTGTGGCTCCACTTGGGTGAATGGGGGAGGGTCCCAATTGGAAGAGGGTGACATTTGAACTGGTCTTTCAAAGATGCTCATTTCCATACCAGGGGGTGACATGCTCCTCTCCATGGCATCCAGTTTTGTCTTGTGTGTCTGGAATGTACTTCTTTAGCGACTTAGGCAAGATACAGCCTGGTTTAGATCAGGAGGACTATCCATGGAGGCAGAGAAACTGGGCCTGAACCCATGCTCTGCTATTCATTAACCATGTGACTCAGCCCTTGGCTTTAATTTTTCTGAGCCACAGTTCCCTCGTCTTTAAAATGGAACACTAATAATATTTGCCTCTCAGAGACTGTGAGAATGAAAAGATAAACTAGCACACAGGGATTTATAAAACGTGATACCAGCATTTTAACATTTATAATTTATGTATTAGTTATACTTATACTATGAAATAGTACTAGGTTTTATGAATTGTTACTCTCCTTAGGAGGCCTCCTGACACCCACCCCTCAAAAGAATTGGATGTTTTTCCTTGAGTGTCAATGGTCACAGCTCTTATGGAAAGTAATTAGCAGTATGTGGTCTGCAGTGGCCTAAAAAAATGTTTGTCTCTTTTTGTCCAGGAATTCTACTTCTTAGAAGTTAACAAAAAGAACAAAGTGGACTTTGGCTTCTGGCTCTGATGGAGGAGCTTGAAGCAGTCTGCTGCTCCTGCTAAGGACTAGAAACGCTGAACAGGATACAAAAGAAAAGTTGTGGATATTCACTGAATGGAATAATATGTAGCAATGGAAACGAATGAAGGATTGCAACGAGCAGAAACATGCATGAATCTCACAAACATAATGCTAGGCAAAAAGGAACCAGATTCAAGGTCTGTACAATTTTATATTTGAATTTTATATAAAATTTATTTTGATATAAAATTATATGTATTATATATAAAATATAAAATTCAATATAAAATTCAAGACATAGTGAATTTTATATATGTTCAAATATAAATTTATATGTAGTTGATATATAAATATATATCTAAGATATAAATATACATAAGATGTATGAGTACAAAAATATACGTAAACAGGGGTGCCTGGGTGGCTCCGTCATTAAATGTCTGCCTTCGGCTCGGTTCATGATCCCATGGTCCTGGGATTGAGCCCCACATCCGGCTCCCTGATCCGTGGGAGGCCTGCTTCTCCCTCTCCCACTCCCCCTGCTTGTGTTTCTGCTCTTGCTATGTCTCTCTCTGTCAAATAAATAAATAAATAAAATCTTAAAAAAAATAGATAAGTAAACATACAAATATAATATACATTTATATTTATACAACAGAAATAAGCAAATATATAAATATATAATGTTTTATATACTATATAAACACAGTATATAAATACGGTATTATACAAATATTTGCATTTATATAAATTCAATCTCTTGGTGTTGAGGGTTAGGATAATGTTATGCGGGGGAGGCGTTGTGATGGGAAGTGGGGTATAAGAGGAGCGGGGGTTCTGGTAATCTTCTATGTCTTGATGTGGGTGGTGGTTCTATGGGGTAGTCACTTTGTGAAGTCATTCAACTGTACACTTTTGATGTATGCATTTTTCTCTATGTATGGTTCACTTTAATGAGGAAAAAGTTTAAGTAAATAAAACAAGAAATAATTGGGCACATAAATAAAGATGATTTATTGCAGCACCACATATAATGGTGAAAATAGAAATAATAGAGCAGTCCAAAATGGGAAATACTTCTTAAAAAATGTGGTAATGATACTGTCTTTAAAATGGTGTTTTCCAAGAATTTTTAACCATGTGAGAGAATTTTGATGTTCCGCTGTCAATGGAGTGAAGTACTATGAACGCTGGGTGCAGAATGGAGCCTGGCTTATGACTGAAAACCTTCTCAGCTCTGGAGGATGGAGGGGGGTGGGAGAGGCCGAACGTGGGGTGAATCCCCTTCTGCTCGGCATCTGCTTTTCCCACATTCAAGGGCAGGTAAACAGATCTCATTTCCTGACTTGTTCTTCCTTGTTCTTGTCTTGAAAAGCCCCCTCATCTCTTAGCAACTCCCTTGGAATCTCCACAGTCTTGGGAACCCCGGGCAGGGGGACTGTCCACCCCTTCAAGGTCACTTCCCTTCCTCAGCGGGGCTCGCACCATCTCAGCCGTCTGGTCTGGATAGCTCCCAGAGGACCCTGAGACTCAGTCCAGATGCAAGGCACAAGGAAGAAGGGACACGTTTTCCTACCTGCCCCCTAGTTTACAAAACTGGTCCTGCCCACAGAGTCGGGAGTGCTGCATGTCATTAGTCAAGGTTGTCTTAGCAAATCTCTCCACTTCTCTCACCATTTTGCTGCCCACCTTACCCCACGCCAGTCGTTTTGGATTTAGGATGGCTGCCCCCTTAATTACACAAAGAGCTGGGAGAGGCTTTGCCATCATCACGTGCAAGAGCCTGATTATATTCCCATGCAAGCTGCCTTCTGCCCCCATCTTCCTCCCTAAACAATGGGAGTGGGGTGGGGGGGACGTGTTCCAAATTTTCTACAATGGGTTTTTATTACTTTTATTGTAAAAATTTTTAAATAATGTTCTTTATCTCTGTGAGTGCTCCAGAGCAGTGCTTCTCAGATGTTAACGTGCTTTGCCTAGAAATCACCTGGGAGCTTGTTCGTGCAGGTTGTGATTCATTAGGGCTGGGGTGGGGTCGGGGGGGGGCGGTTGGCGGTGGGGGAGATGCTGCATCTCTAGGGGATGCTGCTGATCGACACCCAGCTCTGAAGAACAAAGTGATAGAGGATAGCTGTGGCCTGTCTCCTTGCTTTTCATCGCCCCCCGACCCCCATGTTTCACAGGTCTTCACATTTTGCTGAACATTTAGTGTAATGAATGACGGTTCAGTAAGAAGTTTCCAAGAAAGTTGGAATCTATGCACATACCTGGGCTAACCAAAGCACTTGCAGGTTAGTCCTTTAGAGGACAAGTTCTCAGATTTGAGCTCCCTTACTCCCCAAGCAGATAGAGCATGGTGAACTCACAGAAAGGGACTTAGATAAAAGTCAAGAGGCCAGGGCTTTAACCCCAGGTATGCCAGTGACTCAGTTTCCCCCAGTTCAGTATAAAGTGTTGGTGAAGAATGATTTTCATGATCCTATGAAAGGGTTGTCATGAAGTCAGGGAGCGCTCAGTCCCACCGAGTCCTCACCGGAGGCTCGAGGGCCACTTACTGGGGTGTCATAAAGGGTGTCACAAAGGGGAAGGTGGTGGAGAGACCTGGAATATCCTGATTATAGTGAGTCTCAACTAGCCTTTACTTTCCAGTTCCATTTCAAATAAAGTCTGTATTATGTCTTCTTGGAAAGATGGATAGGAAAATATTGAAGCTGCATTTGTGAACTGTTTCTTTTACTATTCAAAATTTCAGCATCAAGCAGTGCTAGGTTGGAAAGGTTGCTTAAAGACCCCTCATCCTACTGCTCCTGTGAGGCACCCTGTAGGAGCCCTAGAGCTCTGGCGGGAGGGGGCTCCCGGGTCCAAGGGGACCAGAGCTTCTGTGATGTACTCCAGAGCCTCCGGGGGAGCTGGCTCTGGTTGTGTGGACTGCAGACACCTCCAGGGACAGGAGGTGACTCCAGGCAGCCTTCCCATCACTAGGTGGGTCTGATTGTTCATGAATTCTCTCAGGTGAGCAGAAATCTTGACTCCCTATGGCCATCACCCATGACCCAAGGTCTAACGCTGGTGCTTTCAAACTCCCCTGATGACAAGTATCACTTGGGAGCCTTATTTAAAATTCAACCCAACTCCAACCCATGCAAAGCAGATTCCCAGGCCCTCCTGGAGATTCTGATTCAATGGGGCTTGGAAATTTTTTGTTTCAATAGCCATACTTCCTTCCTTCAGGCCTATGAAATCAGTGAGGGAGGCATTTGGATACAAAAACTCATTCCTCTGATGCAAGGAGAAAAATCCATTACTGAAAGTGGCACATATAGGCTGACGTCTTTATTTGATATTTATCACATGAGCTGGTAGGTGATATGTTGTTTTCATCTGAACTTAAATAGGATATATATATATATATATATATATATATATATATATATATATATAAATATATATATATATATATATATATATTTCTTCTAAATGTTTTAAATGCCTCCTTCTCTGTGATTGTGAGAAAGATAAATGAGGCTGTTTTAAGGCAGATAAAATTGAACAAAGGATTGACAAAGAAAATATTAAAATATAAAAATAACCCACTAATATAGTTGTGATTAGTAGTAGCAAAATTGAAGTCAATGTCCAATATTCAGGTTAGTTGATTAACTTTGTTTGTCAGACCTAAGAAGAACTACAAAGATGCCCATGTCCTGCAATGGAGCACTTTCATTCCTAGAGTTTTAAAGGAAATCATTCAATAGTAGATAAAGGAGCTTATGCACCAAGATGCTCATCGAAGCATTATTTGTAATTCAGATAAAATTATGAACAAATCCAATGTCCAACAATAAAATATTAAGCAAATTGAGATATAACCATGAATGAAATATTATATAGCTATTGGAGTGATTAGAAAATCCGTATATCAACATGCATCTGTATGCTGATGACATTCAGTATAGTTTAGCAGAATAAGAATTTGGTCCATTTATACTTTTTTTTTGGTCTATGGCTGAGTATTAGAAGAGGACATGGGAAAAGCACACTTCAGTTAAATAATTATTTGCTAAATAAATTTATATTTAAAATAGTGTCATTGGGACGCCTGGCTGACTCAGTCAGTTAAGCGACTGACTCTTGGTTTCAGCTTGGGTCATGCTCTCAGGGTTGTGAGATCTGGTCCCATGTAGGGCTCCATGTTTAGCACAGAGTCTGCTTGGGGATCTCTCTCCCTCTGCCCCTTCCCCCGTCCTCTCTCTCACTCTCTGTAAAATAAATAAATAAATCTTAAAAAAAGACAGTGCCATTAATATAATATTGTGACAATAAAGCCAATGGACAACTCCATTTAGAAGAAGTAGAGGGTAAGGCCTTGATAAATATCTATTGAGACCAAGGACCCTACCATCTTTGAGGTGTTGGGGGAGGGCCTTTAGGGTCCGCCGGTTCAACTTGCCAAGCTTTGTAAGGATGTTTATTTTAGTCACATTGACAAATGATGCTCTGTATGCTCCTTGACTTCCGCAACTGGTAAGCAGCCCAAGAAGTTTTCCTCAAAGTTCGCGTCTACCTTTGGGAGAGATCCAACGTTTGGGGGGGAGGTGGTGCGGGGAGAGGCAGATGCTCAAAAGAGCAACTAGGAAAAGCCAGACTTCCCATCTCAAATTTTGTTTTTTTCAGACGAAAATTCTTTTGTTCGGAACAGATTGGCACCAACGTCTCAAAATTTGCATCGGAGAACAAAGCTTCATGTTTGAGTAACAACAATGAGGATAGCACAGCTTGTCTCTCAAAGGTCCCTCCTGCCCCCACTCCCACCGCTCAGATTCTCTATTTCTGGTCGGCCAGGGGCAGAGAAGCCCAATGAGTCAGACGGGGAATGACCTACTGAGGTGAGGGCCTCTGGAATAAAAGATGAACCCCAGGGCTAGGAGCCCAAGAGAGCTGCTCTGGGGGCTGGTGTAGGGACCTCGGTTTCCCTCCATTTCTGGGGCAAGGACAATGCTCCTGAGCATTAAATTTACCAGGTTCGATCCTGAATAAATGGGGTAGTACTGATTATTTTGGAATGAGCTGGACTGATGTAGAAAGAGCACATATTTTAGAGTCAGAAAACCTATATGCAGTCTTTGCTGTCTCTTATTAGCGATAAGATTTTGGTCAATCACATTGCCTTTCTGGGCCTCAGTTTCCTAACTCATGAAATGGGAAAAAAAAAAACCCTGTCTTGTACAACTCACAGTTAGTGTAAAGATACTTTGAATAATAAATTGGAAGTACTTGATAACTGCAAAATATTATGCCTGCTAATTATTTTAATAACGGTTACAGTGACATTGCAATTCTGAATTTTATTTTGGGGTCTTAAGTATTGATTCCCACAGGCTCGTGATTATTTAAGGGCTGATTCATGAGCTGCCATGTATTGAGGTTGTGGTATAAATTAAATTTTTTTTCCATCTGTGCTTGTGCGACTGGGGCTGCAGGTGGGGGTGGTAAGCCAGGCAGTCAAAGTATCTGAGGAAGGAGCCTGCCCTGAGAAAGCCGGACCAGATACCTTAGTCCTTGCTTATTCAAAATCCCTGAGTTATATATAAAGAGGATATGCAAGCCAATGTCATAACGATAGGAAGGCATCTTGAAGTCCCTTGCGAGAGTGATGAATGACCGTCCGAGATGGCTCAGATCGGGAGCTGACCATGCAAGGGATTGTCCATTGACCAGTGACACGGAAGCAGAGCCACCCAGCACCAGGGGGGATACACGGTGACCAAAAGGTGGGCACCTTCCATCTGAGCCCTCTCCACACTATTTGTACCCCTTTGTGGGGTACGAATAGTCTGAATTTCAAGGTCAGGGACCCTAAACCCCGAGAGATGAGAATCAGCAATTCATTGCCCCTCTTCCCTTTTGTCCCAACCTCCCACCACACGGTAATAGTGATGATGCCTAATGCATGTTTCCAGACATTACTCAAATGATATAATAACTCAATTTTTTTTTATTTTGGTAGAAGAACCAAATGACAGATGTGATATATAAGAAGAGTGGAGCTCACCTTTCCCCACTCCTCCCCACCCCTGGAGGAAGTGTGGTATACACTCTTCTGCCCTCTTGATGCATTTACACTTGTGTGGGTATTAATCACATATCATTTTGCTGCTTGCTTTTTCCACTAAGTAATATATTTTGGAGATCTTCCTGTTGCCATATCTCTAATGCACTCTGCTTTCTGAGCAATGGATATTCTACCATAATTTACTTACCTATTCCCCTCCCTATTAATAGTGAGTTAGGTTTTTAGTTTTTTGCTACTGTACACAATCCCATGATGTGCATTCTTGGATCCATGTACATGAATTTGAACAATGAGTTGTGTGGGGCACACAAACAACTACTTTTTTTTTTTTTTTGGAAAGAGCCCTCTGATCTTCATATTCGTTGTTATTGCTGTTCATTCTGTAAAGTGATAATAACACCTATTTCACGGGGTTACTGTGGGGATTAAATGAAAAGGAATATATGAAGACCCAGTTTAGCATTTTTCACAGAAGTGGGTATTTAATAAATGATACCTATTAATATTATATTTGTATGAAAAGGATTGGCAAGCCATGATTTAGAACATTCTCTTTCCAATTTCCCATCATCGAAATAATCACACTTCTCACATCCTCACTGGCAGATTTCATAGCTAGTGCATTCAGGAAAAGTTATTTATTTGAATAACAAATTCTTTGCCCATTCCCCAAACTGCACATTGGAGCAGGGGTTATGAGAGGTGGGCAGCATGGTGTGGACGGCAGAAATGGGGTGATGGTGGTCATAGAGCTAACACGGGTGGGACAATCGCTGTGTTCCAGACACGACCTCATTCATCCTCTTCTTACAGATAAGAAAGGAGAAGCCCAGAGAGGCTAGGTAACTTGTCCAAGGCCACATACCATCAGAGGCAGAGGCCAGATCTGAGTCAGCAGCCTGACGTCAGCATCTTCATTCGGGTTAGTGTTAAAATTGGGTGTAGCAGCTCTTCGCTTGCAGCTCACACAACGATGGGAGAATCCTAGGCCTCTGGTGTGTTGCTTTTCATGGTATAGGTTACTTGCTCACAGTAGGAGCTTGACCAGTGCTTTTTTGAATGAATGAAGAATCAATGAATAAATGTATAAACAAATGTAGTCTTCCTCTGAAGGCCCCTGTGAACAAGACCATACACTTACAAGAGCGTAAGAGTGTGCTGTGAACAAGACTACAAGGGACCCCAAAGAGAACCATGCCATTCACTTTCAGCCCAGAACTCTATGTAATGATCACTCTTTTTTTTTTTTTAAGATTTATTTATTTATTTGAGAGAGCGAGAATGAGAGAGAGAGAGAGAGAGAGTACATGAGAGGGGGGAGGGTTAGAGGGAGAAGCAGGCTCCTCGCTGAGCAGGGAGCCCGATGCGGGACTCGATCCAGGGACTCCAGGATCATGACCTGAGCCGAAGGCAGTCGCTCAACCAACTGAGCCACCCAGGCGCCCGTAATGATCACTCTTAGCATCTATTCTTGGCATAGGTTTTCTCCCATTAATTATACTAATACATGTGGCAGGCTGGCTAGCCGCTCACCAGACCTAGACTGTATTTCCCAGCTTCTTCCCCATCAAAGTGTGCTATGACACGGATTCTTGCCAATGGGATAGGACTGGAATGATGGGTACCACTTTCTGGCTGCGGCGGTTGAGAGGTAGGTGTGTGCCTTCTCCCTCCTTCCATTTTCCTCATCTGCTGGCTGCGGGCAGGGCATTTGGAAGCCCCAGAGGGCGAGGACAGAGCCACAATGTAGAAGGGGCCCAGGGCCCCAGAAGACTGCTCGCCAACCAGCAACACCTGTGTTGGATGTTCACATGAGCCACACGACGTTTACTGTGTTAGGCCACTGAAATTTGGGGATTTATTATAGCTCTGAGCATAATTTTACTCAAGACCCTGATTCCTTCTGAATTATCGAATCTCCTCATAGAGTTTTAGGTATACAGGTTGGTTCGTCTTGTTGTTGGTATCTTGTGAAAGCATAAATAATTAATTAAAAGCAGAGGCCAAAGAAGGATGCCCCAGAAGTTCCTTCTCTCTGTCTAATGAAGGTCCAGAAATAGTCCTTACAATTTACAAAGCGGTTTTCCCTAATCATCTAACCCTCGTCAGTTAGTGGTGTATTTGTTATTAAACAGAGGAGGAGATCAAAGTCCAGTTAAGGCGTTTCCCTCAGGTCACCCAGATGGCAGCTCAGGGGCAGCGTGGGGACTCCAGCCTCCTCTGTCTGTCTGTCCGTGCATCCTCTCCTCTTTTGTCACAATGCAGTCATAAATGTGCAGTTCTCCGGGGGTGAGTCCCCTTTCAAAATACGGTGGGAAAGATGGTTCTGACAAGCGCCTTGTCCTTTCCTTCTTTGCACCTTTGTCTCTGCCAGGGTTTCTTTGGGATGGCGTGCCCAAAGCTCGTGATTAGAAACAGCTGCAGAAACAAGAGGAAAACATCTAAAAATAAGCCGCGCCTTGGAACACAGCATGCCAGGACTTGTAGGACGTGGATGGGGATGTGCGGTCTGGAGAGGCCACAAGGAGGGCGCTGGTCTTACACACAAGGTGACTGTTTCTCTTGTCCGCTGCTCCCGGGAGCCCCCACGAACTGGATCTTGAGACAGGGGCCAGAAAAGCTGGACTCCTCCTTCCCCTCGGGAATGCGAAGACTTCCTTCAGGACTTCGGACGGCTTTTTAGGTAGAGCCCAATTAGCCCACGGAGATCACGTTAGTCAATTATACGGTTGGTTCAAAATTATTTAATGATACAGGAAAATGCTCACCAGGAAAAAAAAAAAATCAGGTCATGGAATAATATGGTGCAAAAGGGTCTAATCAAGAATTTAAAATTTTATACAGCCGCGCACACGTTTGGCAAAAAGGACCGAAAGAGAAGGCACCTAAGTGTAGCAGGAGTTATTTCTGGATGATGAGAGATCAAAGTTGAAATATATTTATTTTTTAAATTCCTTTCTGTCATTTTTAATTTTTGTAAAATAAACATACACTATTTTTATAATCAGAAAAAAATGTTTAAGACAGAAGTAGAGGTTGGTTTTTCCTGAATTGATTTAATTTTAAGGTTTTTGCTCATTTTCAAATTATAGCTTTGTTGGGGGACAAAAGAAAATTAAATAAGCTACAGAAATTTTGCCAAAAATAACAAATCACTATTAATGTTATAAATTGTATAATAAGTTATCAGATTCAAATTGAAAGCCAGCATAACAGGTTATTCATATAATACTCCACTTTAAATGTTTCCATTTATTTTGAATTGCTTAGCCTGCTTCATAGGGTTCAGATAACATAGAAGCTGTTTCATTTTGTCGTTGTTGGGGTTTTGGTTTGGTTTGGTTTACCTAAAAAATTGTACAAACAAATCCAACCCTCCACAGAGAAAATTAAAAAGCAAACCAGATGACCAAACACAGGCAGGTACTTTTGACAGAAAGTTAAGAATCACATTTTCTAAAGTGTTATTTACAAGAAAATAATCAAGTTCTTACTACAGGCAGGTGAACAAAGGCCATAAGTGTATTTTGCTCAATAAAAATATAACGAATGAAATAACAAATGGATGCTAACCCTGACTAGCGAGCGAAGCAGTCACAATACACACAACTGTGAGAAGCCCCAAATTCTGACAAGAATAGTTGGGAAGCTGGTCAACTTCTGACAGCCTTCCTGGAATCTCCCTAGAGATACCCATCGAGAGACATCTCTACCACTGAGACCCTTTCTTTCAGTTGTCTCCACTGGGGAAGTCGGCTGTGCAGATAACTCAACAGAAGCGAAGCTAAAGGAAGACAAAAACGAATTCCAGTATTTTCTCTGAGTGTAAGGAAAAAAGATCTGAAAAAATCCAATGCTCGACCGAATAGGAATGGAAGGAAATTTTGGCACTCCAACTTAATGGAATACAAGGTAATGATTATAATCACAATTATGAGGACCACATCAAACCGTGAGATAGATTTATTATAAAATACCAAATATAGAAGAATATGCAATCTTATCTCTGCTCTACTGCCATGATTTCAGTGTAAAATCATGTGCCTGTGACCGGGGATGGAAAGGAAGAGAGAATGAAAGCAGTTGCATCTTGGTGAGGTCATAAATGACCTTCCTCCTTGCTTAAACATTTAAAAAATATATATTGTTTTGGGGCGCCTGGGTGGCTCAGTTGGTTAAGCGACTGCCTTCGGCTCAGGTCATGATCCTGGAGTCCTGGGATCGAGTCCCGCATCGGGCTTCCTGCTCAGCAGGGAGTCTGCTTCTCCCTCTGACCCTCCTCCCTCTCATGCTGTCTCTCATTCTCTCTCTCTCAAATAAATAAATAAAATCTTAAAAAAAAAATAAATAAAAAATAAAAAATATATATTGTTTTGAATGTGTGTTTTATTTTTATTTTATTTATTTTTTAATTAAAGATTTTATTTGTTTATTTGACACAGAGAGAGAGAGAGAGAGAGTGAGCATGAGCAGGGGCAGAGGGCAGAGGGAGAAGCAGGCTCCCTGCTGAGCAGGGATCCTGATGCAGGGCTCGATCCCAGGACCCTGAGATCGTGACTTGAGCAGAAGGCAGTCGCTTAACCAACTGGGCCACCCAGATGCCCCTGAATGCGTGTTTTAGTGAAAAGAAAGAAGATTTATATTTCTCCTCATCTCCATAAATAAAGGAAAGTCTTCTAAATGTGAGATCCTGTGCAATTTGAGTTGATTTAATTCTGGTTTAGAAATAAAAAAAATGATTAAAAAATGACTGTAATTGGTTAATTAAACAAATATTTGTTGAGCTTCTTATTTGTTTTCTATGGCCTGGGTAAGAAATCACTACAAACTGAGTGGCTTAAAACAACACCGTGTATTGTTTTATGGTGCTGTAGGTCAAGGGTCAGACATGGGTCTCACTGGGCTAAGATCAAGGTGTTGGCAGAGCTGTGTTCCTTCTGGGCTCACCAGGGGAGAATCTGTTTCCTTGCCTTTTCCACTGTCGAGGGGCTGCCTGCATTTCTCGGCTCGTAGCCCCTTCCTCCATTTTCAAAGCCAACTATGGCAGGTTGAGTCACATTACATCATTCCCACCCTCTCTTCTGCCTCTCTTTCTACTCTTAAGCCTCTCCTACTCTTAAGCACTCAAGTGATTAGACTGGGCACACCAGGATAATCTCCCTATCTCCAGGCCAGCTGATTGGAACCTGAATTGTATCTGAAACCTCAATTCTCTTTTGCCAAGTGAGGTAACCTATGAATTGTTATTCTGCCTGCTGTAAGGTCCTACTTAGTTCGAGAGGAGGTGCTAGCAGATATTGGGGAAGTGGGGAGAGGGTCCGAAAATGAGGTTCATGGTTAGGAGTTGAGAGTGGCCATGTAGGAGAAGACTCACAATACGGTGTGGGCAGTGATGAGGGTCGTGGTAAATGAGCATGCAGACAGTTGAGAGGGGGGCATCATTAGCTGGGGTCTTGAGGGAGGTTCGCGATGGACTGGCATTATTAGGCTTGGGACTGGGCCTTGAAGGATAAGTAAGATTTGGGTACAAAAAGAGGGCAAAAGAAGCCAGTGGTATTTCAAGTAATCGATATTAAATCAAAGCCAATGAAACAGCCATTTTTGTACGGGAAAGATAGTCAAATATTGACTCTCCAAGTCAACCTCATGCATCAAAGCAAAAGGCACAGAGGCAAAAGACAGCAGTTAAGTGTCGTCGGAAAAGCTCGGGCGGCCTCTTCTACCTCCTTTCTCACTAACTTGGTCAGAACTTCCAGTCTGCTGGTTTGTTTTATCAGCTGTCCATACTCTTATTTTTCCTTACACAGCTTCCAATTATGTAGTTCCCTTCCGAGAAAAGTAGCCTCTTCGCAATTTTTTTTTTAAAGATTTTATTTATTTATTTGACAGAGAGAGACACAGTGAGAGAGGGAACACAAGCAGGGGGAGTGGGAGAGGGAGAGGGAGAGGCAGGCTTCCTGCTGAGAAGGGAGCCCGATGCAGGGCTCAATCTCAGGACCCCGGGATCATGACCTGAGCCGAAGGCAGACGCTTAACAACTGAACCACCCAGGCGCCCCCTCTTCGCAATTTTTTATGGCTTACAAAGCTTTATGCTTTGAGCAGAACAAGTTCTGCTGTTTTGATTGGACCAGCTGGAGCTGAAGGCTGCCTAACAGAGAAACTCCTACTTGGAGGCTGATCATCCAGCCCCCTCGGATGGTACCTGCTTAGGAAAACTGAACAGGAGAGACCCAAAGAAAGCAGACACTGTAGGGGAGAGGGACTAGGGGGTGGGGGAGGGAGGGAGGCTGAGAGTTGTTCTTGCAGTGTCCTTCCAATATGTTTACATTATCAAAGGTTTCCTGAGTGTGTATCTGTGTCTTGAAGTCAATGAAAATAGTGTTTGGCATGTTTTATGGAGAAATCATGTGGACTCACCAAACCTCTGAGTCTGTTGTGCCTGCAGGTTATTTTGGTTATTAAGATTTCCAAATTGATTTGATTATTTGTGAGCTGGAGACAGTCCTTCTGGGAGCCAAGTGCTTCTTTTTTACACCTTATCGCATGTAGCTCTTATTTAATGATTTTCAGATAATTACCCATAGAATTTTCTTCTTCCAAGTCTTGGATAGACTCAGTATCATATCATATCATATCATATCATATCATATCATATCATAATCAATCTATCATATCATATCATCATATCATAACATGTCATATCACTTTATTGGTCTGGATTCACAAAGGTGAGGATGTTCCTGAACTCCCATGTCTAAAATCCAGAGAACATAGCAACTACTGGATGGTGGTATTGCCGTGGACTCAGCCTCAATAATCAGCTCACTATGGCAAAAGTAGAACGATAGGGTTAGAATGAATTACAAGCCTCTGCATTCACATTTGTGGGTTTTTTTTTTTCCTTTCCAAAAATAGAACGCTATTAAAATTCAAAGCAGAGGAGGAGTCATGAGGGCCGCTAAGTTACAAGGCAGGCAAACCCTTAAAGAAAGAAAATAGTAGACTAGTTAATAAATTAATTCAGGAAAGAAAAAAAGGGTGACTAAATGAAAGAAGACACCTCCAGATGGTATTATTAGTAATTACTGTGATAAGATGGAATAAAATGGAAGCGGACAGGAAGGATAGAGAAAAGAAATGGTTCACAAAGTGTGTCTCAGAAATTTAGAAACAGGAAGATTTTGGATCAACCCTTTTTTATAATCACAAGCTTCAAGGAATTGTAAAAAGGACATTAGAAACAATAACCAGCAAACTGGAAATTATTACCAGCCAACAGGAAGAAAAATTAGGTTCACAGAAAAGAGGGTAAAGACAGCCAGCGCCAAGAAATTCCATAGCAGGGCTTTTTAACACAAGAGAGAGCCTTGAGGATTGGCAGAGGAGGGATGTTCCCCAAGGTATAGGTAAACTTGAAGGAAGTGAAAGAGGAAATAGAAAGAAAACAAAGAAAAATTCTTGTAATACGGTTCCCAAAGAACTATGGTAGGAACAACTCAAGAACATCTGCAAAAAGAAACCCCAGATAATTAGTGGCCAAAAATTCCTGAAGTCCGTGTGGAAAGAAAAGATCTTAACAACATATGGAAGAAGAAAAATGTCATCCTGTACAGCTCAATAAAATCAAAATATGCCATAGTTAGCAACAGCCATTCCCGGAGAAAGCAAATGTATGGTTCCTGGTAATACACCAACCCAAATAAGAACCCAGCCCCAGGGCTGGTTTCTAGCCAAAATATGTCATCGCATTTAAAGAGATTTTCACACATCCAGAGTGTCCACAAAAATTGATCAATCTTGGTGCTGAAAGAAAACGTTCAGAGCTCAGAAAAACTTGTTATTCTCTTATTCCAGGTGGGGTTAAGACAAGGACTGTCCTAGGTAGGGTCATCTACCATCCTGGGTTGGCTGGGACCAGAAAGTTTCTAGAGATGTAGGACTTTGCATGCTCAAGCCAAGATGGCCATGAGCAAACTGGGACGGTGGGTTACCCCAGCACTAGTTTCTTCCAAGTGACAATGCAGGGAAGCTGGTTGGGCTCAAATGGTCTATAAAATTATGATAGAGAATTCTCTAAACTCTTCTAGTACTGCAGTTTCAAATTTGTTGTTTTCTCCTGCCTTCTAGGAAAATGTTCCTAAAATATTCAGCATTTGGTGGTTCATTCACTCATCCAGTTAAATATTGATCGTGTGCTTTTTCATGCCTTGGGCTGGGTGTGTAGTTACAATGACAAACACGCTCCTGCCTTCATGGGGCTCAGAGGCAAAGTGGAGAGCAGGGTATGAGAGAAACAAACACAACTATGCATATAATTGGAAATGTGATAGATGGTCTGAGGGAGAAGAACAGGGTGATATGCTTGAGAATGCCATAGAACATGTAATTTCCACCTGAGAAGCGGAGTTCTAGTTAGAAAAGCCTGTCTGAGGAAGTGGTATGGAAGCAGAGACCTGAAGGATAGGAGAAGAGAGGAGCCAGAGGGGGAACCAGGCTGCACTGCAGGAAATGAGTGTGTGGAGATGGCAGGTAAAATGTTCCAGGCAGAGGCAGAACATGCAAAGGACCTGAGGTAGGAAGGAGCCTGGTGGGTTGAAGGAGTTGAGAGAAGGCTAGCGTCTCTCTTCCCTTAAGGGGAAAGAGAAATGTTTTACCCTTCAGCTGGAAGAGTCAGAAGTACTGGGAGTGATGGTGGTACCAGTGGTCCAGCAGAGTTGGTGGGGCGGGGGGGGGGGGGGGAAGGGGGGAGAGACACAAGAAACAAAGGCCAAAGATCAGTAGATAGTGACTTTTTTGCCTGAACTCTTCTTATAACATCTAAAGAAATCAATATAACTGCCCTGGGGTCTCTCTGATGAACAAAAAGTATAAAAAGCTTTGGGACACAGATGGAAGCAGAATCTCTGAAACAGAGCTGAAAATAAGAAATGACAGAGACTTAGGAGGATGAGTTGTGAAGGATAAAACCCTACTTAATCTGAGATTTGCAAAAAACGAGGAAAAAAAATACAAAGGCCATTTCTAGCTATGCTAAGCGCCAGAAGAAGGGGGGTATTAAAATATGAGCAATAGTTTGGCTAGTAGATGGTCTCATGCCAAGAAGACCCAAAAATGCCTAAATACTGCTTCACGGTCACCTTAAGAGGCCCCCAAAGGAGAGATACCTGAGGGACTCCGACATAGGAAAGCAGTGTATTCTTGTGGAGGGTTTTTTTTTTTTTTTTTTAAAAGCATAAATGAATCCATAACCTGTTAATTACTCAGGATAAACCTGTAGGGAGGATTTTTCTATGCTTCTAAGCTCCATCTTCGGACCTATTGAAGGTTCTAAGTAAAATCCCTGTGAAAATGTTGAAAATGTGTTTTACAGTTTTGAAGTTGAAACAAAAGTGGGAGTCCTGTCTGAAATACTGGATTACAGAAATTCAGAATCACATTGACGGGCTGGGAGGAAGACCTACTAGAAGGATGGGATTCAGAGATGATGGAAGGAGCCTGTGTGCTACAAAGAGGGGCCGGAAGAGGCTTCTCTGTGCAAGAGTCCAGGCTTGGGCTGGCCGGGGGCTGCCCTGGGCTAGAGGGGCAGCCAAGGGATGGGCGCAGAGGCGGTGTGGCCTCTGCCTGGGAGACTTCCTCCGTGCAGTCCTCCAGCAGTGGCTCCTCTCCGCGGGGCTCCTGCGTGCGCTCCCTGCTGGTGCAAGTCCAGGGGCTTCGGCGCGTGCACTACGCCAGGGGCTTGTCCTGTTCTCTTTTGCTTCCAGGAGGTGCCACACAAGGTTCCATAAAACAGTGATGAGAAACTTTCTTTCTACGGTTAACCGAATCTCTGGGTGCCTACATGCCAAATAGCACAGGGAAACATTGAAAGGAAGTGCAAGTTCCTAAACAGAAAAATTTCAGAAATGATTTTAAGCCCGAGGAAGTCAACACATGGTGTGGACTTTCAAATATAATTTGAATGGTGATGTGACCTGAAACTCTGAATTTTTATCCCAATTCTTGCCATAAAATTCCCACTAGGTTTTTTTATTTTATATGCTTGAAAGAAATGCCGAAAGGTTTTATACGACAAGAGCGAATACACAGAAAGCCACTAATGAAGTCAAAGATCAGAGAGGGTGAGTTCAGTCAAATTGTCAGCATTATTGAAAAGCAGGCTGGGTCACATGGTGCTAACATTAAATAGAGCAGAGCACATAGACTTTGGAGTTAGAAAGACCTGAGTTTGAATCACACTCTGTCCCTTAGCGTCTGGGTTGGGGTTGTCATATGATAAAGGGGTTGGTGATAGTTATTTGAGGAGGATTAAAGGAGATGATGAATGCAGACCATTTAGTACAGGGTCAGGCATATAATAAATACTCAAATTTATTATTGCTATAATTTTAGGATGCATGAAATCATGTTGAGAATCCTCACTATCAACTGATTAAAAAAATCACTTTAATAAAAGACCCAACAGGCAACCAAGCCATTAAATTCACAGGCCTGGTAAATATCTCAAGATGCCAGCCAATGAAGTAGGATCTCATCAAATCATCTTTGTAAGTCCAGAGACAATTTCAACATCAAGCCAAAGTGTGTTATGGACTGAATGTTTGTGTCCACCCCCGGCCCCATGCCTATGTTGAAATCCTAACCCCCAATGTGATAGTATTGGGAGAGTTTCCACCCTCATGAATGGGAATAGTGTCCTTATAAGAAGAGACGGGACATGGCTTGCTTCCCTCTCTGCTCTCTGCCAGGTGAGGATATAATGAGAAGACAGCCATCAGCAAACTAGGAAGTGGGTCCTCACCAGATACCAGATCTGCTGGCACCTTGATCTCGGACTTCCCAGCCTCCACAACTGTGAGAAGTAAATGTTGTTTAAGCCACCCGGGTCTGTGGTAATTTCTTATAGTAACCTGAACTAAGACACTAAGACAGTAGGAATCTAAAAAATAAAAAGACAACAATACTGGCCCAGTTGCTTAGAGGTGATACATTTATGCGGTATTTAAGTATGTAAGAAACAACAGTAGATAATATCACCTACTTAGAATATGCAAAGCTAGAATGTCTCTGCCAAAAGGCAGACAACGATGAGGTTTTAATGAAAAGAACAAATGGGATAAGATGACAACAAGGAAAAAGAAAAAGCTAATAATAGATTAAGAATTAATCTCAAAAAAAGATGATGTTCACATAAAAATAAGCTAAAAAATGCATACTATTTTCACAACCAGAGAAATTAAAATAATTTATTAAAAATATCAATAGCATCTAAAATCCCCCAGGCCAGCAGAAGACATGCATGGAAGTATTGACAAGATTGTACTATTGAGAGATTTTTTTTTAAAGCAATTAAAAAGTAGTAATAATAAACGCAAAAACAATATAGCCAAGAAGAACAGCAATCTCGAACATGTGGAAATAGGTCAGAAAGGAACCCAGATACAGAGAGACCAGATATAATACAGCACAGGTATCCATTTCTTTTTCTGTTTTGCTTTTTACATGTACCCATTTCCTAAGAGATACTTTTGTTTTGTAGGAATTCTGAATCCAGGAATTCAAGACAGAAATATAAAACCAAGAAAATGGATAACATTTACATCAAGTTGGGTGGTGGTCTCTTTAGATACATGACTTAATAAATTGCAGGCATTTTATTTTTTGGTTTGTTTTCTTTTGTTTTAAAGACTACAAGACAATGACATAGGAATCTCAATATAAAATCTATGTTGAGAGATTCACCTAAAATCTATGTTGAGAGATTTATTCACCTTTCCATCTGAAATCTGAAAGCTCTCCAGTGAATGCAGAAGAAAGTTTAAACTCTGAGGTTCACTGCTCGTCTCTGGCTAAGAGCAGATGCCCTGAATCAGGCTGCTTGGATTGAAATCCAGGCTCCATCACTGATGGCTGCTAGTTGTGAGAACTGGGAGAAGTTACTTTTTAATCCTTAGTTGATTCATCTGTGACCTGAGGACCACCGTGTGTGATAGCACAGTGTTTGGTGCATGGTGAACACATACAGTAACTGCCAGTAACACACGGTCCTCTCCCTACATGTTCAGTCTTCTCTTCCTGCATCCTTCTTTTATTTTTTTTTAAGATTTTATTTATTTATTTGAGAGGATGGGGGGCAGAGGGAGGGAGAGAATCTCCAGCAGACTCCATGCTGAGCACAGAGCCAGATATGGGGCTCAATTGCACAACCGTGAGATCATGACCTGAGCCGAAATCAAGAGGCAGACACTCAACCGACTGAGCCACCCAGGCGCCCCTCTTCCTGTATCCTTCTTCCGGAAGAAGAGCCGTTCCCTGAAGACACCCCATCATCTCCTGTCTCTGTCTTTAATCTGATGTTTTTAAAGGAAACTCAGGCTTGTTAGGATCCCAAATACAGTTAAGTATCAAAACCTGGATTTGAACTCAACTTTGTTGGATAGCTGACTCCTGCTTTAGGCCACTTTTACTCTCCATCTTATGCTCGCTTCCACTTTGATGGATAAGCTTGTATCAGAGCAATCCCTGTCCAAGAAAAACTAGGGGAAAATAATCTGCTTAAAGTTGTTGATGAGCTACCAAGAAACCAGGATTTAAAGTGTCAAGATCCTTGAAAGAAGACTCATTGAGATGAGCCTGCCATTCTGCATTGCTTTTTCTCTTGAAGCATTTGCTGCTTCAACAGAAGAATGAGGCTCGTGGAAGCCTATTCCACATTCATGGATTAGGAGACTCAATATTATCACTTCTCCCCAAATTAGTTTATAGATTATTATAAGCCTAATCAAAATGTCAGCAGATGTGTGTGTGTGTGCTTGTGTGTGTGTGTATGGAAATTAACAAGCTGCTTCCAAAATTTATATGATGACACAGAGCACAGAAAATACCTAAGAATACCTAAGGCAATCTTGAAGAATGAAATTTGAAGATTTACATTTCCAGCTAAAGCTATAGTAATTACAAGAGTGTAATATTGGTAAAAGATATATAAACAATCCAGTAGTATAGAATAGAAAATCAAGATACAGACCAACACTTGTCCAGTTATCTGATTGATGACAAAGAGGACACTGGGTACAATAATAAAAAACTTATCTTCAATAAATGGCTCTGGGTCAACAGGATATTCATATGGAAGAAATTTGAATCTTTTCACCCACTTCACACCTTATGCAAAAATCACTTCCAAGTGGATTATAGCTACAAATGTGACAGTTAAAATTATAAAGCTTCTAGAACTATGACATAGAAGATTATATTAATGACTTTGGAGTAGACAAAGAGTTCTTTCTTTCTTTCTTTCTTTCTTTTTTTAAAGATTTTATTTATTTATTTGACACAGAGAGAGAGAGAGAGCATAAGCAGGGGGAGTGGCAGGCAGGCAGAGGGAGAGGCAGGCTCTGTGCTGAGCAAGGAGCCCGATGCGGGACTCGATCCCAGGATCCCGGGATCATGACCTGAGCCGAAGGCAGACGCTCAACGACTGAGCCACCCAGGCGCCCCAAGAGTTCTTTTTTTAAAAAAAAAAAAGATTTTATTTATTTGTGAGAGAGAGAGAGTGTGAGAGAGAGAGCACGAGTGGAGGGAGAGGCAGAGGGAGAAGCAGACTCCTTGCTGAGCAGGGAGCCTGATGCGGGGCTCCATCCCAGGACCCTGGGATCATGACCTGAGCTGAAGGCAGCCACTTAACTGACTGAGCCACCCAGGTGCCCCAAGAGTTCTTAAATATTAGGGTGGAAGCAGCACTAAACAAAAAGGAAAACATTAGAAAATTGGATGATATGAAAACTAAGAACTTCTGTTCATCAAATATACTATTAAGAAAGTGAAAAGCAAACCACCAAATGGGAGAAGACATTTGCAATACATATATTGACAAGAAACTTGTGTCCAGAATATAAAAGCAACATGCATAGGCAATCAGAAAAAGAGACAATTCAATGTTTTAAAAATGCAAGAAACCAAAAAAAAAAAAAAAAAAAAGCAAGAAACCTTGAACAGAACTTCAAAAAAGAAGATAAGCAAATGGCCCGTAAGAATATGAAAAAAGGCTCAGGATCATTAGTTATCATGAAAGTGGAAATTAAAATTAAAGAGCACTAACACTGCACACTCACTAGAATGGCTAAACCTAAAAGGGTGATAATATCACATGATGGAGAGGATGTGGAGCAAATGGAACTCTCACACACAGCTGGTAAAGGTGTAAATTGGAGGTCGAGCCATTGAAATTATTAATATTCAGCTTTGATCTGCAAAAACTATAATTTCTTAGGGTTCAAGCAAATATAACCACTTTGGAAAACTGCTTATCAGCAATTACTAAAGCTGAATATACACATAGCTTGTGACCCAGTGGCAGTTTCCCTCTTAGGTATAAATCCAACAAAAATCTGGGGCACCTGGGTGGCTCAGTCATTAAGTGTCTGCCTTTGGCTCAGGTCATGATCCCAGGGTCCTGGGATCGAGCCCCGCATCGGGCTCTCTGCTCTGCGGGAAGCCTGCTTCTCCCTCACCCAATCCCCCTGCTTGTGTTCCCTCTCTCGCTGTGTCTCTCTCTGTCAAATAAATAAAATCTTTAAAAAAAATAAAAATAAAAAAAATAAATCCAACAAAAATGTGTTCATGTGGGCATCGGAAAACACGATCAGGAATGTTCACAGCAACATTGTAGTAGCCAAAACCCGTAAACCATTCAAATATCCATCATCAGTTGAACAGCAACAACAAAATAGAGAATTTGTGACATTGATTCACTGGAACACTCATCAACAATGAAAATGAATAAACTATAGCTATGGGTGACAACAGAGATGAATAAAACATACATAATATTGAGTGAAAGAAACCAGACACAAAAGAATGCATATTGCATAAAGTTCAAAAACAGGCAAAACTAATCTATGGTGATAGAAAACAGAATAGTGGTTACATTTGGGAAAGAGGCATTAGTGATTAGGAGGGGCCCAAGGAGGGGTTCTGGGGTGCTAGTCATGGTCCATTTCCTGACCTGTGTAGATGTGAAAATCCATCCAACTTTACGCTTGTGCTTTGTGCATTTAAAAAATGTACACATACTTAAATTAGTTAATTAATATTATTTAATTACAGATCAGGGCTGACAGAGAGCCTAGATAAGTCTGTAACCCCAGAACAGTGGGGTGGGGAAGGGTGCTCCAGTCATTGTCAGGGACTCTGGGAGAAAATGGCCCTGTAGGTATATTGAGCCCCACGGGTTCACTACAGTAGAGTAGATGTGAAGGTGGTGTGTTCAGGCAAAGAACACTGGAGGAAGCAGTTCACTGCCCCTTCCAGTTCTTCATGCCTGCATGTCCATTGGAGGAAAGGACCATGGTTCCCTGAGCTCCAGTCGGGGACTCAGAGCCGCCCAAAAGGCCATGTTACTTCCTATTCTTACTCACATCCTGCATTCTACCTGCTCATGGTGGACACTAAAAACTGAAACCTCTAAAAACAACAACGACAACAACAAAAAACTGAGCCCTCTAAGTTTTGGCTCTTTTGAACCCATACATTTTTCTTCTCCACCCAAAACTTTGTTTTTGAAAATGATATTCCTGATTCTCACAGTTGTTAGATCCTAATTTGGAAGTTAAAGGTTAAACTAACATCTTTTCTGTTCGCCTTCCAGCTTTAACAATCCTTATTCTCCTCAAGGCAATGGCCCCCCGGTTGAAACGGACAAATCTGATGTACAAGGATGTGGGGAAAAGCAAAGCACATTAAAGTGCTTTAAAATGTTGTGTTGGCATGTTAACTTTCATTTTCATTCTATAATAAGCAATGATAAAATAAAATATAAAATATATCTTTTAAATAGCTATTTTGGAAGGTCAACAAGGCAACATAAAAAGGTGACAGTGAGGAGTATGGTGTCCAGAACAAGGAAAATGATCTACTGATGTTTCGTTGCTTTGTGGCCAGATTTTGGGTTCACACTTTAAGTGCGTCATTTATAATCCTGAGTATGTTCAGGTACAGACAAAGAATAGATGGGTACTATATTACTCTGTTCAGGCTGCTATAACAAAAGTACCATTGACTGGGTGGCTTAAACAACAGATATTTATTTCTCATAGTTCCGGAAGCTGGGAAGTCCAAGATCAACATCCTGGCAGATTTGGTGTCTTGTGAGGACCAGTTTCCTGCTTCGTAGATGGCTGTCTTCTCACATAGCAGAAGGGGGTCTTTTTTATTATGGTAGTAATCCCATTCATGAGCCTCCACTCTCATGACCTAATTACCTCCTAGACCACACCTCCAAATACCATCACGTTAGAGGTTAGGGTTTTAACATATGAATTTTCGTGGGACACAAACATTCAGTCCATAACAGGTGCTGACACCACAATGTGTGGGGTATGGTTGAAAAAGCTGTGTGTTTTAGCAAAACAAACAAACAAACAAACAAAAAACCCAAAACACATGTGCAAGTGTAATTAAAAATACTGAGAAGGGACAACCTTATAGATATTTGAAGTCAACTGATATGTTCTCCTGAGGTTTTGGGTTATATTACCTCATGCACATTTTTGGATAAGGATGGATGGTAATACATTCCCAAGCAAATACAATTCAGTTCTTTATGTTGATCAGATTGACCTGTTCAGCATACTCTTTAAGTAAAAATTTGTATTTCTCATTTTCAAATAAAATTTCAAATCCAATAAAAGCAGAGGCTCATTTTATGAAGGCAACTATACGTGTATTGCTGAAGAACAGATTACAAAAGCTTGTTTGCTTCTTTAAATGACTTTCCATAATAGCTGTTTTCTGCCCAGCACAGCACAGAAAGTGCATCCTTAAAATTTAATATATAGAATTGGAGACCATTCACTGTCCATATTTGCTTCAATCAACTTTGGAAAACAAAATATCCACACTGAATTTTTTTGATGAAGTTGCAAAATGAATTGGGATAAACAAGACAACAACAAAAGTCTATGAAAATGTGCATTTATATGATAAAAATAAAACCTTTATCTATCTGAATCATGGAAAAAGGGATTATAGTTCTTTTATATGGAAATAATCTCCCTCTTGCAGAAAGAGATGTATATTGGTTACTTGCATTTTTCTGGCTAGTGTTTTCGCTCATGAAATTGATGAGGTATAGGTCAAATTCTCTGAGTGATCACAAATTCAAGGACCATAGAATAATAGGAGAGAGACCAACTTTGGTGCATGCTCAGCTGAAGTGATTAAAACTTAAAACATCTTTGGCTTCACAGGCTTTGCACAAGAAAAGTTACATGAATCTCCATTTAGCTACTTACATAGCATCCACCCTGATGCCCAGTTACTTGAAGCAAAATTTCTGATCAGTACTTTAGTAGATTGCTCAAAAATACCAGTCACCCTTTCTTAGAAAATTCTTCTATTCGAGAGAAGGAAGACACAACAATTCCTTTAAGATGTCATCTGAACATAAATAAAATCTTGGCATTTGACATTTTTATCATTATTCAATACAGGTGTCCCAGTTCTATCCTGTCTGTCCCATTCCATCTCATCCCATCCTATCCCCCTCCACTTTGTTCCATTTGTTCCATTAAGAATCACTGATCCCTGGCCTTCTACCGTGCACATCAACATTTCAGCACGGAGTGTCCTTCTTCAGTGGGGAATTATGGTCACGGTGGTGGCAGTGGTGGGCATTGGTTCTGAAACTATTTCATCATAAGTAGTGTTCCTTCTACTGGAAACAGTTATATGGCTTCTCATTCAAACTTCAGTCTATTTTATCTATTTCATCTCAGGTAAGAAGCAGAGTCTCATTTAGGGAAGATAAACTTGTTTCTTGTCAAAATTCATTCACTCACACAGCCACACATTTTAAAGCTTAGTCTTTTATTTTAGAGACTAATACAATTCTGAGATCTGAGAGGTCTCCGGGTATCTTATAGCAGTGGCTTGAGAAAGAGCCTTTGAGCATGACATTCATTCATTCATCTATATGTTATTATGCAAGTATTTGTTGTGTATTGGACACAGTGCTAGATGTGGGGGAAATGGTGGTAAGACACAAAATCTCTGACCTCTTCACCATCCTTCCGCTGCTGAGAGCATTTCCTTCCACTTCATCTTTTTTGTTTTGTTTTGTTTTCAGCTCATTTGTAGTTTCCCCCAATTATCAGCTCTTAACAAATGAGTAGAGGCCCAGATTCTAACTCCGTGCAAAGCACATACATTGGGTGAGACTAGCCATATGCCTCAATTGGCACATGCTCCCCGCTTTTTTTATTCAAGAAAGGATTTGTTATGTCTTTAATAAAGATTTAAAAAATAGATGCAGTTTTTATTCTATCACACAATGGAAATATTTCTACAGTTCATTAGAGAAAATTAACATAGGCCCTTTGACACTGAGTTTGGGCATAGGGATGCCAGGTGAAATATAGTGTTTGGGACATACTTATTAAAAATTTGTTGCTTAAGTGTATTCCTTTTAAACCGTGTTCTTAACACCTACGGACATAATATATTCATGATATATGGTTACGTAAACTAGCAGATTACATGCAACGTGATTTTATTTTTATAAAAACATGTCTATATACATAATAACAAGACTGGAATAATATACATTAAAGTTCTAACAACAGTTATCACTTGATAATGGGATTACAAATCATTTCAAATTTATTCTTTTAATTTCTCAATGTTTATTAAATTTTCTACAATAAATTATAGTATTTTAACAAAAAAATTTGTTGCTTATATGACATTTACATTTAACTGAGCATTTTTTTTCTAAATCTGGCAATCTTATTTGGGCATCACAAATTTTATAAAGCGAGTCAGCTCCATAGTTCGACTTTCAGTAAAATCCAGGAACACTGTCAAATAGAATTGCACATAAAAAAGGGCTGAAGAGCCTTTAGTATCTAAGAGAATTCTGTTCTGACCTTACCGAAAAGTCACCAAGATTATGTCAAGATTAGCAAACTCTAACAAGAGTCCTTAAATGGAGAGTAACACAGGCATTAGAAATGATGAAAAATGTTCAAGAACCAGGGGCCTCCCGAGGGCCTTCCTACATTCGATGCTAGAACGAATTTTGATGAACTTTTTTGATGAACTCACAAACACCTATGGGAGAAAAGAATTTCATAGATGTCAAGCTGCTCTGTAGACAGCATTATAGTGCTTCAGGTGAATCTCTGGGTTCACGGCATAAACACTCCTTTACATAATGTTTATCTCAGAGACTAGAACAGTTCCAAAAGAACTTCTCTCACTTGCCAAGAAAGATCTATTTTTAAAAATCCTTATTATAAAAAAAAACCCTATTTAAATATCATGGCAATAATCCCTGAGGAAAGGTGTAGTATTATAAAGAAAATTGTAAGATAAAAAGATTTAGGAAGGAACTCTTAGGGAAAATTCTCTCTTCCCAGCAGAGACTTTCTGAACTCACATACCCAAATAACTCCAAATAGATTTGCTACTCTGTATTTTTAAGTTATTTGTACATGAATATTTTATAGTGATTTTAAAGAACAGATGTTCTCGTATTTTCCCCTCTTGCAAATTTTGAAAATAATCTTTTAAAATGTCTTCAATATTCCAAAGTGCTTAACTTTTGCTCTGAGGTAATTACAGGTAAACATCTTGTTACCCAGTAGGTGGGTTTTTCAAGGATTTCCTAAATCACCTATGAGTTGTGTTCAAATGTTTCTGGCACCTGGTAGAGTCTACCAAAGAGTAGGGTGAGGATCAATACAAATGCCCAGTAATGTCACTAACGATAGTTGATACTTCTTTCATAACTCCCTCGTGACCCAGCTGCACACCAGAAATAAAAGGCAAGGGTTGAAATCAGCCATAGATGAAAGAGTTGAAGAATCTGGGGGTGACTAGGCTGTAAAAGAAAGAAGACAGGAGAGCTTCTGTTGGAGCTCTGAAATGCTATCAAGAGGAAGAAGGGATTGGGTTGGCTGTGTGTGGCCCCGGAGGCTACAGCCAGGAGACTTGTGAGAAACTGAGGGAAGGTAGATTTTTATCTGTGCTGCAGAAGACCTTCCAATGATGAGAGCTTCCACTTCTCTGCTCTATTGGAGGGGACTGAAATGTTAGCAGGAGGTCTTGATGAAGATCACCTTTCCGGCTCTATGATTCTGGGGTTCACAAAAGTTAGCAACAGTGAGCCAGAATGTGCTATTTCAGATCTATATATTGGGGAATCCTATTTGAATCAGAATCTCAGATTCTCAGCTCCAGCTGAGTGACCTTGGGTAAGTTGCTTAGAATCTCTATCTACTACAAAGAATTGTGAGACTTGAACAGCGTATGAATAATGCCTGGCATATACCAAGCACTGTGTAAAATGCCCAGTTAAAAAAAACAACAACCAAAAAACCCCTAAATACATAAATAACATGGTTTCACCTGGGCTGGGCTTTTTCTGAGGTCTGGGCCTTTTTTGATGAACTCACAAACACCTATGGGAGAAAAGAGTGGACTATCCCCAAAGTTTAGTGGTGTTGAAGAGGTAAGTAGCCTGACCCCTGGTGGATTCCTCAGAAGGAAGTTGCAGATTTCACGACCTTTCACTACCTGGGTGGATGTCTGAACCATCATGACCTCCTTTTGAAGGGCCATTTTGGCCTGCAGGACACAGAAAAGTAAGACTTTTCTGCAGGAAATAACAGTGCTAGACAGATGGTAGGATACCTGGTATGGATGGTGGGGAACACTGAGTTGATGGTGGGGGACAGTGGGTAGATGGTGGAGGACACTGGGTGGATGGTGAGGGACACTGGGTGGATGGTGAGGGACACTGAGTGGATGGTGGGGGACAGTGGGTAGATGGTGGGGGACACTGGGTGGATGGTGGGGGACACTGGATGGATGGGGGCTCACTGGATGGAGGTGGGGGACACTGAATGGATGGTAGGGAACACTACATGGTTGGTGGGGGACACGTGGACAGATGGTGGGAGATTAATTCCAGGGTCCATGCAAGGGAGCCCGGGGGGGGGGGGGGGGGTCTTCCCTATTCAACAAGAGTATCTAAATGTATAAGTCCTTGGAGTTTTCATACAATCTAGGGGAGGGGAGGGTGCCATGAGGATAAGATCTTGGACCTTCTGCTTTTGGTGGAAGGGGCCATGAACCAGATCTGATTTAATGTGCAGAATAAATAACTTCCTTGCATCCCTAGTGAGTGGATCATCCCTGCTTTTCCCTGGCACTTTCCCACGTTGGTGCCCAGTCCTCCGTGCCTTCTTCACTCAAGCTGGAGTCTCTCAGAACACTCCCTTCAGACTGCAGGCATCTACCTTGGGGCTACATTTCTGTATTATTTTTCCCTTTGTGTTTTCAGTATTAGAGAGGGTTATGAAAACATCAGGGAGGAAATTTCTTGGTTATAATACTGACTGTTCATCCTTACATAGTTCAAAAAAGTAAACTGAGCAAAGCACTTTACCTACTGTCTTTTTGAAATGCAGAGGTCAGAATCTGTAAGATTCTTTCTCGTTCAAAAGTCCTGCGATCTTTGATAGAGTTGGGAAGTTCTATTTGGTCATATTCGCAGTCACGGTGACAAAACCAGAACGGCTGTGATCCATTTGGGTATTTCCATTTGTGTGGCTGCCACTCCCATGCCAACGCTGACCATAGGAAGAGGGTGTGTTGGCCTGGGAGGGACACAGGCTCCATTCTCATACTCAGAAGCACCTCTGGAGAGGCTGGTTTCTAACCTCAAAGTGCTTTAAGACATAAGTTCAAGGTCAGCTTTTACCTCTCAATTTCCACCTTCTTGGAAGATTTATTCAAAGCCAAACACTAAAACATTTTGACTTAAGAAGTAATCATCAACAGCATAATCACTCTAAAAATACTCCTATGGTCCCTTCCATTTTCTTCCAGGATCCTCTCACCATCTTTCTAGTAATCGCTTGTGTGATTAATTGAGACCAGGTGTAAATGGTGCCCCTCACTGTTGCTGCGAATAGAGATTCTTGAATACACTTAATGGCGGTCTTAGTAGAAGCTATTGCTCTTGGATCTGGGCTCCTACAATGCTGTTTTGTTCACACCAGTGAGAGGTCAGGATTTCATCCTCGCTCCTATTGCTCTGGAAGGATCCTGAAAGTATCTTTTTGGGGTACCTTATTTCCCAGCTATGAACACAATGAATCCAGGGGAATTGTCAATCCCAGTGATCCATTTCTTTGGGACTCTACTTGCATGATTTTCCATATTGAATGACGTTCTACCAGCCCGATAAACATACAGGCAAGGTTGAATCATCTTTTCTTTCCCCTTGGATCAGGACTCCAGGGAAACAGGTGCAGGAAGCAGGTGGGAACTCTGGTGAGCAGGCTGCTTCTGCCATGCTTATGCTGTTCAGCGACCCCACGGGGGATGTGGGTGGAAGGAGTGAGGGGGCTCTTCGGCTGACTTGGGGTTCACCTCTGTAATATATAGCAGATCTGCTCAGAAGGGGCATGGTGTGGGGGTGCCCCAGAGCGGTTCTCCCAGAAGCCCTTTCAATCAAGACTGGTTTCCATGGCAGTGGTTGCAAGAGTTTCGAGGGGGGAACCGTGTCACTCTGGAGGTTTGTTTAGAGATCCAGGGCACACGGCTTGGCCATGAAGGAAGAGAACTAATTAGGTCTCTGAAGAGGGCCATTTTGCTCTCCTGGCTAGAGGGAATGAGGAGAGTATCTCTTTGACCTCTTTCAGAGAACTGAAGAGTTTCCAGTTTGGCTGAGAGAAATGACAGAAAAGAAAGTAAAAAATGAAGATGCTTCCAAAGAGATGAACAGGCATCAAAGTTTAGAGAGGGGTAAGTGGAAGAAAGTGACATTTTAAAATTTACATATGCATTCCTCATCTTCCTCCACAACAGTCTTTGAAGCAATTTGCAGGATGCATGATCCAGAAGGGTAGGAACTCAATGAAGGGATTTGGGTTTAAAAAGACCTTCGGGAATATTTTGGTTAAAGGTGGCAGCACCTTTAGCATTCTTAATTCCCCTCCCTTCCTAGACACCCACTGAAAATAAGTGAGAAAAAAAAAATAAGGAGGGGGAGAAAAAGTCCGTCATTTTATATAAAACAAGGAAAAAGCCACAAATTGTGAAGCATTTCTACCAAATACTGTGAAACCTAGAGGAAAATAAGAGAGGATTGGTGACCACCTCAGGGCTTGACCAAGAAAAAGACTTCCTAAATGTGAGGGTTCCCAGCCTGAAAGGAACTTTTGATTAGAATGGCGAGGCCTGGGCTGGGTGGGTCACCAGATTAATAGGAATGAATGTCCCTGTAGAGGACCATCTGCTTCCCTGAGACCGACTGCAAAATCAGTGCTGAAGGCAGAAATCACAGGCTCCATCGAATCCACTGTCCGAGACCGAGTGCTGGTGGGGGGCAAATGGCCGATGTGAGGTGCGGGGGAAAGAGGCTGAGGAGACCACATTTGCTATTTGCCAGAGAGCCTATGACTTACAGGGCTTTGCTGTGAACGGCATGGGCCAAAAATCTGAAGGGAAAGAAGCATCCAAATGCAAAGAAAACCATAGATTTGATGAAGTGGGGTTTTGAGACAAGAAACCCAAACCAAAGTTTCAGACCTCCCCAGCTCACTTCCCTGAGCCCTTCCCCAAAGGAAACTCCAATAAACAGCTGATCTCAAGAAAAGTCAGAAAGGAACGCAAAAGAACCCACAGATAACTTACATATAGATCCTGCAAAGAAAGAAGACATATGACTAATAAGAGAGGGAAAAGCATAAAAGACATCTTGATTATGTTGGAAATAGCCAAGATTATTCACTCTGGTGTGTCTGGTGATGCCAAATTAAAGTATTATTTCTGTTGTGAAAAAAATAGACTTGGTCGTGGACTTGAGTTAGCCAAGTAAATATTTTCTTGGCAGTGTACAACATCAGCGCAAAATGCCTATTTATGCATAGACTGTAATTATAGCATTCAATTAACATTCTTAAGTGATTCTTATTTCTGGCCTGATGGTGGTTGGGACTTGGGAGATAGGAGTTCTGCCTGGCATCCTTGCCTGGAAACCACTGACTGATATTTGAGTTTGGAGATTTGATGTGGACATAGTAGCAGAGAGGAGAGAGGGGAAGTATGAGCTGCACCGAGTTCACATCTCAATGTGTTGCAACTTGTTGTCCAATCTTTGGAGTGAAATGGATCTTACTAAGGTAAAAAAAAAAAAAAAAAAGGCCCAGTTTCCAATCCAACAGACTCTTTTCAAGATTAGTTTACTTGACTTATTTCTGGGGTATGCAGGGTTTTGACCATCCTTTTCTTTTCCGGAGGATTAGAAAGGCAAGCATGGAAGGAAAAGTATATGCGGAGACTATATTGCACCTCTCCCATGCACAGGAGGACAGTGGTTATTGCGTGCCTACTATGAGCAAGAAGGCTACCCTGCCTCACTCGACCTTTGTGATGAGCCGGCAAGGCGAGGATCCTATTTTTCACCAGCTTCTAATGCAGGCCGTACCTGGCCCCAGGAAGTGGCAGAGTCTTGAGTCTTCTCTGGGATTCAGAACAGTTACCCTTGGGAGGCTATTTGCCCAATGGGTGCTGGGGACACTGAGATGAATTCAATAGGTCCTTATCTTCCATGAGTCACAGTCTTTTGTGGGATGCAGAGTAAACTGAGCTGTGACAAATGGCAGGGAAGCTTCTCTGGGTCTCCACAAATAGGACTGAGAAGCAAAACAGTCACACTAGTATTGATACTCATGGAGCATCAGTTTCACCATCTGTAATAATTCCTCCATCATTCTTATCTGTGTAACTGAGCCTGCCACACACAGTATAACACTCTGTAAGTTTAAATGCAATCATGATTTTTCAGTTATTCCTGTTCCAAATCCAACACTTCTTCCCCTAGTCAACAATGGCCTCTTACAGAAGAGCAAATAAGCAGAGAAAGACACAGATTTAAATTTCATTGTAGAACATCTTAAAATTTGCCAATTTCATTCTTTCTCTGTCTTTGGCCATGCCATCTCATCCCATGGTTTTGCACACATTCCTTCGGTCTGAAACTCCCTTTCTTGTTATTTCTTCAACTGACTTATTCTTCAACACTCAGCTCGGCTCTCACCTCTGCCCCTGCCTCTGGTCTTCGTGTCCCTCCTATGACACACCTCTCTCATGGTGTACCTTCAACCCAGATTACAACCATCTGGACATCTGTCTTCCTTATAGACTGTGAGCTCCTGAGGACAGGAGCTGTTTTATTTCTCTTTACCTAGCCCCTAGTTACATAGTAAACCTGATTAAATGTTTGTTGAAAGATTATCTTGAAGCAGCATCCATAAAATATTGGAGGAAAATTCGTTTTTTAACCACTTGGCAATGAGTTATTGTGTACTCAAAAGAGGGAGAGAGAGAGAGAGAAAGAGAGAGAAAGAAGTTCTAAAATTAGATAAACCCTCATGATTCATTAATTTAAACCATTTTTCCCCTGAGAACTCCTCTGTCTGGCATTGTTCCAGGCTCTCGATACAAAGGTGAGTAAGAGAGTTTCTGCACCCACACCGACTGAGTATGATGTCAGAGCTCCACATCAGGTATTCGGAGGGTGGAGCCGTGGATGTTTCACAGGGGCTGTGGGGTGCTGGGATTGTCCTCTGACACCTGACACCTGTACCTCTCCTCTAATGCTGGTATTATAAGCAGCTGGTCTAGTGATCAGATATGGAAGCACAGAGCTGTTGGATTTGGCCCCCTGCAGTAGGTGTAGAAATAGATGTGGAAAGAACAGCAACTGTCCAGGGGGCAAGAGACCAGGTTCTTGCGTGAAGTTTCCATCAAAGGCTGCATGACCTCAGGCAACTTGCTCCCTCTCCTTTGAGAGAGATTTCAAACTTCTGTTAAGTTTCTGCTCACACAAAAAAAGAGTGGGATGAGATAATCTCTAAGATTCCTTCCAGAAAGCTTGGATCTATGACAGCTTGAAGCAGGCTCTGAAATCCATCAGCAGGAGCACCTTGATTGGGAAGATACCCCACAGCCCACAAGTTGGGTCTTCCCTCTTCCCAGCTGTGTGATTGGCGTCTCACCAATATGGTCGCAGCATCTGGTTTAGAGAACCAGCGCATTGACTCGCAACTGTGAGAGCCTTACTGTCCCTGGGTTAAAGCCATCTTAAAGTCTAAATGAAAGTCCATGAACTAGATCAACCAAGTGACCTCAGAAAGGGGGGAGTGGAATTCTGAGCACAGGGAGGTGAGTCTGTTTGTTTTCTAATTCTAATTAGAGAAAGGAAAAGAGTGTCAGGAGTCTTTAGTGATTCACATCTTAATAGCCTGGTTATAATTTATTAATCCCTTTCATCAAATTTTCAGCATCTCTTTCCCCAGGAGTCTAAGACTGACTCAAATGTATTTATTGTTTCTAGGTGGGGTGTCATTAAATATTTGGCATCTCATAAAGCTGGTTGGGAAACTGGATTATATATTATGTGAAGGCACAATTTCTGAAGGGAAAGGCATGAACTGATGAAACGTTTTTTTAGGCAGAATGAGTGATATATGCAGGTACACATATGCTTATTTTTTAAAATATTAATGACTTCATATTTATCTCCAATACTTACAATGCAGGTCTGGCATTTCACTTTTTTCCTATACTTTCCTTTCACCAGCAAACTCAGTGGTTTTCCTTAAAGTGGAATATCAGCTGAATAGTAAATGTGTCATGCTTTTTAGAAATTTGATATATGTATATGTTGTAAAATGATTACCACAATAAAGTTAGTTAACACATCCATCATCTTGGGTAGTTACCATTTGTGTGTGTGTGTGTGTGTGGTGAGAACATTTAGTACTCCTCAAATTTAATACTCAGTAAATTTCAAGTATGCAATACAGTGTTGTTACCTCTAGACACCACGCTGTACATTAGGTCTTCAGAACTTATTTATCTTATAACTGAGAGTTTGTACCTGTTGACCAATATCTCCCCATTTCCCCCACTCCCCAGCCCCTGGTAATTACCATTCTACTTTCTGATTCTATGAGTTCAACTTTTTTAGATTCCACATATAAGTGAGGTCATACAGTATTTATCTTTCTCTGTCTGACTTATTTCACTTAGCATAATGCCCTCAAGTATCATCCACGTTGTCACAAATGGTAGGATTTCCTTTTTTTTGATGATTGAATAGTATTCCATTATGTGTGCATATATATACATAGATACCATAGATACCACAAAGATACACATACATCTATATATACCATATATACATCTATCTATATACATACATATAGAGATGTATATGTATATATGTTCATCTATAGACCTAAAAATCTCTATATGTACATTATCTATCTCTATCTATATGTGTGTGTATGTGTATATCTCACATCTTCTTTATCCATTCATCTGCTCATAGACACTTAGGTTGTTTCCACATCTTGGCTATTGTAAATGATGCTGTGATGAACATGAGAGTGCAGATAATCTCGTTGAGATAGTGGTTTTTGTTTATTTTATATATATTCCCGGAAGTGGGATTACTGGCTCATGACAGTTCTATTTTTAATTTCTACAGGAACCTCCATACTGTTTCCCATAGGGGCTATTCCAGTTCACATAAGCACCAACAGTGTATAAGGGTTCTCTGTTCTCCCCATTCTTGCTTACACTTATTATCTCTTGTTCTCTTTGATAATAGCCATTCTAACAGGTCTTAGGTGATATCTCATTGTGGTTTTGATTTTCATTTCTCTGATGTTAGTGATATTGAGCATCTTTCATGTACCTGTTGGCCATTTGGATGTCTTCTTGGAGAAATATCCCTTCAGTTCCTTTGCCCATTAAAAAACAGGATTATTTGGTTTTTTTGCTATTGACTTGTATGAATTCCTTATATATTTTGGATATTAACCTTTTATCAGAAATTGGGTTTACAAATCCTTTGTCGCATTCTGTGGGGTTGCCCTTTCATTCTGTTGATTTTTCCAATGCTGTGCAGAAGCTTTTTAGTTTCATGTAGTCTCACTTGTTTACTCTTGCTTTTCTTGTTTGTGCTTTTGGGATTGTATCTTAAAAAATCATTGCCAAGACCATTGTCAAGGAATTTTTCCCATTCGCTTTTTTTTCTAAGAGTTTCATGGTTTCTTACATTTAAGTCTTTAATCCATTTTGAGTTAATTTTTGTGAATGATGTAAGAAAGGGGTCCAATTTCATTCTTTTGCATGTGAATATCCAATTTTACCAATAGCATTCACAGAAGAGAGTATTCTTTCCCTATTGTGTATTTTTGGTGCTCTTGTCAAATATTGTGAGCCATATTGCATGGGTTTATTTCAGGGCTCCTGATTCTGTCCCGTTGGTGTGTGTCTGCTTTTATGTCAGTACCATACTACTTTGATTACTGTAGCTTTGTAATAAAATTAAAATCAGAAAGTGTGATGCCTCTGGTTTTATTCTTCTTTCTCAAGATTATTTCGGCTATTTTGGGTCCTCTGTGGTTCCACATGAATTTTAGGATTGTTTTTTCTGTTTCTATGAAAAATGCCATTGAAATATGTATAGGCTTTGCTTTGAATCTATAGATCACTTTGGGTAGTATAGACATTTTAACAATATTAATTCTCCCAATCCATGAGCGTGGGATATCTTTCCATTTGTTTGTGTCTTTTCGACTTTTCCCCCCCCATAATTGTCTTATAGTTTTCAGCGTATAGATCTTTCACTTTCTTGGTTATGTTTATTCATAAGTATTTTATTGTTTTTGCTGCTATTGTAAATGGGATAGTTTTCTTTATTTCTTTTTCAGATAGTTCATTGTTAGTGTATAGAAATGAAACTGATTTTTGTATATTGCTTTTGAGTCCTGCAACTTTACTGATTTTTTTTATTAACTTGAACTATTTTTTTGTGGAGTCTTTAGGGTTTCCTATATGTAAGATCATGTCATTTGCAACCAGATCATTTTATTTCTTCCTTTCTGATTTGGATGCCTTTTATTTACTTTTGTTTAATTGCTCTGGCTAGAACTTCTAGTACTATGTTGAATAGATGTGGTGACAATGGGCACCCTTGTCTTGTTCTTGATCCTAGAAGAAAAGCTTTCAGTTTTCACAATTGGAGTATGATGTTAGCTATGGCTTTTCATGTTTTCATATATGGCTTTTGTTATGTTGAGGTACATTACTTCTAGACCTAACTTGTTGAAAGTTTTTAATCACAAAATGATGATGAATTTTGTCAAATTCTTTTTATGCATCTTTTGAGATGATCATATGAATTTTATTCATCATTCTGTTAATGTGGTGTATCACATTTATTGTTTTGTGTATGTTGAACTATCCTTGCATCCCAAGAATTAATTCTATTTGATCACGATTCTTTTAATGTGCTGTTGAATTCAGTATGCTAGAATTTTTTGAGAATTTTTGCATCGTGTTCATCCAGGATATTGGTCTGCTGTTCTTTTCTTGCAGAGCTCTTATATGGCTTTGATGTCAGAGTGATGCTGGCCTCGAAATAAGAGTTTTAAAGTGTTCTCTCCTCTTCAATTTTGGAAGAGTTTGAAAAGGATTGGCATTAATTCTTCTTTAAATGTTTAGTAGAATTCACCAGTGAAACTGTGTGGTCCTGGGCTTTTTTTTTTTTTTTTTTTAGTTAGAATGTTTTGCTTACTTATTCAGTCTCCTTACTTGTTAATCACCTGTTCAGATTTTCTATTTCTTCATGATTCAGTCTTGGTAAGTTGTATGTTTCTAGGAATTTAAACATTTCTTCTATTTTTTTTTAAAGATTTTATTTATTTATTTGAGACAGAGAGAATGAGAGAGAGAGAGCACATGAGAGGGGGGAGGGTCAGAGGGAGAAGCAGGCTCCCTGCTGAGCAGGGAGCCCGATGCGGGACTCGATCCTGGGACTCCAGGATCATGACCTGAGCCGAAGGCAGTCGCTTAACGAACTGAGCCACCCAGGCGCCCTAAACATTTCTTCTAGATTATCTTATTTGTTGATGTATAATTGCTCATACTGGTCTCTTACGATATTTTGTATTTTTGTGATATCTGTTGTATCATCTCCTCTGTCATTTATAATTCTATTTATCTGAGTCATCTTTCTTTTTCTTGGTTAGTATAGCTAAGGGTTTGCTGATTTTGTTTGTCTTTTCAAAAAACAAACTCTTAGTTTCATTGACCTTTTCTATTCTCTATTTCTCTTATTTTTGTTCTAATCTGCATTATTTCCTTACTTCTACCAACTTTGGGTTTGATTTTTTTTTCCCCCAGTTCCTTTGGTGTGTAAAGTTAGGCTTTTTATTTGAGATCTTTCTTTTTTCTTAATGCAGTTGTTTACAGCTATAAATCTTCAGTTCTGTCAATATGTGCTTTATATATTTAGGTGCTTTTTAAATTCTTTTACCTTCCTGATGAATTCACCCCTTTGTCATTATATAATGACTTTTTTTGGTCTCTTGTGATCATTTCTGACTTCAAGTCTATTTTGTTTGATATTAAGTATAGCCACCCCTGCTCTCTTTTGGTTGCCATTGGCTGGAATATCTTTTCCATTCCTTCACTTTCAGCCTATGTGCGTCCTTAAAGCTAAAGTGAGTTTCTTATAGGCAACATATTGTTGGGTCTGGTTTTTTATTCATTCAGCCATTCTGTGTCTTCTGATTGGAGAATAAGTCCGTTTAAGCTAAAATAATTATTGATAGGTATGGACTTCCTACTGCCATTTTCTTCATTGTTTTCTGACTGTTTTATAGTTTCTTTCTTCCTCTCTTGCTGTTTTCCTCTGTGATTTAAAGATTTTTTTGTGGTGGTTTCCTCTGATTTCTTTCTCTTAATCTTTAATATATCTACTACAAATTTCTCCTTTGTGGTTACCATGAGACTTACATAAAAATATCTTATAGTTGTAACATCCTGTTTTGAGTTAATAACAACTTACCTTCGATTGCATACAAAACTATACTTTTATTTCTCTTGGTCTTCAGTTACTTCAGTTACTTCTCTGTTTCCCTCACATTTTAGGTTCTTGGTGTTACAATTTACATCTTATTTACATTGTGTCTCTAATAACAAATTATTGTAGTTACAGTTATTTTTAATATGTTTACATTGTGGTTTGAAAGTTTGAAAGTGATTTATGTATCTCCATTACAATATTAGAGAATTCTGACTTTGTTTATATATTTACCTTTACTGGTAACAAATATTAAAAAAAGCATTCATATATTGTTAGTGTCCTTTCATTTTACCTTGAAGAATTCCCTTTAGTTCATCTTATAAGACTGGTCTAGTGATGATGAACTCCCTTAGCTTTTGTTTGTCATATTTTTATTCATTCTGTTCTTTTCATTTATAATGCACCAAAATATGTGGCAACATTATTAAGGGTCTATCATTATCACAGAGCAGGAAAGGACCTCAGGAGTCATTTTAAAGATCTGTAAATTGGAGCCTGGAGTGGTGAAGTGACTCAAAACCATAATTCTAAAGATGGAAAGGGACCTAACAGAGTTATCTTCTTTTGAGACTGTAAACTCCTCTACAGCATTTCCACTAAAAGTTGACTGTTCTTGGCTAGTTCCCCTCCAGAGACAGAGAGCTGACAAGCTTCAGAGGTAGCCTTCCTGTCATGGAGAGCTTGACCATTAGAAAGTTCCTCTTCAGGGGTGCCTGGGTGGTTCAGTCACTAAGCATCTGCCTTCTGCTCAGGTCATGATCCCAGGGTCCTGGGATTGAGCCCCGCATCGGGCTCCCTGATCGGCGGGAAGCCTGCTTCTCCCTCTCCCACTCGCCCTGCTTGTGTTCCTGCTCCCGCTATCTCTTTCTCTGTGTCAAATAAATAAATAAAATCTTAAAAAAAAAAAAAAAGAAAGTTCCTCTTCAGTCAGCTGAAATATTCCTCCCTCTACCTTCTCCTCTGTGGTCTTTAGTCTGTCCTGAAAACATCCCTTGCCCTTAGCGAACAACGGCAGAGCAGGATGCTGGGCGAACCTAGAGTAGGAAGAATCCTGACAGGGACAGCCAAGCTTGACACAAATTCCAGCAACCCCAGGTACATCTACCCTGGTTGGGATAGTTCTCTGGATACAGTGAAACATTAACTATTCATAAGGCTTGTCCTGATTAAGAAAAGGAATACCTTTACATGGTCTAGTTTGGCTTATTAGAATTCTCTAACAGATTTTAGTAATAAAGACTTAGGTAATAATGTCTTATTTTGGTACTTCTGAGCATATATGTCTCTTTTGGACTCCTTATGAGGAAGAAAGAGATTGGGAATTTAGACAGAATTTGGGGTATACCTGGTTCTCCTGGCCAAATCCCATTTTCATATCATCTCTCAAATTGATGATTTCTGAGAAGGTGAACATTGACATTGTACACCCTTTGGCTCACATAAATTATCCTTTTAATTCACAGAGTGCATCGTTAGGCTCACACCACACAGCCGCAGACTCCTTTCCTGGCTGCCTGATCCCTCATTGGCCCCATCTCCTGACGTCGTCGATGACTTTGGGCCTTCCACTTTTGAGTTCCTCCCCTTCTTATAAAAGTAGAAACCCTTTAACATCTTTGACCCAACACTTATTTATAGAGTTCAGGACCTGGCCAGCACCCCCAGATTTCTTGTCTACCAAAGTTTTCCATAGAGAATAGGGTCTTCAACATCTTTATTGGCATATCTTGAAAGCATCCATGGTCATCACATGGCCTTTTTACTTTCTTACCAAGAGGCAGCTTATAAACCTAACTGACCCATATCTACAAATCCCATATGTACAGTTGTTCTTAATCATGTAAACCCCTTCCTTCTCAAAAGCTCTCTCATCCACACTGTCCTATTGTAATGGCAAGATGACTACTTTCGTAGAAGGAGCTAGGACACATAACCCCTGCTCAGCTTCTAGCCATCTTGAAGACAACTTGCTGGAGGGCCTCAAGGTTTCCCAGATGGTTGGATATACCACATGTGGAGTCTGTGAATATCTCACATCCAGCCCACTGAAGAGCAAGTATTTTGTGGGGAAGCTACCCTGGACCTCTAGAATATTTTTAAAGAAAGAAATAATGAAAACCTCTCAAAGTACAAATCCTAGGAAGCAAGGTGACTGACATAAAACTTTCCATTAAGTTTGAAACTATTTATTTGAACAATAAGGTATAGGATGGAATTTGTGCTGAATTTCTTACTAATGGGTCTTTGGAAGAGATATTCACTGCCTGCTGTTGTCCAGATATTTTCTCAAGAGAATTACCGATCACCACAGTGCATATTACTTTGGCCAAAAATAAAATCAGATGAAGAAAAATTTGGTCTTCAAATGACATTAGTCATTATTATAATAATAATGGTAATAGCTAACTATGTAAGAGCTAGTTGAGTTGTAGGTACTTATGTACATTATTTTTAATCCTTACATCTCCAGGAAAATGTGTATTATTGGTAGTAGTGATAAGATGGCAGAATGTTTTGCTGAGATTTCAAATCCATGAGTCCTTGATTGGCCACCTGTCTTGTCTGACACCAGTTCTGCTAGCTCCATGGGCAATGTACACATGGACAAAGCTAGTCAGGGGAAAACTGTTTATAACTATAGAGAAAGCTGTGGTACTGAGTCTTCCACCTTGGGGAGAAAGGCTAGACCAGGTCTGAATCCTAAGGACCAACTCTGTGCTCCTGGATGGACTAAGGCCTACTTGAGAAACCATCCTAGCTCATTCTGAGAGCTATCATTGCCATGAGCAGAACCAAGGAAGGACACACCCAAGAGAAAAACATAAAGGGAAATAGAGTGTTTTCCTAAGATCTAGTGCAATAACCTTCAATCTCCCACCCTCCCATCCTTATGAGAGTAATGGTAGAAGAAAGCAGTTTCATAAGCTAGGGGAGTCCTTCTTAGCCAACTAGAGTAATAGACATAATCATTCCAAAAAGGAAAATGGATCCACTAGGGTATGCCATGAGGAAAGAAGAATTTTTAAAATTCTTTCTTCCTCCTATTGAAAGCTCATCTTGTTAGCACAGAAATGGCAAAGTACTGAGATGAGTAGAAATACTCTCAGCTCCTGATGTATGGCCAACATCCCAAATCAATGATGGCCCTCATTCTTGCCAAACCTAAAATTTTTCTCAACACGATGCCCTAAGCAGTTATATTAGATGACTGGAATTGGCAAGTGTTTAAAATCCTTTACCGTCATTATCTTCGCACCCCAGCAGAGCACTGCCTATCACCCATGTCAGAAAACTCCTGCTTATGGGTAGAGTATGTGGGAGGTGCTTTAGCTTTCCTCCTTAGAAGTTGGAATCTGTAGCCAACATATCCCCATATTCTGATCTATTTTTTGACTCAGGGATGTGGCCTTGGGCCACAAAAATTGAGAGTATCAGAAAAGTCTTGCTCATGAGATGCCTGGGTGGCTCAGATGGTTAAGCATCTGCTTTTGGCTCAGGTCATGATCCCAGGGTTCTGGGATCGAGTCCCACATCGGGCTCCTTGATCAGCAGGGAGCCTGCTTCTCCCTCTGCCTGCCCCTCTACCTGCTTGTACTCTTGCTCTCTCTCCTGCGCTCTCTCTGGCAAATAAACAAATAAAACCTTTAATTAAAAAAAAAAGAAAAGTCTTGCTCGACTCTTCATGAGGTCTCTTCTCCAATTCTTGCCTCTTCTCTTATGTTTAGACTTAAAGTCAATGAATGGGCAGCTCAGCCTATTTTCCTCATGGTTACCTGATACTTAGGCCACCGAATCTCACCTGTTCTAAATTCCATCTAGAAATATGCTTAGCCACTTTGTATAACCAAGTTCACCAGGCAGGTTTATACAACGTGCACCAGAGAATGAAGTAACTCCCACAAAAATAAAAAGAACATACAAACATTCTGGATAAATGCTAAAGCAGACAGGAAGTCAGGACAACAGGCATAAACTAGGACTTTGTTCAGTGAATCCGGATGTAAGGCCGCTTTAGTCAATAGTATCTGTAAGTACACAATAATAGTCCCATACCCACAGAATGTAGGAATCACAAGCATATCTTAGGATCAATATGACTTCACATTTACACCGCAGCCTAATATCTAGACTTGATGCAGTTTAAGTAACTCTCTGGTCTCATTAAGAAAATGACTTCCTCCCCCTCCCAAAATACCCTGGGATCTTTTTAAAAAAAATACATATGGCACGTGACACCCTTCCCCCATAGGGAGAATAGGGCTGCCCCAGAAATGGAGATAAGATGAAGCTAATCGTGGCCATTTAGATGCTCCTCAATCCCTAGAAGTGGGCTCTAGGGAGGAGTTTTTAAATTCCATTTAACTCCAGGTCTTTATCTCCTGGAAACTGGCATATGTGGTTGGCATTTGGCTTTGGGACTAGTCTGTATTTTCTAGATGCTGCAAGTGAGTCTTGGTGCAGCAATTTGTCTTGTTGACCCTTTGGAACATTAGAGAAGTGGAACACATTAGAGAGCTAGTATTGGATGGACCCGCTGCGGGGCATGTGGAAGTAGCTGCAGTAGAAGATGCCATCTATAGCTACGGAAGAGGAGACCCAGGTTCCGTCCCAGCTCCTTCAGCTCCGATGGTGCCTACTGCTGGGGTCAAGCGGAATAATGTAGCATTATTTACAGTAACCAAGTTATGGAAGCAGCCCAAGTGTCCATCAATAGATGAATGGATAAAGAAGATGTGGTGTATATATACTCAAGGGAATATTACTCAGCCATAAAAAAGAATGAAATCTTGCCATTTGCAACAACATGGGTGGAGCTAGAGAGTATTATGCTAAGTGAAATAAGTCAGTCAGAGAAAGGCACATACCATATGATTTCACTCATATGTGGAATTTAAGAAACAAAACATACGAGCAAAGGAAAAAAAAAAAAGAGAGACAAACCAAGAAACAGACTTTTAACTACAGGGAACAAACTGATGGCTACCAGAGGAGAGGTGTGTGGGGAAATAGGGGAAATAGAGGTGGGGATTAAGAGTATGCTTATCATGATAAGCACCGAGTCATGTACAGAATTGTTGAATCACTATATTGTACACCTGAAACAAATATAACATTGTATGTTAACTATACTGGAATTAAAATTAAAAACTTGATTTTTAAAAAGCATACTAAAAAAAAGAAGATGCAAAGGGAGCTTCTGACATATTTGAGAATTTGAGAATTTTTTTTCTCTGTGGCAAAGGGGGTACTGATGAAAATAGGAGGGTTTACACTACAATAACTTGACAGCGTGGTGGCAAATGTCGGTGTTTCTTGTGCAGTCACGGCTTGTTGCTCTTGGACCATTATGTAGTCTTCAGCTTGTTAGCCTTGTGAATATTAGAGAACACAACTTTTCATCCTAGTGTAGAGAATGTGGGGCAGCATGAAAGAGGCATTTGTAAAGCTCTTGGGAGTGTGAACTCCCATCTCAGTGGGCTCATGAAGGAACGAGTGGGACATGGGAATAGTGGAAAGGATTAGAGATATAGCACTGCCAAGATACTACTAGGGCTTTTCTGATAATTCATGATTTTCTCTCTAGCTGGGGACATTACGCCTCTGGTGGGTCTGGTCATTGAGTGCACTGGACTAACTGGAGAGAAACAAAAAGGATGGCCTCTAGAGGGCGCAGTAGGTCTCACCTCTGGTGGAAATCAAGTCAAGGGCATGCTTGGATTATAGTTCTCCAGGTAGAGGCAGGTTGAAAAATTCTGGTGTCTGAGTAGCAGGTTCTGCTTCGACCCTCCTCCCTTTGCATCTTCTGTTTTGAGGATCCTACTTTGGGCCTTTTCATCTCCTAAATAAAGAGTGGCTAAGAAGCCAGCCACCATTTGCCCTTGAAAGACCAGTGAAAAGTGAAGTGTGGCACGTGTAGTTAAAAAAAAAAAAAAAAAAAAAAAAAAGCTTGGGTAGGTGGCTTATTCAGGCTGCCCTAAACTTCAGGGAGTGAACTTGTCCTGCTCCAGAATTAGGGCAGACCAAAGTGTACCTTATAGGGCAGTTAGCCTCCTTCTGACCGAGGATTTAAGCCAAATGGAATTTCTGGCTCACATATCATCCACCCCAAACTACCAAGACATTTATTAGGGTTTGGGGCCATAGTTCATAATGAAAAGGGGGAGAAGGGGCATCTGCCTGCCTGTGGACCTCACAGATCCAAGAAAGCAGCTACACCAGATCCAGGGTCAGTTGGTTGAGTGTCCAGCTCTTGATTTTGGTGCAGGTCATGATCTCATGGGACATGGGATCAAACACCGCATCAGGCTCCATGCTCAGCGGGGTGCCTGCTTGAGGATTCTCTCTCCCTCTCCCTCTGCCCCTTCGCTCTCTCTCTCTCAAAAAAGTAAAATAAATCTTTAAAAAAAATCTTAAAATAAGCAAACAACCAAACAGAAGCTCCAGAGGTCCTATCCTGGTTTCTTATAGACACAACCAACCATTACCATCTTCAATGTACAGATGAGGCCAAAATGCTTAGAAGTAGCAGAACCAGGCTTGACCCTTCCCTCCAACTCTTGTTCCCACTGCCCCCCTGGTATGGGAGTCAAGACACACACATTTCAGCCCTGCCTCTGCCACCTTCCGAGGGACATCAGGAAAGCTTGTGCTCTGCTCACTCTCTCCCTGAGTCTCAGTTCCCTCATCTGACAAATGTATGGCTCACACTAGGCCTTCTTCAAATCTGACATTTAATGATTTGCTACATTATTACAGCTCTTACTGTTTTGATTGAGGGACTTGGCATTTTAATCTTCTTTAAAAAAAAAAAAAGCATCAAATCAGGAATTCAAGCCTGTAGCCAATGAACTTTCCGCCCCCGTTATGAGAAACAATCCCCAGAATCCCAAGGAAACCGAGGTCCAGGATTTCCCCCCCCGGGGAGGATTCTGCATGCGCATAACCTATTTTGCCTTGTAAAAAACAAAACTCTTGTGACGTCCTTCCCCCCAGTAAAGTCAATGACTTTCAACTTCCCTTCCCTTTCCTCATCTTCTCCGAGTCCAAGGCAAATTAAAGCAGGAGGAATTAATCTTCTCCCCAGATGTTTTGATCACAGAAGGGCCACATGTGTGCACACATTCCTGGATATTTTTAGATATTTACAGGCTCCAAAGTTCAAACTGCTTGTTCGCTCTGCGCTTTGTGACCGCTGCGAGTCGCTCTTGCCGGAACGTCAGACACAGGGCTGCAGGGACAGGGCCTGGCACAGGGAGGCTGGCAGGGCCCCTGCGCTCAGCCACACTCCCAGAAGCTGTGCGGAGCGATCCTTGCAGGCTGTAGCCTGCAGGTCCTGAGGCTTCTCCAGTCACCAAGAGGGAACAAAGCACTGCCATGTAAGAATTATGGGTTCCACGGGCTCCCCCCCGGAGTGTTCTGGCGGCACGTCCCCTGAAAACATCCCAAAACCCCAATAAAGAGGTAGCAAGTTAAAGAGGGCAGAAGGTCGGGAGTTGTGCCTCTGGCTGGCTATAGGACCAGTTACTTTTCTTTACTGGGCCTTAGTTTCTCTATCTGCAGAATGGGATGCATCATACACTTTGCACAGAAGTCTGCAAACTATGATCTGCAGGTTGGCTGCCTGTTTTTGTGAATATAGTTGTACTGGGACAAAGTCAGTCCCATCTGTTCATGTATTATCTGTGGTCAAGCTGACTAGTTGCAACAGGAACCACATGGCCCACACATCTGAAATAGTTACTCTCTGGCCCTTTAAGAAATAGCTTGCTGACCCCTGATGAAACAGGCTGCATTCAGCACTCTGGGACAAAGTCAGCTGACCGCCAGCAGCCCGGACTCTCCTTTCTCTGGGGGAGGGGCAATAGAAGTTAATGTCCCCAGGAGCAGCTAGCAGCCAATGACAGTTGGAAGTTGGGAGTAGCTACCCCTGCTTCCTGACCTCGAAGGTGGGAAAATCCTGTAATGTGTTTCATATTGTCTCCTAGATGTCCCCAGTAGGATTACACCCCAGATACCCACACCAGTTGCCTCCTCATCACCATACCCTGTATCAGCTTCCTTCCTTTCCCGGTCCTCTCTCCACTCTCCCATGGGTGCTGCCTGTGTTCCATTCCCCCAGAACCTCTAGCACTCAAATCTTTGACTCAGAGTTGGCTTCTCAGGGTATGCAGCCTAAGTCAAGATATAAGTCTTGTGCACCTTCTTTTTTTTTTCTCCCTTGGCTGACACCTTACCATTGACTTCTGGGCTTAGATGAAATGCCACAAGGCAGGATGTGGGCTTTTTCCCAATGGCCACCATAGTGCTGGATGACTCACCCTGGAGTGGAAGGGGAGTTTGTTCTCCATGGGGTGGACCTTGACCATGGGAGGAAAACTGGCAGGCACATATCCCCTACTTTCTTCTTCCTTGGGCTTCTGGCAAGTGCAGCTTCTCTTTGCAAAACTTCCAGGGAAATTCTGTGTGCTGAGAAAGCATGACTGCCAAGAGACCTACTGTGTTTCTTTGGTGCCTTGTTGAGTACTTGCGTGGTGGATAACCCATGCATCTTCCCTCCTGTCACTTCCTAGTTTTTTCCTAACCCTAACCACCTTGTGTTTGTGCTTCCCAAGTAAAGTCTCAGTACTGTGATCCTTGCCTCAGGCTCTGCTTTCCAGAGGCCCTGAGCCAAGGCATGGTATTGATTTAAATAGCTCTAAGGACTCTTTCAGTTCTGAAACACTAGACTTGTTCTAAATTCCATTCTTTACATACCTGGGATGACAAAAATTGTGTGTCCACTGTACTGTACACAAAGCACCATTTAATTCCTATAGAGACTAGTTTCTGAGGTCAGGGGTCTTGCCAGGGATCTTGGTGGTTACAATTCAAATCAGACCAACAGAAGCTATTATAATAATAATTATTTACAATATTTTTAAAGTTCTATATGCTAGTTTTTAGGTATTTGATCCTCATTTAAACCTCATTGGGTTCTATTATTACCCTCCTTTTTTACAAGAGGAAAATGAAGTTCAGGGTAAGTCACTTTATCCTAAGTTGCACAGTAAGTGGCCAAGCCAGGATGGGAAACCAGGACTTACAGGTTCCAAAGGCTATGTTCACAATTATGTGCTTTTACTACGTCTAATACAAACAAATACAATACCCTTTCAAAGCTTTTTCTTTGAATAGATGCTCCACCAATGAAGGTATGTGGATGGCAGATAAGCACATTAACAGATGCTCAACATCATTAGTCATTAGGAAAATTAAAACCATAGTAAGCCAAATCACTATACCCCCACTAGAATGGCTTAATTAAAAAGATGAACCATACTGAGTGTTGGTGAGGATGTGGAGGAACAGGATTCCCATATGCCACTGGTGGGAAGGTAGAGTGGCACAACTAATTTGGAAAACAGTGTGACAGCTTCTTAAAAAGTGAAACATAAATTGACCATATGACCAAGCCAATCCACTCCTGGGTATTTACCCAAGAAAAATGAAGACATATGCTCACACAGAGACTTGTCTTTGAATGCTCATGGCTACTTTATTTGTAATAGTCCCAAACTGAAAACAACCCTAATGTCTCTCGGCAGGTGAATGGATAAACAAATTGTGGCACTCTATCCATAAAATGGAATACCACTCAGTAATAAAAAGGAGTGAACTTTTGATACATGCAACAACATGAACAAATCTCAAAATAACTATGAAAGAAGCCAGATGGGGGCTCCTGGGTAGCTCAGCTGATAAAGCGCCTGCCTTTGGCTCAGGTCATGGATCCTGGGATCAAGCCCTGCGTCAGGCTCCCTGGTCAGCCAGGAGTTTGCTTCTCCCTCTACTTGCCGCTCCCCCTGCTTGTGCTCTCTCTGTCTGTCAAAGAAATACATAAAATCTTAAAAAAAAACCAAGAAACCAGATAAAAATGAGTACATACCGTATGATCCCATTTATATAAGTTCCAGAAAATGTAGTAATAACAACAGAAAGTAGGTTTGTGGTTGCCTGTGTGTGTGCAAGACAACTTTTAGGGGCAGTGATACGTTCATGATCTCAGTGGTGATGGTTTCATGGGAGAATACATGTGTCAACTCTCATCACGCCCTATGTTTTAAATACATGCCGTTTATTGTAGGTCAATTATATCTCAAAGCTGCAAAGAACAAAAACAAATTCTATGGAGAACTGAACACACAAGACGTGGCTTGGAGAAATGCTCTTTTAAATTGGCTTTTGGGATTGTCCATGGAAATCAAACCAATGGTGAAGGAACGAGCTGATTGATCTTGTCTTGGCTGACTCAAAATGGTGTGGCCCAAAGAGAGAGGGTAGGGATGCAGTACTTGGCAATTTGGTGACAGACCTTTTACCTCCTTGAGGCTCAATGTCCTCATCTATAAAATGGGAATGACTTCGGTTGCCCCGCATTCTCCACGAAACCGATTTGAGGAAAAGTAAGTGACCTTGCTTTCAAGTTGTGAATGACCAAACTTCCTCATCCATATACCATGCCCCTGCCAAGCAGTTGGTAGCAATCCCAGTCCTGGGTGCCATTGGCCCATCCTGGGGGGTGTGCTGGGAGCTTACAGCCCCGACCTCTGGAATCGGCACAGACCATTTCCATTTCAGTCTCTCAGGCCGACTGCTCCTCCGTGACTTTGTTCCCAGACCTTGTTCGGCTGGCCCCTTAGGCTTCATTTCATGTCCCTGCTTCCCAGCTGCTTTTGATGGCCCAATTGGCTTCTGCATGTTCTCCAGCTCCCCATGTATCTACTGCCATTGAGGGACAATAGGCTGGACCTGCCCACCCACCTAAGATCAAGGAGAGAGGGGGTCCCATTGTTCAAGGCCTCCCCAGGCCCCAGGGAGACAGACCTGCCATCAAGGGAACTCACAGTCTGGTGGGAGAAACAGACTCACAGGCTTACTGTACCAGCACCTGATCTGTGTGGTGCTTTATGGTAGAGGTGTCCTGTGTTGCCCCAGGGACAGTGGGGTGGGGGGGTGCAGGGTAGCAATGGGGGGTGGGTCTCAGATGAGGAAATGGCTCCGCTGGACCCAGAAGAATGGGTGAGTACTTTTCAGATGGAAGTCTCAAGACAGCATTTCAGACACAGGACGTCCTCGAGAGCCAGCAGGAGGTGAGGTTAAAGGGTGAACCAGGGCCGGATCAGGGAAGGAAGGCTTGCCATGTGTGCCAAGAGGTTTGGGTCCAAATCTGTGGGAACTGGGCAGGTGCTGAAGGACTGTAAGCCTGAAAGTGACAGTCACAACTTGCTCCTGTGGGGCAGAGGCTTCCTTTGGGGGCCCTGCTCAAATCCTCCCTGGGAGGGGTGGTTTCTCTCTATGGCAGGGTTTTTATCTGAGGCACTCTTGACAGGTGGGGTTGGAAAAGGCTTTGTTCCGGGCGACTGCTCGGTGCCTCCTCGTAGGATGTTCAGAGACAGCCTCTCTGGCCCCGGGGTGGCAAATTGCTCTCTATGGAGAACGACCGCTCTACAGTTGTTTTCTTATTTGTTTGTTTCTTTTCGAGTCTGTATACACATGGCCCTGCCGGTATTTGCCTTCTTCCCTCCTTCTGAGGCCTGGCTGCTAACACCTGGCTTCTAGCCTCTCCACGAGGTGCGCAGCTGAATGGTGCTCTTGGCTGCTTGCGCGGCCTTGTTCCGGCACCTTGTTTCGGGTGGCCCAAGCTCCCCGTTCACGGGGCCTCTGGCTGGGGCTGGCTGCAGGAGCCAGCTGTCAACAGCTCTGTCCACTGCTGCATCCAGCAGGACGCCTACTTCTCGGTGGGGCACGCCACGTGGTGTCGGGGAGACTCCCGGAGGGGGTCCCACCTTGAGGTCAGCAAGGACCAGAGCCGTCCAAGCCTGTCGGCCCTGAAACCTCCGTGCCTGGGCCCCGCTGTCTGCCAAGCTTCCAGCCTGGAGGGACGAGGGAAGCCTGCCAGGGAGAGGGCACCAGGCTGGGGACAGAGGGCGGGTGGTGGCAGCTGGAGGCCATGTGACTGCTGGAGGCTATGCGTGTCACAGGGCAGAGCTGGGCCACTGGCTCATTCTTGGGCTCAATCTGAGAAGGGTTCACATGACTTCTCGGTGGGAGCCTGCGTGTCGGGGCAGGAGAGGAGGTGGGAGGGAGGGGGAAGTGATTTTAGGATCCACGCTGGAAATACAAAATACATTTGTGAATCACAAGCAGACAGTCATCATATGACCCCCCCGGCTTTGCCAATGCAGAAATCAGGTTAAGGCCACAAAAAATGCGTCCCGCGGCCTGCACAGAGCAGGGAGCCGAGAGGTGCACCAGGATTAGAGGAGGAGGTGAGGGAGCCAGCCACGCCACCCACAATGGCAGCAAAAGCACCAAACAAACCAGCCCCCAATGCTGGATCTTTCCATGTGCTTGCTCCTATGTTAATCTCACTACAGCCCCCCACTTCCCAGTGAGAAAAGCAAGACCGGAGGATTCCTCTACACTCCCTCTTCTCCCTTCCTTAGGGTTTCAAGGGCTGGCTTACTCTGGTTTTCATTTTGTTTTTGTCCCCCCGCCGTCAGCTCCCCTACCTCACACAGCCCCAAAAGGTACATTGCTGGCAGGTCCTTCTTGTTGACAGGACAAGGTGAAGGCTCCTAAAGTCACCGTGCCTCCGAGGAAGAGGCCTTGGTGCTGCTGGGGTACAGGATCCCCTGGCAGCCGGAGACCAGAGTCAGGCAAGTTCTAGAAACAGGGCGAGAATGCCCTGGAGGCTTCTCCCCGCCCCCCCCCCCCCCCCCCCCCCCCCCAGGAATGAGAGGAAAGCCCCAGGGTTCCCCTGGTAGTCCCACCTCCCGGCCCTCAGTGCGCCAGGAGCTTTATTTAGTGGCATTGAAACCCCACGGCCTGGATCAGGACTCCTAAGCCCATGTCCTTACCGTCAGAGAGGACAAAATCTTGTGAGCAGGCTCTGTCCCCTCCGGGAAAAGATCCACCTCTCCCGTGCTTGCTGCATGTTTCACCTCTAGGGTTATTATTTTCAAAATAACATTTAGTATATTTAATCTGATTACATAAGCCAGGCATGTTCAGTGCAGAATATTTGGGAAACCCAGAAACGTATAATGGAGGAGATTAAAAATTCCCCATCACCTCACCAGTCAGAGACAGCCTCTGTGACAGTGTTGGTATATAGCTTTCTCATCTATTCTTGAGTCCCGGGTATGCATCTAACCATAAAAAGTAACACCAGAGTCATAGTTTAGATAAATTTTTAAAAAATTTTTTGAGGCAAAACATATATAGTAAAAGGCACAAATCTTAAGCTCAATATATTTCTACATATTGTTGCATCCATGAAACCATCACTCAGATCGAGATAGGGAATGTCTCCAGATTCCAGAAAACTCACGCCTGCCCTTTCTCGGTCAATAATAACACTCTGCTTCTGAGATGTAGCCGGTGTTCCGACTTCCAGTCTTTCAGATTAGATTTGCCTCTTCCTGAGTCCCCCAGAAATGGGTTCACCCAGTATTTACGCTCTTGTGTCCGGCTTGGCTCACCCAGCCGGCGGCATCCACCACAGGGGCTGGCCTGCAAAGGCGCTCAGGGCTGGCACCTGAAATGTACGCTGGGGGCAGTGAAGTCGTTGCACCGGGGAGTGAATGCGCGAGGAAAGAGGCTTGGGTTATGGGGTGGTCTCCTGTGTGTTTTGGTCACCATCTGGTGGTCCGTGTGCAGAAGGGAGAGCAGTCAGGTGGCTGGAGGAATTATCCTGGTGGGATTCGATGAGCCTGAGCCGACGGGTGCCCATGGGGGCGGGCGGAGGGAGCCGGTTGCGCACGCTTGTCTGCCTGGCACTCACGAGGGCTGGGCCGGCGTCCTGTGAGCCACAGACCTGGAGGTTTTGTAGAAAGCCCATGAGAGCGGCCACTCGACAGGGCAGCGGCCTCACTGTCACAGCGTCCCAGGGCTCGGGGCAGAGTGCCCCCCGGGGCCAGCGCCCTGGGCTACTACTGCAGTTGGGAATCATGCGCAGCAGTGACTTGGGGTGAGGGCAGGGGGCCCCAGGTGTCCCTGAAGGGCCCGCCCCTGGAAAATCCAATCACTCGGCTCCCGAAGAAATGGGTGCCGTGGTCCTGCACCCCAAGAAAGAGATGTTTGCTGTCTAGGTCAGAATCACAGTGAGCTCCCAGCCAGTGTAGCTCCTTTTATGATTCCAAGGCCTCAACATTAGAAAGGACCCATCTCCTGCCCCATCGGGGGGGCTTGAAACCGCCCCCCCCCTTTGACATTCTTTCCAACACAAGCTCAGCTCCCTTTGCCCTTCCCTGCAGTCGCCACTCCGGGCCTAGCCACCGTCCTGGCTCAGCTGCCCGTGCTGGCCGCCTCCTTCCTCCTCGGCTCCTGGGTCGTGCTGTCCGCTCTGCTCTGCAGCCAGGGGTCAGGAACTCTCCACGACTGGGGCCTTGACGTGGTGGTGGGCCGCTCCAGGAGAAGGAGCAACATGAAACACTGCTGCAGGGGGATGGCCCCAGGGTCGGCAAGACAGCTGCTGGGCCATGCGGGTGGCAGAGGGAAGGTAGGAAGTCAATTTTCCATAAGCTCATGAACTATTGGGGTAGAAGATTGTCATGTTGTAAACTTATAAACCCCAGACGAGCAGGCCTTGAACAAGCTGTTAGAATCAACAGTGTTGATGACTGAGAGTGTGCACAGGGCCTGACCTGGCACGGTTTGTCATGTTGTCCCGGAGAACGGCGACATTTCACATCAGCAGTATTTGGGGGTTCTCCTCAGCTGACTGGTGCTGTCCTAGGCTGGGTGATTCAGTGGTCAGGCTTGCTCGGCTGAGGGGGTGTGGGTCATGACAAGATATGTGTCCCCATCTGCCAGTTCAGATGGAGGGCCAAATCACAGGGTCAGTAATGCCTCCTGGCCAGAGGATGTGAGCCGAGCAGCTGTCCCTGCTGTACCAGCCAGGAGAGGTCCTCTTACCAAGGTGGCCAGGTCACCACGGGGAGCGTGAGTTCCCTGTGGCCAGAGGCGTGAGGCCCCTGTGGCAGAGCTATGGTTGGAGGGAAGCAGGGAGCCTGTTCTTGGCCCCCCATCCAGTGCTGAATCCAGGAAGCTGGACAGGAGGCCCTTGGGCCAGGATGGAGGACAGCCTGCCACGCTTGGTGGCCAGAGGGGTGGGTTCTCGGTGCACATGGGGACAGCTGGGAGAAGAGACAGAACTGAGCGTGTGGCGGTTAAACAATTCCTAGATTGCAGAACATCTCTGAGCTTCATTTTCCTCATTTGTAGAATGAGTAAAATGAGATGAGGGGCGCAAATTCCCCATAAATGGAATGATTGTATATGAATCTAAGGCATTATTTGCCCCAGAAGTTTTTGCATTTAAATCAGCAACTTGGAGGAAGACACTGGATGCAGGCTCGTCAGATGGGTACAGAAAATAAAGCTGGGGAGAGTGGTTGGGACAGATAAGGGGGACCTTGAATGGCAGGATCGACGCTACCCTGGTTTCTCCCCGCTGAACGCCCTCTCCATGTGACCCTCGGAAAACCGGAAAACGCAGTTCCCCTAAAGGAGCCCCACGCTTCCTGATGTGGCCACTGCCTCTCTCTCGCTCAGGGTTTCCCAATCTCGGCACTCCATCATTCTTTGTTGTGGGAGCTGCCCTGAGCATTGGAGGATATTTAGCAGTATCTCTGGCCTTCACCCACTAGATGCCAGTAACACCACCCCTCTTCCTCCGTGACAGCCAAACATCCCTGGGGGACAAAGTCACCCCTGGTTGAAACCACTCCTTTGCACGTCTCCGCATACAACATATGCGGCTCTGGTCACACCGAAGTACACGCGGCTCCTTAAATAAAGCTTTTCCACATCCTTCCCACACCTTCACATACACAGATCCCTCCCTCCACCAGCCCTTCCCACTCCTGCCTTTGGAGCTTCGTAAAATCCAGCTCATCTTTGAGAACTCATCTTAAACATCCCTTCTTTGAGGACACCGTCCCTGAGGCTGCCGGGCAGCTCGTGGGCTCACAGCATACTTCTGGAGCCCTGGCTGCATGGATGTTCATTTTTTTTTTTTTTTGCTTGCGATTGTCTCTCCCATTGGATTTTAAACTACTTGAGGGCAAATCCCGGATCTCGTTCCTCTTTGCTCCCCAGTGCCTGGTACACGGCCTGGCACAAGGTGGGACTCAGCAAATACCATTTCCTGAATTGCTATTCGCTGGTCACAGGCTATAGAATGCTCCAGTCCAAATGAGAACAGTTTCTGGATCTTAATAAAGCAGAGTCTAGTGGTGCACCCTTAAGCAGCACAAGACAATCTATCTCATCTCTTATGCGGAGAAGAACCAACTTATTATTCTTTTAATCTCCGGGATGCTAGAGAGGTTTGGGGGAGTTTCCTCCCGTGACTCTGCCCTAGAGAAAACACTGGCAAGGCTTTAGAAGGTAGCACTTTCTCTTTGAAAGATGCTGAGGATAGATAGCCAACCCCAGCCAAACTTTTCTCCGTGCTTCCCTCCAAAGCAGGGGACTCCACTTCATCTTTCTTAAATGCAGATTGGATCCCTCCTGTCCCAGAGCGAAGCCCCGCCCCGCGGCTCCCAGCACCCTGGGCTACGGGACTTTCTCCAGCTCTCCCCTCTGCATTGTCAAAACGGGAACAGACTGCGCAGAAGGAACGCGTTTGGTGCTGAGACCAGAGCCAGGGCAATAAGCAGCAGATCCAGACAATCTGCTCCGCTTCTCCCAAGGAGAGAGGAAAGGTTTTTATTCCTTGCTGACAACCAAGTCAGCGATAGGAAAATCTCTGAGTGACCAAAGCTCAGCAAAGCAAGAGACGCACACCCTACGTTGGTGCGCCTTGAAAATTAAAGAGCCTCTGGCTCTAAATGGCCAGGCTTCAGTGTGTGTGTGTGCGTGCATGTGTGTGTGTATGTGTGTGCGTGTGTGTGTTGGAGACGGGGGTGATGGTTGCGTACTAAAAGAAAAGTCCTGGACTCTCAGATACAAAAAGCCATCGAGTCCAACCTCCACCCAGGAGGGAACCATGTTGACGATCCGTCCTACCCAGCTTGGACACCTTCCATGACAGGGACCTCTCACGACCACAGCATATGTTAGCTACCTCTTTCTAATAGAAAGCTTTTGGTCACTCTGATGGCTTATCCTTTTGTTCTAAGTCCAATTCTTTGTTCCATTTGGAGTTGGTCCAGGGATTCTTCCCCAGGAAAGACTTTAGATTTTCACCCAAATCTATTCTTCTGGCGAAACAGACCCGGTTCCGTCAGCTGTCCTCCCCGTGGCACAGTTTTGTCGCCTCTCTTCCTGACCACCCTTTTCTGGTTACCACGATAGGTCACACACTACCCCAGTTTTCTGCAGTCCTCAGAGAGCGTTCTTTGGGATCACAAGTTTTCCAGAGGGCTGAGGAGGTGCTCCTTAGCAACAAACTTTTGAAAAGCATGACAGAAAGATTTTGAGCCTACAGGATACAGGTCCCTCTTAGAATGAGCACGGCCCTGCCGGCTCCCTCTCTGATGTTTCTCACCCCCTCTGACTTTGTCTTCTGCCACTTCTTCCCATTGCCTCCCTACTCCTCTTTGCACACCTGCTTCCAACAGGACTGGACATCCTGTGCTGTCTCTGGGAGTGCTAGGCCCAGAGAAGCAGCCTAGGAGGCAGATCCCACGGGGCTAGGAGAAGCCCCTTCGAGTGGCTGAGCAGTTCTGATGGGGGACGGGTGATGCCCACTGGGAGCAAGCTCTCCGCCTGGAAGGTGTTAAGCAGAAGCACTTGGCAGGGGTGTTCTTGAGGGTCCTCTACTCATGGGTCTGCGAAGGTTTGGACTAGGGGCGCTATAGTCTCTTCCAGCCCTGTGATTTGTGCTTGTAGACAAAGAATCCACAGTGGGGTTTAATGTGAACTGAGGGCTCCTGGGTGTCCCCGTGACAATTGTGGGAGACGGACAGAAAGCCAGTCCCTTCAGTCAAACAAGCTATGGATGAGCTGGGCCCTTCGAGAAGAGGGACCAGCACACAGTGTGGTGACAGGCAAAAAGAAGGAGGGTCTGAGGCTGTCTCCTCTGTTTGGAGGACTTAACGGACGGGGGTTTGAGTGTCCATGGGTCAGTCCTCTTTCTCGCTCTCTCTTGGGTGGGGGCGGGGAGCAGTAGGTTCCTAACTGGTCCAGGAGCATGCACTGTTCTGAAAAGTACGGGGTGGCGCTTGGGACATTGTCCTGGAATGATTGGCCAAATTCCTGGACACCAGAGAGGCCACTGGGCTTATCATAAACGTGGGGTATCAGTGGTTTCCACAAGATCTTGGAATTCAAGTTTAAGAGGGAACTTCATGGAGTCCAGAGGTTGGCATGAGCTCCCACGCTGTCATCCAGCCTCCGCCACAACACCCCAGTGTTTGGTTTAAGGAGGTGATGGGTGGAACTTATCTGTCCCAGGCAGGTAGTAAGTGCCTTCCTTCCCTCTTTCTTCCTTTTGATGACAGGGAGCTCACTACCTTCTGAGACAACTCACTCCATCTTTGGGTGGCTCTGACCGAAATCTGTTTAGCTGGGTGCTCCACAGGACATCTTCTTATCAATCCTATGTTATCTGGGGACTCAGAAGTTATTTATTACTATTGCTTATGAAATACTAATAGCAACTACTTAGTAAGTCCTACCTTGTGCCAGGTATGAGGTTAAGTACTTTATAAACTAAACACAGATGTCAGGCTCATGAAAACTCCAGATCTCATCAAGTCTCAGCAGAGGCCATTCGATCTGAGAGCCTTCATGTTCCTGACTGTGACCTTTGAAGCCGGCAACACTGGCTCCCTCGTGGGTGGGTGAAAACAGTCTCCCTAAAGGAGGCCATGGTCACAAAGATTTTTGGGCACCTCTGGCTTCCTCTGAGGTTTCCAAGAAGCCAGTCCTGTAGGAATGTAGTTAAGGTCCGTGGCTTCCCCCAGGGCCAGCCAGAGAGAGCCTCCTTGGAACAGCCTGCCCATCCAATGCCAAGAGACTGGGCCAAAGAGAGGTGTTCTCCAGGGAAAGTGGGGGGGCCTTCCCTGGCCACTGAGGATGGCAGAAAGAGGTAATGACGGTGTCAGGTCAGGTTCCCTAGAAGCAGAGCCTGAGATAAGGTCCCTGCGGCTTATTGAGGGAGTGCCCTTCAGGAAAAACCAGCAAGGGAGGGAGGCGGGGAAGCAGGAGGAGGAGAAGGAAGGGGACGAACACAGATGTGGTTGAGGGTCGGGCTACCACATAAAATAGAAGACATCCAGTTACATTTGAATTTCAGATAAACAACAAGTAATTTTTTTTTTTTTTTTTTTTTTTTACTACAAGTATGTTCTAAATATGGCCTGGGACATACTTATACTAAAAATATATGCTTTGTTTATCTGAAAAGTGATTTTACCTGGATATCCTGGATTTTTATTTCCTAAATCTGGCCACCCAACTGGGATGGGTGGGTACCCTAAGTTGTGGTTTCAGGTAAAGCCTGGCCTTGGCCTGATCCTTGGGGAGGGAGTGAAAGCAGGACTGACTCCGGAGCCTAAAGCATTGCAGAGTTGTCCCTTTGAAGGGAGGGACCTGCCCTTTTGCATCCCCGTGGTCTCACGTAGCCAATGCCCTGCTGGGCTTGGTTGGGAGTTGGTGGAGGAGAAAGCTGTAACCTCCTGGAGAAGAAGATGTTTGCCTGAGGGCAATTCTTCCGGGAAAGGGGACAGCTGTGAGTCATTAATAGGCAAACAGGGGGTGGGGGGCATAGGCCCCCCCAAGAGGACCAGCTTGAGTACCACAGGTTCTATTACATTAACTAGGGTTCTCTGGCCGAGAGGCTCTGCTCCCCGCTTCAGGAGAAGGGGTGAGAATGAAGACTGACTCCAGGCCCGTTGATCAACTGAGCATCTCCTGTGTTCTAGGCAGGGCATACGGACACTTCTGGCACTGACTGGCCTAAGATGTGCTGCCATGTTCACAGGAGAGGCTGAGAGCCCAGAAAAGGGGCTCTTGTTTCTCCTAAGTGGGAGAGAAGACCAGAACAGATTCCACGGAAGGAATAATATCTGCCCCAGACCTTGAAAAAGGGTGGGAATTTGGCGAGGGTCCAGGGTAGGCAGGCCAGGTGGTAGTGGTGGGAAGGCTGTGGCCAAAGGCTTGAAGGTCAGAGTCATGGGGAGGCAAGGTGAAGAGGTACGGCCATGTAAAGAGGTCTTAACCTCAAGTCTGCCAAGAAGCTGCTATAGGGATTTTAATTCCTTTTCTGCAAACCCGTCCTTAAGTTGGGTCAGGTTGCAGATTCTGGGGCAGGTTTTGTCCGAGCTGACAAGACATCTGGTTGGTGCAAAGGGCTGGATGATTGATGTTCTGACCCAAGCTAATGCTTTGGAAAAGTGCTGGCGGCCCTACTGACCTGGGGATGCCCGGGCACCTGGAGAACGTCCCAGCTCCTGGTGGGGAGGCCCTGCACCCAGCCTGGCCCCGATCCAAGGGAAGACAAGCTTCCTTCTCGCCTTTCCAGTATATCCTGAAACCAGAAGCCCCATGACACTGGCTCTGTCCCCGTTCTGGGATGTCGGCACTGGCTGAGGCAGGACACTCACACTGCTGAGAAGCCTGAGAAGTTGCTGGGACAGAGGTCCACAGGGAGGGTCAGTCCGGGAGAGAGATGGGACCCATCCCAGATCAGTGTCCCCATTTCTGGGCTGAACTTGGCCCCACACCGGTAGAGCTCGGCACCTGAGCCTTCCACCGGGCCTGCAATTTCTTTTCAGCCCTTTGCAGAGAGAAACAGGACTTATTTCAACCACTTACTTGCCGTGTGACCTTGAACATGTCACTTGGCTTTGCTGAGCCCTCTTTCACATCTCTACTAATGTTAAAAACATCAGCATTAGCAACGAATGGTCTTGTAGCTTTGCCGGCTTTCGAAGCAGCGCACTCACATAAAGCCTCGTATTTAAACTTCTCTGCAAATTGTGAAGAGGGCGAGTAGGTAAGGTGGTGTTAGTATCTCCATTTTGAGGCAGAAGAAATTGAATTAAATATAAGCAATGTGACTTGCCCTAATGTTACAGCTGCTAGGCTTCTGGGCTTGGGTCTCCTGAGTGCAGGACACCAAGTAGATAATAATCTCTTATCAGAGTCTCCAGGAAATGCCTGAGCCAGAGTCAGCAATTTTAAAGTCTTGATGAGGGGGACCCAGGGAGCATTTGGTTTCCGTGAGTTTTCTGACACCATGGAAGCTGGGCTAGGGAGGGCAAGTCTCCTACAAATGGCTCTGTATTCTGTTCCACTACAGTCTGATGTGAATTCAAATCTCAATAGTCTTTGCTCTTAGAAATACAATAAAAAATATTTCACTCTGAAGCCATAATCCAAATTGATTGTTGGAGGAATAAAATAAGATTTGACAACATGGGGTTTCTCTGGGACCCTTGAGAATCTACAAAGGCTTTCCAGGGGTCCATGAGCTGGGGTCCTTTTAGATTCCAATATGTTTGTATTTCAGGTGACTCAAGATCTGAAGAAGGAGGGTTCTGAGGTGGGAAAGGTCTCTTCTAGCTGGGATAGAGAGTGAGCAGGGGAGCAGAACCAGAGACAGAAAGTAATAAGAACAGCTTTAATGAAGACTGTTTATTTTTTGAAGAGGTGAGAAAGAAGCAGTAGGTGCGAGATTCAGGGCCAGCATGCAGTTTCTGGCCAGACATGTAGATTCAAGTCCCAGCTCAGCCACTTCCCAGCTAATTGAATTCAGAGCAGTTGCCAGATCTCTCTGAGCCTCAGTATCCTCACCTGTAACCTGGGTGCAGGCAGAACCAGCCCCTAGCACCATTGTCAGGGTCCAGGCAGGCCTGCAGCAGGCCCTTAGTATGTGTTAATTCCATTGATTCCCACCCCCCCCTTCCCACAAGTGGATCATGCATCTAGAAAGTACGAAATCCTTTTTCATTAAAATAAACAAAAATTCTGTCTTCTTAGAAAAATCTGATAAAATTAACTTGTAAGCCAAAACAAGGTTCTGCATGAATGATCAAACCATTGGCTTATTTTCTTCTGACCCTGCTAGCTCCCTCCCCCAAAACACACACACACACACACACACACAGAACTGGAATGGCACAGAGAAGGAATGTATCTCAGCGTCCTGCCCAGATAAATTGGAAGCCATGATGAAACCCCGAGGATTGGGGTCCGTGCTTGCACCCCACCAGCAGGCACCAAAAAAAAAAATCCACAGGCCTAGTACTTGGCCCCACTGCCCACTCTGTTCCGTGAGGATGGGGCCCTGAGTGTCCCCAGAGACACTCTGGAAACACAGCTGCCAGAGACCTCTTGTTCTGATTTCCTCTGGCAGAAAGAAAGGAAGGAAATTGGAGAAAGGAAGAAGAAAGAAAGAAGAAACGAAAGCAAAATGATGGAGGGAAGGAGGCAAGGAAAGAAACCTGGTACAAGTGTGAAATCAAAATAATAGACTCAGGATGGTGAGATGCATGTGAACAGAGTGTGACGCGGGCAACCCCCACAAATAGACCTTCTGTTAAAAATAGCCTTTGTCTAAATGTGGAAAGGGTGTAAATATAGTAGCAGTTTCGGCTTACTATGGAGCCGCCCCAGCTCCAAGTAACAGAGGCTTATTATAGGACGTGTGCGTCAGCAGCAGGAGAGGAGGGAGGGCAGGGAGACATCCCCTGGGCTGTGGGTACAGTACCCACCGCGGCGAGGGGTCAGCCAGCCGGCATCTCCCTGTCGGGAGCAGGACGGCCCGAGTGCTCCGGAATGTTCTCACAGAACTCCACTGGGCAGAAAACTCGGGCCAAGCAGGGCAGGGAAGGAAGGAAGGAATCACAGCGATGAAAAGGATCTGGGGAGATTGTCTTGGAAATGGCACTCGCTCTCATCTGGAGTTTCACCAGGGAGTGCGTTCACCATCCAGCAGGCTGCCTGCTCCTGGACACTGTGGGAAGTTTGCAAAGGAGCCCCCTGGGACGACCAGACTGTAGACAGACCAGTTTCTGCAGACCCGAGTGCAGGGGACAAAACCCCTAGAAACCTGTGGAAAGTGCCAGAAAGGACTTTGATTCCAGTCTTTCAGAAAAAGGCTTTGGGTTTTTATCTCCATGTCTCGGGCATCACTTAGTAGGTGTGTGGGGGCATGGTGGCTGGGTGGCTGAGCTGGACAGCTGGGTGTGGTGGAGGGGGCTGCTTCCCTGGTCTGAAACACGACCAAGGGGACTAGAGCTGTTCTGTGGGAAGCTCATTGGTCTCCATTCTCTTGACACAGGCGGTCAAGGGGTGACTGCCCTCATGGGTGCTAAGACCTAGAGCGTGTCTCCCATTCCACCCCGCAGGGCCCCTCGTTGTCTTCCTGGGCTGTCACCCTTTAACCCAGGTCATGCCCCCCTCCCTGTTCAGCACATGCCCGTGTACGTATTACAGGTATACACAGACAGCCCAACACACACACACACACACACACACACACACACCCCAACATGCATATATAAACACACCAATGTTCAGTCAGAAGTCTGAGGCCCATTTCTAGCAACAGCCCTCGTACCCCTTGCTTCATCCCTACTCTGGCCCCTTGCTCCATTGGGGCCCTCCCTTTGCCCTGCTCTAGCACTCTGGGAGCTTTTCATCCCGAACCTTGAACTTGCTCCTTGGACCTAAGGTGGACCAGGCTCTCCCAGGGGGGATGGTCAACTTCTTCTCAGACGTGTTTGGGGCTTGCTGCCTGAGTGTGCCCCCTATGGTTCTGCAAGGCCTGGGTGACTACCCCACTGATTTAGCTCTTGCCCCAGGATGGATGCCCTTATTGCTCACCTCCATCACTCCTAGAGACTGGTCCCATCCTGCCAGCTTCCCCCCAGCATCATCCAAACTGCCCTGGAAACCATCCCCAAATGCAGGCCCATGGTGTCACTGCCCCACTCAAAATGCCCGCAATGGCTCCTTGTGACCTACAGGACAAAGTCAAAATCTTGTAAGGCTCTGACTTGTCTCCCATCTGCTTTTCCAGCTATGTCCCTTGCTACCCTATACTACGCATTCACCCCACAGGCCCTGGAGATGAGCTCTTGTCCACTGGGCTTATCCCCCATTCATGCCTCTGTCAGGGACCAGGCTGATTCCTCAGGCTGACATGCATTTCCAAATCTGTGCCCATCAAAATCCTACCCACCCTTCGAGTCCCAGCTTTAGCAGACCATCTATCTCTTCTGAGAAGCCTTCCAGGATCTCTCTCCCCACAACCACCACCTCCTTTTTCATCCCACTCCAAATCCTAAGTCACTTTTATATATTTAAGTGGAAAATGAATCAGGAGGCCCAATATCATGTCTATCTAGGTGAGATGCCCTCCCATGTGCTCCAACAGAGACCTTATGTCCCTCTCTCCAAATGCTTATATCACTGTGTGTATTGGAGTTGCCTGTTTCACCATTGGCCTCTCCCCACTGAACTATGACTCTCTTAGGGCAGGGTCCGGACGGCCTTGTTCAGGCCATATCCCCAGTGCCTAGTACAGGGCCCGGTTTCATTGCATGAAACTGCAGGGCTGTCTACTTCTGCTATGGATAGAATGTTTGCGTCCCCCCACCACACCCAATTCATATGCTGAAACCCTAATCCCTAATGTGCTATTTGGAGCCTTTGGGAGGTAATGAGATCATGAGGGTAGAGCCCATAGGATGGGATCGGGGCCCTTCCGAGAAGAGGCGGGAGAGAGCTCCCTCTCTGTGCTCTCTCCCCACCGTGTGAGGACACAGCAAGAAGACAACAAAACTGGAAGCAGGTTCTCATCAGAACCCAATTCCGCCAGCACGCTTGATCTTGGACTTCCGGATCAGAGTAGATCTACCTGACAATAGAAAATTCAGTGTCTGTGGTTTACGCCATCCAATCTATGGTGTTGGTTTAGCAACCCAAGCAGACGAAGACAACTTTGTCACTGACAAACTGAGTGCTCCCCAAACATTGGGGCCTTCGTTATAGCCCTCGCCCACTTACAGCCATGTTTGGAAACCTACCCAGAAGCCTGCTAGGTTGGCTCCAACTGCCATTTGGGCCCCTAAGGATGTCCTTGAAAGTACTTTTGCCACCTCTCTGTGTTAACAGCTCAAAATCTCCAGACACTTGTGGTTACCAGGACCCTTTTGGGCATACAATGGTTTTCTTCCTCAAAATTCTCTTTTTTTAAAATGAATGGCAGTCAGGACTGGCAGAAGTTGGGCTCTCATTGTGAACCAAGGAAGGAGGCTGGGAAAGGAAATGGGAAGAAAGTGGATATGCTGCTAAGCAGGCTGGTGCTTCTCCAGGTAAGTCTACCTGCCCTGGCCCCAAGCAGTCCCTTGGGCTTGGCGGGGCCTGCAGGCTCCCAGGATACAGCAGAACTAACAAACAGCCTGCAAGACCAGGTATTTGGGCAGATCAGATCTTCTGCCTAGAGAGTATTAATACAGCGGCAAGAGCCCAGGTCCTGTCTCTCTTCTACCCCCTTGCTAACGGAGTTAATTTGTCCAAACCTCCCGACATCTCAGAGCCTCGGTTCTTCATCTGTAAGACGGGGATCAATTTGACAAGAACCGAAGTCAAACATGATCATTTATGACAATCTCAAGCACAGTACCTGTGCTCAGGAGATGGTTCTTGAGACTGATTATAAATAGATTTCTATAGACAAGTATTCCATACTGCCAGGAAATAAGCAAAGAATGATTCAGAAAAGTGAAGCATTAGATTTCCTTGTTTTGTAAACACCTCCCAATCAGGACAAAACAAACTCTGCAAGGCAGGCTAAAAAACTTGCCACAGATAGCAAGGGTTTGGGGGAAGGACAAGAAAAGAAGTCTCCTGTAGGATTATACCAGAAGAATCAGAGCCTTGAATATCTTAAATGCTCCAAAATTTGTGCCGTGGCCTATTATATAGAAATTCTTACAGCTAGGATCCAGTAATAGAATCCTATGGGGGCGGGCAGTGCTTTTGGAACTATGTCCCTATGTGAGCCATCGATCTCTAATCAATCTATACTTCTCCATGTATATAGCTCTGTCTTAATTTTCCTTATACATGCACACACATTTGGCTTCATGCAACAAATGGTCATATGAGTAGGTAGGGGTGGGGGTGTAGTGAAGAGGACAAGAGCTCAGATTTTGAAGAGAAACGTTCCTGGCTTAATCCATGGCTCTGCCTTGTCTTATCCAAGTGGGGTGTTGGAGAAAACATCTAAGCTGAAAAGAAGATGATACCTGGACACATATCTACTTATCCACCTTAAAGATAGTTGTAAAGATGAGAGACACTGTGTGTAAAACGCTTAGCATACTGCTAACCGTATCACTGTATAAATTCACACACACATACACATACGTATAAATGCTTATCCACATATGCAAATGCAGCCATTCATATGCACGCGCACTGACACAGAAGGACGCGTACCTACACATGTGTGCATTCAAGTACACATAGAGACATGGGGCGTGTGCAGCTTTGCTCTATGATCTAATCGAGAGGTGGGAAATACCGTTTCTCCAAGAGGAAAATAGGGGTCCTGACACATCACTGAACCTGAGTTCCTATAATATTCTGGGTGAGGAGACTGTGGGTATGCGGTATTGGGCTCCAGATGCTGTGCACTCCTATCTGTGCTGAGCCATACTTCCTAGGGACTGCTCCCAGCCAACGGGAGACTTGAGTATGGCAGGGTGGGTCACAAGAGACAAGGGCTTCTCTGACAGGTGACTTTGGCTTGGCCTTGCTGAATCCTCCCGGAGCTCACAGAAGTCCAGGACACTTCTGCCCATCCTTTCTTCCTCCCTCTTGCATTTGGGTCAGACTTGCATGCAGTGCGACGGCTCTCTCAGCCTCTCCCAAGTCCATCCCCATTTGCTCTCAGGTGTTTCCCAGGTAAAACCCTCGTGTTTTTGATTCTGTCTTGGTGTGTGCTTCCAACACCACAGGGGAATGTGGAGTCCCAGGTCACAGAGGAGCCTCGGAGTCAGAAGTCCCTGGAGCCCAGAGCAGAGGGCACAGACTTGTTTCCCTGCTCATGCATGCTGTACCTTATTTAATTTGCACAACGCACGGCCAGACAATGCTTCTCAGTGTCCCCATAAGGTTAGGACACTGAGGTCTGGGAAGTTCTATGACTTGCCCCAGGATCAGACAGGAGCATAGCCTCGTTGGGAACCCAGGCTTCCTGACCCCTGAGTCTTTGGTTTTGTTTTTTTTTTTTTTTCCTCTGTGCTGCCCCTTGAGCATTTTCCTGAGAGCTCCACAAGCATGATATCATATCCTCAATTTCCTGTGTGACGAGGCAGAGTGAGTTCACCCCCATTTCACAAATGAGAAGCTGAGACTCAGAGAGGTGAGGTCAGTTGCCTGGGGTCACTAGGTTAGCATGTGATGGGGCAGGAATTAAAACCCCAGTCTCCTGCCTCCCAGCCCAGGGCCACACACCATTTGTCCCTTCTCCAAGCCACTTTGGTCCGTGCGAAAAATCTGCCAGTTGCCCACTCTGCCTGTCACTCCCCACAAACTCTCATTTCCCCTCTCTTCCTGAAAGCCCAGGTCCCAGGGTGGTGAACAGCTTGGCTGTCCCAGGTACACAGCAGCCTGGGGTCCGGCTGTGGGGAAAAGCTCCTGTTCCCACCATTGGAAACCCACCCGCTGAGGCTCCTTCCTTCTTGCTTAAAAGTGCTCTAGAGTTTCTGTGCTCACAATGCATCTCTTTGGAAGTCTGCCCTCCCAGGGTTGCCATGGTGACTATTTTGGTACTGCATGCTAGAAAAAGCCGAGGCACCTGCTGGTCACACCACCAAAACTTGTCTCTCTGAAAAATCAGCAGATGGCATTTGTCAGAAATTCCTTCTTCTCGATTAATTTGGGAAAAAGAAGAGTGTGTGGTAGTGCTGATATCCTTTAACCTGGACTGGCTGTGTGGGTGTTTTGGGGAAGATGTGAAGTTGCTGTGCACAAACCCCAGACACTTCCTCTGAAGTGGTGGGTCATTTAGTTTTCCCAGAGAGACTAAGAAGTTCTGTGATTTTAATTCTAGTAGATGAAAACAAGAAGAAGACCATGATGTCGTTTTCCTATTAAGAGGGGTTGGGATTTCAGGGCTAGTTCTAGAAAGGCCCATACCTCACGTCTAGTAACTTCCACAAATTCTCAAACATGACTCAGGCTGGGTCCAGCTTTTAACTAGCAGGAAGGGAAAGAATGCTGAGTTTATTCAACTCCCAGCTCTGCCACCTATTAATTGTGTGACCTTAGACCAGTCTCTCAGCACACTTCAACCTCAGTTTCCCATCTGTAAAACCGTGATGATAATAGTGTTTATCTCACAAGACTGTAATGAGGATTATATGAGATAGTTACCATCATCATCATCATCATCATCATCATTATTCACTAGAATTAAATTTAGGCACAGAGAGACTGACCCATCTGTATGTTCATGTGGCTTTTACACATAAGGGTGCTCGTGAACATCTATCAATTAAGTGGACTGTCTAAGCAGTGGTAAAATAGTTAAAGCAACATTAAAGAAATCCGCCAAAACTTCTGGGTGCCCATGGTATAATGTGTCTCTAACTTGTTATCTTGTTCTGCTTTTCTAGGAACTTATTGCCACCATTTCTCACATCCTGGCTTTCACACACCCTTTTCAGTTTGCGATACGATTTGTTCCCAGTGTAACTCTGACTGTAGGTGTGAGCCGGTTCCCTAGGCATACATTGACTACCACCTCCTAATTTTGGACTAGGTACTTTCAAGAGTCTTCTGTAGAACGGGTTATGCAGTCTTCCACCCTTCTTTCGTCTTGGTTCTCTGGGAAGAGGAGCCTGCGGTTTGCACCTGCAATGTGATTCTATATCGAGGCCTGGTAAGTGTGGCCTCTCCCCTCGTGGTGGGGACAGACACTGCTGATCAATCACCACCCTCCTCCCACTGAGCCATGAGGTGCCTGGGAAGCTTCCTGAGGACAGCGCTGAAGGCGGCCACTGCCGATTCATGGGTTTAACACAGCAAAGCAGGAAAGCTGATGCTAATCCCAGTTCTGCCTTTAACTAGCTGTGTGAACTTGGGCACATAATTTCCTTCTCTGAGGCTCTGTTTCCATACCTGAAATGAGAAAGGGAAGGAAGGAAGGAAGGAAGGAAGGAAGGAAGGAAGGAAGGAAGGAAGGAAGGAAGGAAGGGGAATAATCTTCAATTCCTTCTAGTTCTAAAAGTGTCCTTACCCTCCCTACCCACCCCCACCACATACGCACACTCTCCCACCAGGTGGGCTTCCCACACCCAAGGCAGGCTCTGATCTGTTCCTCTCCTGGGGCTTGTCCAAATGATCAGATTTTATCAAACATCCTGGGGTGGTGGCGTGCTAAATAAAACATTCTCAGATGCTCAGAATGATCAAATCCGAGCAATCCCGAGCTGAAAGTCACCCCAGACCACAGTAAACGGAATCCTCCATATTAAAGATGAGGAAACTAGAACGAGAGAGGTTCCACGACTTCCCCGCGGTGCCCTCCCAGCACGTTAACAGGTCCATCTGGTCTCCCTCTGGGGAGCCAGCGGCTCTGAGATCTGGGCGGTCCCTCAGTCACGTGACCTGGGCGCCACCGCCCAGAGGTGCCCGCGGAAGAATTTAGCAGAACAGGAGGCAGAGAGGCTGCCCAGAGCCTTCTCTTTGGCCAGAGGGGCAGGGGAGGCAGGCAGCCTTGGTGGTGTAAGAGCCCGAGGTTCTGGTGTGCGGTGCTCACCGTGTTGGGTGAAAGCTGTGGTGTCCGTGACCAGGGCGGGTTGCTGGTGGGGGGTGGGGTGGGGGTGCCTTCCAATGTGTAATCTCACTTCATGGTTTGGGCATCTTCCTGCCTGGTTACCTATGTCTGTGAACTATCTAATATTCTTTAATAAATTCCCTTTTTACTGAAACAAGCTAAGGTGGGTTCTGTTGTTGATACCGAGAGTCCCGACTGGCACACCAACCCTTGAAAGGAAAGGAAATTCTAAATATAAATGCCACTTCACAGACACTTGTTAATCCTCTCTCTTCTCCTCCGCCCTCCTGCCTTCCTCTGTCAGGCCTGTCAAACTCATCAAGGCAGTGCATCATGGAAGCATTGTGGGGCCTGCGAAGAGGGATATGTTGGATCTAATAGTCCCACAAAATGACACTGATTGTTCGAAAATGCTTACACAGAGGCACTGCCCCTCAATGGGAAGGGGGAAGAATCACAAGGATTTGTGATGGCTGCCCCGGGTGGGGTCAAGGAGGGCACAGATGTCCCTGTAACTCCTCACTTCCCATCTGCCTGGTTTAGAGTTCAAATATTAACAAGGATAATGTGGGAGCATTTTTCACTGCTTCATGTATGAGTTTGAATTAGAGTGGCTTCCTAGCTTGACCATCCTGTTCTTTGCCCAGATCCCTCCTTGGAAAGATTCGCCCGTTGCAGTAAGAGGTACCTACAGGTCCACTTGCTTGAAAGGACCTTTCATGCAATGACAAAGCAATCACGGACAATCCTACCAAACAAAAAAGTGCAGGAGGGGAAATGAAGAGCAGCATAGCAAAGGGGAGGCTGCAAACATCCAGAGTGAATCCTCCTTACCCAAACTCCACAAATGGCAATTGTTCATACACTCTTTTGGCCAGGAATCCTGACAGGCAGGGGCTGGTAGTGTATGGAGCAGGGACTCAGATCTGAGTTCAAGCACCAACTCTGACACCCATCAGATGAATAACTTGGGCCCCTTGGGCAAATCCTCTAACCTCTCTGAGCCTTGGTTTCCTTTATTCTATATATTGTATATATTTACAGTCTCGACTGCATTTTCACTATTTGTGATAGTTGTGGTCTATGAAGTCACTGGGAATACCGCATTAACAAATACTGAACTGTAACTCCTAGGGGAAACACAAGGCTGGGTTCCCGTGAGCCTCTGGTTGCAACGCTTCTGTCAGCAGTAAAACATGACCTTGTTTGGGTGTTTCTGCTTAAAGACACCTTATGTAATATCACTGTTGATTCATTAACATTGAACTCCTGGCCAATAGCACTATAATTCCTGACTAAATGAAGCTCTTCTAACACATGGTTTCTCCAGAAAGCATATCACAACTTCTTGTGCACTATGCTTGGGAACATTTTTTTTTTTAAAGATTTAATTTATTTATTTGACAGAGGGAGAGCATAAGCAAAGGGATCCGGAAAGGGAGAAGCAGGCTCCCTGAATCCGGGGCTCAATCCCAGGATGCTGAGATCATGACCTGAGCTGAAGGCAGACACTAACTGACTGAACCACCCAGGCACCCCAGCTTGGGGACATTTTAAACAGCAAAATCACTAACAAAAAAAAAAAGCACAAAATTATGAAAAACATGGCACTTAATAGACCCCGAAAGATACTGGTTTACAGTATGAGAACTGAAACAAGAAGGCAGAGCTTCACCTTGTTTGACTTCAGCTGGGAATGTGTACAACGGGCAACCCAAATTATTCACTGCTCTGCCCATGTCTACAAATGACAATAAAGTGCCACGAGTATTAATTTGGGGGTTACAAGTAAATGCTAATGAGCAGGCAAATTTGCATATATGGAATCTGTGAATGATAAGGATTGACTATACTGTATGTCAATTTATATATTGTTACCTCACTTCACATAGTTTTTGTCAGGACCAAATGCATAGGAGAATGTGTCGTAAACCATGAGGCACAGTAAGAGTGAATGTGATGATTATATAACGCCTGTGCCTGGTGGATTCTGGCTCTTTCTTCAGGCATCAGTTGAGGCATCACCTCTTCCAGGGAGTCTTGTATTAAAGGCAAGGACCTCAGTACAAACTAGAATGGGTTCCTGAGTCACCTGGGTGGGGAGGAGGGAAAAGAAGGTCAAGAGGAAAACTCATTTGCCTCATTCACATTCTCACTTTGTCCAGGAACCTAGATGCAAGGGCACACATAGCCAAGTGCCAAAGTCAGGATTTGCATCCAGGTCTCTGACTCCAGAGTTAGCAGCCTTAACCTCTAGAATTTACTAGTAACAAATTTAGTCACATTATCATCAAAACAAAAGCCCATCACCTAAAAATTCCTGGAGAGAACTCACGGACATTTCAGGATACATCTCTGCACCCCTCTGAATTGTGCTAAAGGCTGTAAGCCCCTTTTTCTGCCTCCTTCACATTGTCACCCCAGTGACGATGCATCCGCAGAGAATACCAAAGAGGCTCCTGCGGTGGGGACACTCCCTGATGGCCTCACCCCAGCCCATTTTCCCTCTGCTGCCTGCACGTTTATGAGGATGTGGGTGCCCTGAACAGAGGCAATATTTCCTGCAACTACTAGCCTAAGGAACTCATTCATTCCACAAATATTTACCCAACAGCTACTGTATTCCAAGACTTGTATAAATGGTGGGGTGTATTGACATTAGTATTAGGGTGTGGATATCATATTTACCTAAGGAGAGATAGTCAGGCCCAGTGGTTGAGAATATGTATTCTGTTCCTCAATTTCCTCTTGTGTGACATGGAAAAATCCTAGTACTTACCTCATGAGTTGATATGAACCTAAATAGGTTAATATATGTAAAATTTTGGACCAGTACCTACCAAAGCCCTCATTAAATATTAGCTGTTATTAAGTTAAGTGACCAACCCTATGAGTGAGAGAGAGAGAGGAGAGCTGTGCCAGGAACTATATAAGCCATTTCTTTCAAAGTGCAGGTGCGTCCGATGCAAGTATCATATTGATTGGGTGTGGACTTCACCTTATGAACTTACCTGAGAAATTAACCCCTACTTAAGCCCAGCATATCAGTAGTAGTGGTGGTGATAGCAGCAGTAAGTATTCACTGAGCCAGTATGTATCAGGCCACGGTGCTAATTGTTTTGCCTAAGTTCTTTAATGTAATTCACACAATAGTCAGTACTATTATTGTTCCCATTTTCAGGTGAGGAAACTATAGAGCAGTGAAGCAGTGTGCCCCAAGTTACAGCTGACACGTGGCCAGGTGAGGAGGTAACTCAGGTTTTATAAGTGCAAATGCTATGCCTTAGCCAATAAGCCATACTGTCCTTGCGGAGCTCACAGGCTCCGGGGGCAGCTAGCAGTTTGAAACAAATAACCGCAGGAGGCTGGAAAAGTGCCTGGAGAGGTGGCATAGTAAACCAGCTCTTCTCAAACCTGTCCTCGCCCCTCCACTCACTTGTTGGTGCCTGGGTGGCACGGACCAGATCTTACCCATCTTGGTTCGCCTTGCACCAGTGAGGTGCTCGGTAAATATTTGCTGGTTTAGTTGGATTTGAATGAGATATAATGACTCTTTCAGATGGCTAATGATTTCTCTAGTGTGGATTACAAGCCCTAAGGGTATGTTATTGTTTCTGAAGTTGGAGCCAGAAATGACAGTCTCTGTTTAAGGATGTAAGAATGCTCAAAATAAGAATGAGGTTTGTTGCAGGCAAATTTGCTAGATGTGGGTTCCTTTGGTTTCTGGGTCACTTACAACTGGCTACCTTGGACTTTTGTACATTCCAAAAAGCTCCTGGCTGTGCTGTTTCCCTGAGTCATGAATTGAAAATGCAAAATTAGAAGGCAGATCTTATCCTTGCAATGAAAACCCCACACGCTACATTTCGTCTGTAATAGCTCCCTCTGCACCAATCTGACCCCTCCCCCGATGCTCTGCTCCTCCTGTCACTCAGGGGAAGGGAGATCAGCACCATTCATTCCATCTTTGGGAAGTTCTAAGCCCCAGGAAGGGTCCTGTTACTGAGTGAAAGCTGCCTGCCCACTTGTCCTGCCTCACCAGCCCAGGACCATGAGAAGCGCCATCAGCTTCCTTTGCCTCAAGACAGTCTCCTGCTATAGATGTCAAGACATATGGCCAGTTCTGCACAATAAGTAAGCATCAGTGGGGAACTGCCATGAGTAGGGACACGAGAGAGGCAAGCCTCTTTCTCCTTGCACATCTTCCGATGCACAGATTGGATTCACACGGCGAGAAGCAGAACCAGGAGAAAAGGCCATTGGAGAAGGCCTTGAAAAAGGACATTGGCCCAGAGTGAGGAGATTTGGGCTTGAAGCACATCATTCTACTTATCATGAAGTAGAGGTGCCTACACCTCTGCTCACAAGGAGGAGACGTGGCAAGGTCAAAGTGGCACATAGCCTAAATGTGCCAGTGACCAAGAAACACCAGCCTAACATTCAGAAAGCCATGACCCCCTATTTATATTTTTACTGAGGTCGCTTTAAATGGCAAAATGGAGAAGTATCATTGCGTGAATCACAGCAAAATTCTTCTTCACTTGCGCATTTCCCCAAAGTTGGCCATGCTTTGATAACTGTACACTTTTTCCCATCTGGAAGCTCCTTTCTTCCTTTTCTCTCTTCCCAAACCTGTAAACCAAATTCTCTGATGAAGAGGATGGGCAGCAGAAGAAAGCCAAACTCTTGATTCCCTGCATCCTTTCTTGCTCCTGAACAACTGAGTTGTTCACATTTACTCCATTCTTCCAAGAGTTTTTTAAAAAGTTTTCAAAGGCATATAAGATACATGTTTCAGTGGGAAGAGCCTGGGCTGGGAGAGCAGTGTTCACTCCTCTAAGAAAGTTAGCACTTTTGTCTCCTCCTACTTCTCAATTCACTGCAGGAGACTGTAGGGGCTTGGGGCGGGGAGTGGGTGCGGGGTGGGGGACAGACACAACCAAGCCTGGGTTCAAATTCATCTCCGCCATTTGCTGCCGATGTGATCTTGGGCAAGTCATTTAACCTCCCTTGAACCTTAGTTTCATCATCTGCAAAACGGGATGACATACCTACTAAGGCTTTGGAAAGATTAAATGTAAGGCATCTAGAATGGGCCTGGAAACAATATACCTTTTCCATAGCAAGTCACATCTAGTCAGCAACACTGTGCTGGGGTCTAGGGGAGGTGCTCACACGTCCGAGACTGAGTCTGTTTCCTGGAAAAATTTGTGGGGTAGTAGGGAAGAAAAGATAGGACCGTAATCCTAGTAAGAGAAAATAGAGCCTGCTGAGGGGCCCGCGCAGGGCCGTGTGAGAGAGGAGGGAGGCAGAGCCCAGAAGGGCCCCTGGAAAGGTGGAGTGTGAATGCGTTATGGCTGGATGGTCAGCTCTGGCCATAAAGGCAAACAGAGGAAAGGAAGGTGTGGTGCCTGGACTGGGAGAGACAAGTGGAGCACTGAATGCGTAGGCGGGAGGGCTGGACAGCGGATGGAGGCTGGCTAGCTGTCTGAGTAAGGACTAGCTTTCTTGTCTCTGAGCTAGAACTGCAAACAGGCCCTCCAAATGAACTTTTGCACAGGCTCACAAGCAAAAGCCAGTCCAGAGAGCTTTAATGCTGTCTTCCACTCCCCCAACACCAAGTGGGGAGAGAGGGAAGGATTGCAAGGCAGAAGGGGTCACTTTCTCACTGCTCCCGGCAGGTTTGGTGTCAATGACTCCAATGGAAGACAGAGACATTCTGACGGCCTGGGGTCCCCAAGGAGACAAAGTCCCTCTGAGTCCCCTCGCTTGCCCCGAAGCAGGAGCAGGTGTGGGTCTCAGCACCCCAGGCCTCTCGGATGGATGGTCATCAGCTCTTCTCATTTCTGAGGCTGGCTGGGCATAGCTCTAACTTTTGTTCAGAGTCCTTGCCTGGACTGTTTCGTCAAGAGCGACATGAGTTCTTTAACAATGTGTAACTATAACCTGTCACGCTTTTACCATTTCAAGCATAGTGCTGGCTTCTGCATATAAACTGCTGATGACATCTGGCATCTTTGTATTTAAAGCCTACCTGTTTCAACCACTTCGGGACAGTGTGATCTGTTTATGGACTCCAGGTCCCCCCAAAAGAGTTTTCCCTAGGGCTCTTAGCAAGATGTTTGAATGCCAGGTTCAGGCAGACAAAGGTCTTTCTGTTGGTTCAAGAAAAGGTCTGTGAGATGTAGCATGGGAACTAGAAGGCCCAGGAAGAGGACAGCAGTGGCAGAAAGAGCACTGGGGAGAGGCCTGGGGCATATCATAATGACTCAGAAGAAAGGCCAGGGGCTGGACCAGGCACAAGGCAGAGGAGAGGATAGACTCAAGAAATAAAGTCAAGGGCAGACAGTGACTCTAAAGAAGTGAGACAGGTACCAGCCACAGGTAAGGGAGGAGGTGGGCTACCTCTTCCATGTCAGTGAAGTAAGGGAGTTCCCTCCCAGTGCATTGCCTTTTCTCTATGCAAGAGGAGAGCTCGTTCTCTGGAGGTAGGATGCTGGACTGGAGGTGGGGAGAGGTGTCTGAGAGGCGTGGGCAGGGCGGACAGAGAGAGGCCACAGGGGCAGGAGGGGGCATTCAGAACTCCAGTGAGAGTGGCTCTCCCTCTTCACACCCTCCACTCCCCAGGACTCCCCACAGGAGACAAGTGCTAAGTACGATTACCAACTGGACCACAGGGGAGGAGCCTGCTTGCCCTGGGGTCTCAGGAGGCACAGCCAATTGAAGTGATCAACGGTCCTCTGAAAGCTGGCCAGTTGGCCTCAGGAGGTTGTTGGAAAGTGATGGATGTGAAATGCCCAGTGAAGAAGCAGGCATGTGCTCAATGTCAGTTCACCGTTTCCTTCCTTTTCCTCATTTTTAAAGGCATTTCCAACTTTACAATGTTCAAGCTAGAAAGGGTCACGTGGTTAAATCCTCCCATTTGCCACAGGGGAAAGACGCAAGTACAAAGTGGAATGGTGGGTGCTCCAACAGAACAAGCGGGTCATATGGGAACACTAGTGAAGGACACTTAATCCCGCTCTGGCTGGGGGCGAAGTCCCCAGGAGGCTCCCCACTTCACCCCCAGGCCCTGGCTCTTTGCTGAGCCCCTCCCACGCGTGTAGGCACACACCCACGCTGGCTTCCAGCCACGGCTGCCCCTGGGAATGGTCTTACAGGGTGGAAAGCTCTTAGGATACTTTACTAGGACTAGAATATCATTGTGGAAAATCTCCCCAGGCTCCAACCGCTGACTCATCCCTTGAGCCTTGTCCAGGAAATCAGTCTCCAAGATTGCACAAACTCACATGCGGAACAGCTATCAATATGTTCGCATTTGTATCCATGTCAATCTCCTTCCCTTATTCCTTGATATAATGAGTTATCTAATTATGGTGACATCTGTTGAGGAGGAATCTAGCTTCCCTCTCCCTGCTCAGCATCCAGTACAGGGCTCTTTCTGGGGGAGATCAGATGCTTCAGGGTTTGTGGGGGAGAGGCAGAACCCCAACAGGAATCAGCCGTGGCTGCCACATGACTTGTGCTGTCCCTAGCACCGAGCCCCCCCCCTACCCCCAGCAGCGTCTCAGGGATGGGCAGACCTGCAGAGGGAGCTGAGAGAGCCGCAGGCTCCCTGCTCCCAGGTCTCCGTACTCCCAGCCCAGGCCGTTGAGAAGTCAACGGGGAAGGCAGAGGCACATGTGCGGATTGCTTCACCTTTGTCTAATAATTAACGTGTTTGCTTTATTTTAACCCAGAAATGAGTTTACCTTGGCTAACCATCGTGTGACCTGGAAACTGATGTATCTACAACTCTTCCTCTCTTGTGTCAGCGTTCCTCAAAGCCAGATTTTAAGTCCTGGCCAACATTCATTCATTCATTCAACAAATACTTGTTGGGCACCTATTAGACACTAGGGGCCCTGAGATAAATAAGCACAGTCTTCCGAGAATTTAACATTTAGTGACGCAAATGATAGCCACACAGGAAGATGATGAGAGAGAGACTTAGAAGAAGGGGCCACCCGGTCCAGGGTTCCCCCTTTGCCATCACCCCAAGGTGTCTTTAAAAACCACAGAGTCCTCACCTCTCATGCTGAGCCCCCAAAAGACTCAGGGTGGCATAGCCCAACATGCCAAACCACAGATTCCGCAGGGCCAGTGACATCCCATTGAACTTAGATTCATTTTGTTGGTGCTTCTCATTGTTCTTTTTCTCAGGAGAATTCTGAGCAGGTTTGATTCATGTTTTCAAGCTTCCTCTGTCTTCAGGGTAAATGTGACTGTTGTACATACTTCTGGCAGAATTTCTTTCCTTGATATGTTAGTCCTAATTAAAGTGAGGGAACAGAGGATCCACCTCTCACAGAGCCCTGGTAAGATCTTTCTCTGTGCCCTAGCGCTCAGTGTCTTTTGGAAGCATTTTTTCAGTTAAAAAAAATTCTTCCACTCATTTTTCTAGGAAATTCCTAATGGTGTAGTCACTAAAAAGCAAAACTCTTGAGAATCTAATGATCCCAATAATAGAACTGGAGGACTAGGTAGGACCTTCAAGATCATGTAATCAATTCTCTTCATTTTGTGGATGGGAAAATCAAGGCACAGAGTGGGGTTTGGAGAACACATATGGCAGGGTTTGCCCCGTGCTCCTTCCGTACTCAGGTTCTTAGCTTCTTGTCATTACCCACATCGTTTGTTTTTCCCTTTAAAGATCAAAGTATCTTTGAATATAAAATAATACTTTTTTCCAGCATCACAAATAGTTAAATTACATTCTACAGGTTATATTCACTCACTCATTCGATCATTATTGATTCATTCTATAAATAGTTATTGAGCACATACTATGTGAATGCATTTTGCTACTCACTGAGGAAGACCCAAAAATGAATAAGACACAGTCTTTACCCTCAAAGGCTCAAATCTATTATGGGTGATAAGACATGGACACAAATAACTTTAATATAATAGCAATAATAATAATAATAGCCATTGCTTATCCAAAGCTCATTATACTTCAGGCACTGTTCTTAGCCTATCACAAATATTAACTCATTAAATCCTTACAGTGACCTTAGGAGAAAGATATTATTATTATTATCTCCATTTTTATCAATGAGGAAATCGAGGCCCAGGAAGGAAGGAAGAGAACTTGCCTGAGGCCACAGAGCAAGTGGTAGAGCTGCTATTTGAATCCAGACAAGCTGATTCTAAGATGAAAAACAATCACTGCAATTAGAGAGGAACATCTGAGGAAGCATGAAAGCCCCAAGAGGAAAGGTCCTTTCCAGGTGGGGAGAGGCGGAAGGCTTCGTGGAGGGAGGAAGTGGCACTTGAGTGGATTGCCAGATTTAGCAAATCCACATTATGTGCCAACTTGGCGTGGAGGTAGGTGGACACAGGAGGTAACTGCATCAGGGCAATGTGAGGACTTGCAAGAGAAGGACATTCTAGAAGCAGTGGTCCAGGGGTGCCTGGCTGACTGAGTCAGTTAAGCATCTGCCTTCGGCTCAGGTCATGATCTCGGGGTTCTAGGATGGAGCCCTGCATCGGGCTCCCTGCTCAGGGGGAGTCTGCTTCTCCCTTTCCCTCTGCCCCTCTTCCCCGCTTATGCTCTCCCTCTCTCAAATAAATAAATAAATAAAATCTTAAAAAAAAAATTCTCTCTCTCCCTCTTCCTCTGTCCCCTCCCCCGCCAAAGCCACACATTCTCTCTCTAAAAGAAAAAGGGGAAAAAAAGAAGCAGTGATCCAACTGGTCTCCTTATCCCAAAGGCTCTCCCACTCCTTCCAATCCCCTCACCCCTTTCATCTGAAAAAAGGGATGATCATGTCACTCTCTACCTAAAACGTTTCAGTGATTCCCCGGTGCCCTCAGGATTGGGTTCGGACTCCTTCACCTGAGATTTGCCCCTCCCTCATTTATTCACATCTGCTTGCTCATTCATTCCATTTCGCAACCTTATGGCAGAGGAAATTCCATCGCCATAACAACCGACTGCGCAAAAGCCTCAGTGGTTTCCCATTGCCAAATGTTACCAGTTCTCCAGACCGGCCCTCAGGGGGGTCCACAGTCCAGACCCTCATATCGACCCACCTCTCCAGAAAGAAACGACCCGCTCTAACTGGGTTTTTCAGAATCCAGGAGCACATCCTGCTCTTGGCCAACCCCATGCCTTGGCCTGTCACATCTCAGAAAATGAGTCATTTTTTGATCAGGCTGTACCCATGCCCTTTGACCCCACCCAACCCAATCTCCCCGCCTCACAACACTTTCAGCCTCTGCTGGCCTCTCTGCTTTTCCACACCCAGCCTCGTGGTGGATCCCAGCTTTTGCTCCCTGCAGAGCTGCAGCAGGCCCCTTTATTTCCAGAAGGGCGTCTAGGGTGTCATTCCCAGGCCTTTGCTTGCAGAGATGATTATTTTATTTCGGTGTGTTTCTGTTGGCAGCAGTGTGATGCATCACACATCCAACTCAGTGTGCGATGTGCATCAAACAGTGCTCTTACAAGAGAAGTAAACAGTGAGACGAGCAAGTGGCTGTCATTTGTCTCAAAATGTCTCCATTCTGAGAATTGCAGACTGCAGATAAGACCTGTCAATCAACAGTCATGAATATTGTTAAAACTGGCAATGACACTTTTTGAACTTTTTTTTAAAGAAGGAAGTCCAAATTCCTTAGCCAGCCTCCTAAAATCAGTTTCCCAAGAGCTCATTAATCAATCAATGAATTGATTAATTCAATAAATATTTATGGACTGTCTACCACATGCCACGCACTTTGATAGGTGCCTCAGTACCGCACAAAAGGACAAAATCCTCACTCTCCTGGAACTTTGCGTTTTGGTAGGGAAGTAGACAACAAATGCCGAAGCCAGAGGTCAGCAGACTATGGCCCGTAGGTCAGTTCCAGCTTGCCGCTGGTTTTCTGTAAATAAAGTTTTATTGGAACACAGCCATGCTCATTCATTTATGTACTGTCTATGGCTGCTTTTGCACTACAACGGCGGAGCTGAGCAGTTGTGATGGAGACCGTATGGCCTGCAAAGCCTAAAATATTTACCATCTGGCCTTTATAGAAAAGTTTGCCAACCTATGGCCTAGAAAAATAAGTATATAATATGTCAGGTGACAATTCATATCACGAAGGAAAATGAACAGGTGTGAAGATAGGAATGTTAGAAAGGGGTGTCCTCGGATGCACACTCTGGTAATGAGGCCATTGAGGAAAGACCTGAATGAAGGTAGGGAGCAAGCCACAGAAACGGGTAACCAACTGAGGCAAGGACTCAGAGTGGAAACACGAGTGCAAAGGTCACGCCACGGATGCGTGTTGGGCACATTCCAAACATCACGACGGCTGTGGGGTTGAAGCCGAGTGAGAAACGGGTGTAGGATCCGAGGGATGGTGAAGGGCCAGATCACAATGACGGATGTCGGTTTTATTCTGAGAGGTGTGAAGCCATTGTAAGATGGGGGCAGAAAATGGGTTTGAGTTTTGAAGGATCTCTTTGACTGCTGTGTCACAGAAAAGGGGACAGGAGGGCGCCTGGGTGGCTCGGTTGGTTGGGCGACTGCCTTCGGCTCAGGTCATGATCCTGGAGTCCCGCATCGGGCTCCCTGCTCGGCGGGGAGTCTGCTTCTCCCTCTGACCCTCCCCCCTCTCATGTGCTTGCTCTCTCTCATTTCTCTCTCTCTCAAATAAATAAATAAAATCTTAAAAAAAAAAAATAGGGCGCCTGGGTGGCTCAGTTGGTTAAGCGACTGCCTTCGGCTCAGGTCATGATCCTGGAGTCCCTGGATCGAGTCCCGCGTCGGGCTCCCTGCTCGGCAGGGAGTCTGCTTCTCCCTCTGACCCTCCCCCCTCTCATGTGCTCTCTCTCATTCTCTCTCAAATAAATAAATAAAATCTTTAAAAAAAAAAAAGAAAAAAGAAAAGGGGACAGGATTTCAGGTCAAGGGTGGAAGCGGAGAGGCCAGTGAAGAGGCTTCTATAAGCCCAGGTCGGAGGTACTGGTGTCTTGGATCAGGTCCATGGCGGTGGGGGAGGTGGGGGGGTGGGGAGCATGAGGAGGTCAGGGTAGTCATATTTAGGGTGCAGTTCGAAGGCGAGCCAGTAGTCTTCCCTGATGGATTCGATGCAGGGTAAGAGCGACTCCACAATTTGGGGGCTGAGCAGCCCACAGAGTGGAAGTTACGAGATGGGAAACGTCGAGGGAGACCAGGCTGGGGGTAGGGAGTGAGTGGACATCAGGATTTCTGCTTTGAATGCGTTATGTTGAGTGTTTATTAAGGACAACGTGAAACAGGCAGCCCCAGCCACTTTCCACCAGCTCTTTTCCGCTCACCTCCTTGGGGCCTACGGGCCCTGCGCGCTCCCGCCCGCTTCCCGCCTGTGCTCGGGCAGTCAGGCCTCCGCCTCTAGAGCAGGCCGCACGCCTTTCCTGCTGATGGTCCTCCCCAGCGGGGCTCCCTGGGACGCCGTCTCCCCACTCCTTTCCCGTCAGCTGCATGGCATCCTGCAGCTTGTCACTTCAATGTGACCTCCTGAGAAAAGGTCTTGTCAGCCACCCTACCTCAAGTAGGCCTCCCCTTGCCATGCTCTACCTCAGCCCCCGTGGAATCCCAGTGGACTGCTTGTCCATGTTTTAATTATTTTATTTACCTGTTTGTTCACTTTTCTTGTGACAGGCCCCTGGGCTTTCCCACGCCCTACGAAACAGAAAACCATAGACAATACGTAAATACGCGAGAAGTCTGCCTCTGCCTTGTTCGTCACGACATCCCCTGGCCTAGCGGAGTCTCTGCCAGGTAACGTTCAACTTTCTCTTTTTCAGCCACGAAACCGTTTCCTCCCGCTGAAATCCTGTGCAGAAGTGCAGGCCACGCATTCATTTCCTCATCGCACGGATTAAAAAAACAGGTGTGCCTCCGGTTGGGTCGGCACAGGGGGGCCCGTATTGTGGCCCCTGACCTGAGAACCGTCGTCCTTGTCGCACAGGATACCGCCCACGCTCCAGCTATCAGAGCGTCAGAATGTCCAAGGGGTTGTATTTCCTGGGGGCAGTTAAATGTCAAAAGGAAGAAAAAAAGAAAAGGCGAGAAGTCTGCCTCTGCCTTGTTCGTCACGACATCCCCGGGCCTGCTGGAGCAAGTATCTTCCCAAGCCTCGCAGCTTGAGGCCGCCCAAGTGATATTACCTCCCGACACTCTGGGCCCCCCGGACGTTGGCAGGGTCCTGGTGCTGGGCGCGGGGGCGGGGGGGGGGGCAGGCGGACAGAGGCTGCCCCTCGACTCTTGTTTCCATAGGCGGGGAAGTGGGATTACCCAACTCTCAGAGATTCTGCCCGGAAGTAACAAGTTCTTTTCACTCACATTTCATTGGTAAAAACAAGTCACTTGTCGAGACCTCAGTGAGATGGGGGCCAGGAAGATGAATCCTCCCGTGTGCCTGGAAGGTGAGGGGGTCAGAGTAGTTCTGACCAACACTGAGGACTCCTCCAGCTACCATGGACGCTGACCATTGTTTTATAGAAGTAATGGCCCATTAGTACCTGAAATGGAAGAAGGACTTCACATCAGAATAAAAACAAAACTGCAGGTTGAGTGAATTAGCCTTATTCCAACCTTGCTCTTTGTCCTTCTCTTTCTCACCTTCACCGTGGACCGGAGGAAAGCAGTCGTAGATTGGTGCTGGTCCCCAGGCCAGCGCTGGTTAATCAGTGGCCTGATCCACTGGAGGAGTTCCCACCTCCTTGCCCTTACCTGCAAACTCATCCACCCCTCGCTCTCTCTGTGTCCCAATCTCTCCATCTTTCAAGGACCAGCTGCAAGCCATCCAGCATTCCTGTGCCCACACCCCTTGGGGCTCAGAGCCCTTTCTGTCTTGCTTGTACATCGTTTTGAGGGGTTCCAATTACAGATGAATGGAGATGCCGTTCCCATCCATACTCGTTCACAGATGCAGCGGGCAGGATAAGGGCAAAGGTTCATCACTCAGAGTTTCCTTATGCTGAAGGACCTGGGCCAGACACTAGAGGGAACAGGTGGCCCAGGCACTATTTAGAAACCCCAGAACTACAATTTCCCCCCTGAGAAATGTATCCACTGGGAGGCACAGATGAGAGGAGGCAGCAGAGTAAGCCTCAGGTACCTGGGAGTCTGTGGGCTTTGGACCACTGAGACTTCTCTGGGGTTCCTGCACTCTTATCTCCTAATGGAGACTGGGAGAACTGTTTCTCCTTCCCTGGGCACTTTTCTCACGACATGAACTTTGCACCACTTCTGTCTCGTTGGGGGTCCATTTGAAGTTCAACAGGACAGAGGCAGAAAGGAGTACTTGGGCCCTGTTCCAATGCTACCATGGCTCCAGAAAATGAAACCGAACCTACTTGGTCAAAGTAGAGCCCAGATTTGAATAAATCAATGATATAAAGAGTTTTATTCCCATCAAAAAGGAGAATTACAGACCAATATCCCTGATGAACATGGATGCAAAAATTCTCACCAAAATACTAGCCAATAGGATCCAACAGTACATTAAAAGGATTATTCACCATGACCAAGTGGGATTTATCCCTGGGCTGCAAGGTTGGTTCAACATCCGCAAATCAATCAATGTGATACAATACATTAACAAAAGAAAGAACAAGAATCATATGATCCTCTCAATAGATGCAGAAAAAGCATTTGACAAAGTACAGCATCCTTTCTTGATCAAAACTCTTCAGAGTATAGAGATAGAGGGTACATACCTCAATATCATAAAAGCCATCTATGAAAAACCTACAGTGAATATCATTCTCAATGGGGAAAAACTGAGAGCTTTCCCCCTAAGGTCAGGAACGCGGTAGGGATGTCCACTATCACCACTGCTATTCAACATAGTATTGGAAGTCCTAGCCACAGCAATCAGACAACAAAAAGAAATCAAAGGCATCCAAATTGGCAAGGAAGAAGTCAAACTCTCATTCTTTGCAGATGATATGATACTTTATGTGGAAAACCCAAAAGACTCCACCCCAAAACTGCTAGAACTCATACAGGAATTCAGTAAAGTGGCAGGATATAAAATCAATGCACAGAAGTCAGTGGCATTCCTATACACCAACAACAAGACAGAAGAAAGAGAAATTAAGGAGTCGATCCCATTTACAATTGCACCCAAAACCATAAGATACCTAGGAATAAATCTAACCAAAGAGGCAAAGGATCTGTACTCAGAAAACTATAAAATACTCATGAAAGAAATTGAGGAAGACACAAAGAAATGGAAAAACATTCCATGCTCATGGATTGGAAGAACAAATATTGTGAAGATGTCAATGCTACCTAGAGCAATCTACACATTCAATGCAATCCCCATCAAAATACCATCCACTTTTTTCAAAGAAATGGAACAAATAATCCTAAAATTTGTATGGAACCAGAAAAGACCCCGCATAGCCAGAGGAATGTTGAAAAAGAAAAGCAAAGCCGGCGGCATCACAATTCCGGACTTCCAGCTCTATTACAAAGCTGTCATCATCAAGACAGCATGGTACTGGCACAAAAACAGACACATAGATCAATGGAACAGAATAGAGAGCCCAGAAATGGACCCTCAACTCTATGGTCAACTCATCTTTGACAAAGCAGGAAAGAATGTCCAATGGAACAAAGACAGTCTCTTCAACAAATGGTGTTGGGAAAATTGGATAGCCACATGCAGAAGAATGAAACTGGACCATTTCCTTACACCACACACAAAATTAGACTCCATATGGTTGAAAGACCTCAATGTGAGACAGGAGTCCATCAAAATCCTAAAGGAGAACACAGGCAGCAACCTCTTTGACCTCAGCCGAAGCAACTTCTTCCTAGAAACATCACCAAAGGCAAGGGGGGCAAGGGCAAAAATGAACTATTGGGACTTCATCTAGATAAAAAGCTTTTGCAAAGCAAAGGAAACAGTCAACAAAACCAAAAGACAACCGACAGCATGGGAGAAGATATTTGCAAATGACATATCAGATAAAGGGCTAGTATCCAAAATCTATAAAGAACTCATCAAACTCAACACCCAAAGAACAAAGAATCCAATCAAGAAATGGGCAGAAGACATGAACAGACATTTTTCCAAAGAAGACATCCAAATGGCCAACAGACACATGAAAAAGTGCTCAATATCGCTCGGCATCAGGGAAATCCAAATCAAAACCTCAATGAGATACCACCTCACACCAGTCAGAATGGCTAAAATTAACAAGTCAGGAAATGACAGATGTTGGCGGGGATGCGGAGAAAGGGGAACCCTCCTACACTGTTGGTGGGAATGCCAGCTGGTGCAGCCAGTCTGGAAAACAGTATGGAGGTTCCTCAAAAAGTTGAAAATAGAGCTACCATATGATCCAGCAATTGCACTACTGGGTATTTACCCCAAAGATACAAAAGTAGGGATCCGAAGGGGTACGTGCACCCCGATGTTTATAGCAGCAATGTCCACAATAGCCAAACTGTGGAAAGAGCCAAGATGTCCATCAACAGATGAATGGATAAAGAAGATGTGGTATATATATACAATGGAATATTGTGCAGCCATCAAAAGGAATGAGATCTTGCCATTTGCAACGACGTGGATGGAACTGGAGGGTATTATGTTGAGTGAAATAAGTCAAACAGAGAAAGACATGTATCATATGATCTCACTGATATGAGGAATTCTTAATCTCAGGAAACAAACTGAGGGTTGCTGGAGTGGGGGGTGGGGTGGGAAGGATGGGGTGACTGGGTGATAGACACTGGGGAGGGTATGTGTTCTGGTAAGCGCTGTGAATTGTGCAAGACTGTTGAATCTCAGATCTGTACCTCTGAAACAAATAATGCAATATATGTTAAGAAAAAAAAAAAAAGAAGAAGAAGAAGGTAGCGGGAGGGGAAGAATGAAGTGGGGGAAATCGGAGGGGTAGACGAACCATGAGAGACGATGGACTCTGAAAAACAAACAGGGTTCTAGAGGGGAGGGGGGTGGGAGGATGGGTTAGCCTGGTGGTGGGTATTGGGGAGGGCACATTCTGCATGAGCACTGGGTGTTATGCACAAACAATGAATCATGGAACACTTCATCTAAAACTAATGATGTAATGTATGGGGATTAACATAAGAATAAAATAAATAAATAAATAAAGTCCAGCTGTCTAATACCAAAAAAAAAAAAAAAAAGTTTTATTAAACAGACCCAATTTGACCGATGCACATTTACCAAAGCTTAAAATAATAATAATAATAATGGACAAAATTGTCCACACTATGTAGTTTGTTTGAAAAGTACTTTCACATGTACTTTCTCACTTGATCCTCATCAAGAGTATGCAGGGGTGGACTAGTATAAAGCTCAGAGAGGTTAGGTGGTTTACCCAAGATCACACAGATAATAGATCACTTCAGAAGTTTTGGGTAGCAAATACTGGAAAACTTGCTTAAACAATTAAAGGGGGATTTATTCCCTAATATAATCAGAAGTCTAGGGTAAAGCAGGCTTCAAGTTTGGTTGACTTAGCAGCTCAAGTCCATCATTAAGGAAGTGTACCCTTTCCACCTCTCTGCCATCCCCGGGCTGGTTTTGTCCTCAGGCTGGTGACAAGACAGCCACAGAGTGCCAGACCTGTCATCCAGACAACACTGTGGCAGGAGAAAAGAGAGACCATCATGTGCTGGGCCTCTCTGGATGGTTGGAAAATTTCATCAGGAGTAAGCCCCCTAGCCCTTGCCCCCCAGTGATGTCTTGCATCTCACAAGTCATTTCTGAACCACTTACTTGGATGGAAAAGGAAGTTATGCTCAGACAACTCAGGCATGGCTTGGGAACAGGAAAGGGTCAACTTCAGTTGAGGCATATGACTGTGTGGGTTGCGTCCACGTTAGTCTGTAAAAGGCAGAATTGGCATTTGAATTTTGCTCTTTCCTCTGTATCACAGATGTGACTTGGCTCTCCCTCTTTTTCTGTTCCAAGGGAGTACCATATTATAAAATAACAACCACATGGTAGGTATCTCTGAAGTAGCAGATTCCCTTAGTATTTTCAAAATAAGAGTTGAAATACATTTTTTAAAGACCATGTTTATTCTTCCTCTACCTCTGCCCCAAGTCAGCAGGCAAGTTGCCTCAAGCCCAGGGCTGGGGGGCAGAGTGGTGCCAGTGGATTCTGGCCAACATGGAACCACTTGCCTATGACAAATGAGCAGCTCAAATTCTTGGGAAGATGCCTGAAACTTGGAAGTCAGAGGGAGGATGGCCACATCCTGCTCCAGTCCTGGCCGGCACTGATGAGAACTGGGAGGAGGAAGCAGGGCCATGTGGAAAGATCTACTTCCAGCAGCCCTGAGGAAGTGGTGGAGACCACTCAGGAACATCTTGGTTTCCAACCACATTCAGGCAACGTCTGCTCAGTTTCTGATGGTAGATACTTATTGAACATCTGCTACGATCAGGTGCTTTAGACACCTTCTCTCTTTTGCTACTCACTACATCCCTGTGGAGTGGGGAATATCACCCACCATTCCACAGATGAGGGACCAGAATCTCAGAGAGGTAAAGCAGCCTTCTTGGGGGAGGTCACAGTTAGTATGGTAGGCTGAATAATGGTCCCCCAAAATGTTCACATCCTAATATCCAAAACCTGTGGCTATATTACTTTACATGGCAAAAGGGGCTTTGCAGATAGGGTTAAGTTAAGGATCTTGTGATGGAAAAGTCATCCTGGGTTATCTGGGAGCGCCCAAGGTAACCACAGGGGCGCTTATAAGAGGGAGGCAGGAAAGTCAGAATAGAGAGGGAAAAAAATGTGACAATGGAAGCAGAGGTCAGAATAAGGTGAGGAAGGGAACCATGAACTAAAGAATGCAGCTGGCCTCTAGAAACTGGAAAAAGCAAGGAAAGGATTCTCCCTTAGAGCCCCCAGAAGGAAAACAGCCCTGCCAAGACCTTGATTTTAGGATTTCTGACCTCTAGAATTGTCAGATAATAAATCTGTGTTGTGTGAAGCTAGTAAGTTTGTGGTAATATGTTATAGCAGCCATCGGAACCTAATACACTCTACACAGACGTTAAGTATATCGATTTTGAAGCCGGCATGCCCAAGTTCAAAGCCCGACTCTATTACTTAGTAGCTGTGTGACCCTGAGCAAGTCATTCAACCTCTCTTTGCCTGCATTTTCTCATTGGTAAAATGGAGATAGTAATAACATCTGACTCAGAGGGTGGTTGTGAGGCTCACATGAGTTAATATAGGCTCAGCACCTAGAACAGTATCTGAAGTATTATAATAAGCGCTCAGGTCGTGATAGCTCTGCAAGGTGGGTATTTTTATTTTCATTCACATGCTCAGAAAACTCACATAAGTTGTCCAAGACCACATGGCCAAGAAGAGCCAGAGCCCACAGGTCCATCTGGCTTCACATGCCTTTTACCTTTTGCAAGATCTCACAGCTTCCAGGCTCAGCAGTTCGAGTGATTGCAACTGTCGTGACAAGTAACTTGGTCTCCAGGTCCCTTACCTGCCTTCTCTCACCTGCTCTGCTCAGCCTCTCTCCTTTCTGCAGTCAGCCATCAGCTCAGAGTGAAAGCGGCTAACCAACACTAGCATTTGCTTTACATGTTCTTTTTTTTTTTTTTTTTTTTAAAGATTTTATTTATTTATTTTGAGAGAGAGAGAATGAGAGAGAACACATGAGAAGGGATAGGGTCAGAGGGCAAAGCAGACTCCCTGCCGAGCAGGGAGCCCGATGCGGGACTCGATCCAGGGACTCCAGGATCATGACCTGAGCCGAAGGCAGTCGCTTAACCAACTGAGCCACCCAGGCGCCCCAGCTTTACATGTTCTAAGGGCCATCTCATATTATTCTTGTAACAAACCCAGGGGCTGGTGGTTAGGCTGGGCAGGGAGCATCATCCCCATTTCAGGGATGAAGATACTGAGGTTCAGAGAGGCTGGAGGCCTTGCCCAAGGTCGGTGTGCCCCTGAGAGGCAGAGAAAAGGGAAGAGGTGGTCTCCTGGCTCCTGGTTCTGAGCCTTTCCAGCTGCCTGTCAAATCCTCCTAAAGGCTCCTGCTAATTCCCTGCTGTCCAAATCAGAGCCAGTGAGAACTGCCATCAGTTTACCATTCATCTAAGAGAATGTGATATAAATCCTGCGTAGGTGGTCTGTAGCATGTGCACATTTTCTTTCCCTTAATATTGCTTTAATTGAATAGCACTTGGGTAAAATGCTTTGATTAGCAAATGTTTGTGCTTTGCGGATTTAACAAAGTTAGACTTTTCCAGTGACTGGAAAATACTGACTGCTGTGATTGTTTTGATTTTCATGGTGAACCCATTAGAAATCCAGGGTCCCTTGTCAGAGTTCATCGTCCTAGGCTGAACCCAGCAGGAGGATCCTGCGTCACTGACATTCCTGGTGACAGAGAACAAATTCCTTCCCCTCTCGGGGGCCCCAGCAACGTGCTCTGGGAAATGAGGGGGTTGGACCAGATAATCCCTAGGGGTCTTTGTAGCTAGAGGTTTTGACGACCAAACCCCAGGCTGAGGTTCCTAGAAGCACAGGAATTCTCTTGCAGCTTGCATGCGAGGGCTCTGTCTTGGGTCCTAGTGCACACGGAGGCTCGGCTGCGGTCCAGGGTTGCAAGTGGAGCAGAGCCCTGTGCACCGCATTCCCCCACCCCTGCCACCCCCATGCAGCCTGGAGACCTGTGTTTGCTCTCTGCCCTCACCGGGAGGCTGCCCTGCCCCAGCCGCAGCTCTCCCAGCCCCCAGCATCGCTACGGATTCCTTGGCAATGGGGGGACTAGATGGGAGAGCCAGGACTGTTTCCTGGGTCCCCTGCTCTGCGTGTTTCGGGATTCTCAACAGAGGGGCCGCCATGCGTGGTTGAGGGGGAGCGGCGGCTCCGTGCTCAATTGGCCCGATAATGAATCCATCCCCTGCTTTTTTTTTTTTAATTTATAAAGATGACCTTTTCCTTACTTTTAAAATGGGGCACTTTCAACTTATTTTGTATTTCCGATGATCTTCACTCAGTGGCACCATTCTTTGAAGCGTGAGGCTGTTTTCTGTTCCTGAGGGTGTCCTAGAACCCACACATTCCCAGGCCTCAGCAAGCGGGGGATGCAAATGAAGTTCAATGACATTAATGCTGAAGTCTTGCCACCACGGGCCCTGACCGGGATGACCAGGGGACGTCAGCAGCCCCCCTCCCCCAGCTGGTCCCCGGGGCCACCTCATGGGGGCCCCACAGCATGTGTATCGGTGCTCTTCAACTCAAATCCTCGCTCACACAGCCTTGCTGCTCAGGGCACTACAGCGGCCCTAAAGCCATACTCTGCCTCTGGTTCGGAGACAGGAGGCTAGTGGCCTCCTCCCAGCCCTGGGCCAGGCTCCTCATGTGTGCAGAGCCTTTCAGTCTTTTGTGCACGCGATCCTTCATCGTCTAGCCTGCACCCTGCCCCTGGGATCCATCCCTTAGGTCCTATCCTGGGGTTTCTCTTCTTTCCATACTCCCTCCCAAACTATACTCCCTCCCTGGCGACCAAAAATACATGTCCCCGTGCCAACAGAATCGGGAAAATGAATGGCAAAAAGAATCAAGAGCCCACCAGTTCCACAAACCCCTGTCTTCAAACCTCAGTTTGGCTTATATACTTAATTTTTCTAAAAAAATATTTTACATCTTGATTGATACAGGAAGAATCCTAAGAGTAATTCATTACAAAAACAAATCTTACAATGTAAAAAAAAAAAAAGATAGCAAAAAGGATAATCTGAAAACACCTAACTGGGCTGAATTTTAGGCAAATGGTCATTACATAAATCGGTCAACAGAAGGAGTAGCTTTAGATGCAGTTGTTTCAGCCAGTGGGGACTGTTAAAGAAGAGAGTTTGCCTCCAGTGGAATGTAGAGTTTTGGCACTGAGCCCAGTACCTGGGACATAATAGGAACTCAGTAAATGCTCCCCGAATCAGGAAATGCATGCATGAATGAGGTAAGCTTGATTATTTCTAATTCAGCTTTGATGATACTCAAGTAGAACCTGGGCGCGACATCTCCCATTTCTTTTAGGGATACCACAGTGTTCTTAGGACATTAGCAAAATTCACCTTCATTTGGGAAATGAACCAGTGCCAGGCAGCTTTTGGGGAAGATAGACCAGGAAGTCCACAGGGCAGGAAGGTGCAGAAGCTCAAAGGCCTTGTCAGTCCCAGGTCTGGCTTTCCCTCCCAAGAGAAAGCAGAGCCTGCCAAAGGCAGGATTCTAATGGCCCCACCTGGGTTACGAGGGAGGCCCACCAGAAAGGTAGACTGCCAACCTCGATTTTGTCGAATCTTTCCACAGCTCAGCTCCAGGAGAAAGGAAGGATGGATTTCTGAGTTACCAAGAAGTTTCTCCAGAAGCATAAATGGTGGTTGAAGTGGTCCCAGCGGGACTAAGATATACTAAGTTTGTTCAGTTATTCATGAGAATCTATTGAACCCCTATTATGACTCTGGGGGAATAATGGAATAAAATCCCTTCCTTCAACGCACACCCTGGAGACAGATTAGCAGAAAATTGGAATTTATTGTGGTTATTAGAAGTACTAGGTGCTTTGAGGCTAAAAGCACCTAAACTAGCCTTGTGGTGTGAGGAAGGCCCTGAGGTCTGAGCTGAGATCTGGAGACCGAGGAAGCGTAAGTCTGAAGAATGGGCAAGTGGGGGATAGGAACACAGAAGAAAACTTCAGGACGAGGGGACTGCAGGTGAATCAGATGGAGGGGAGAGGGAAGGGTTGGGAATTCAGGTCTCAGTTCCCTCAGCTGTGGTGGGCTCCTGGGAAAGGGGGAGGGGTAGGTACCACTCGGGACCTTACTGCCAGAGGGGGCATGTCCAGTGGCCACCTTGGCCTAGACAAAACTCAGCTGCAGCAAGAGGCAAGTCGAACCTGGGGTTGCTATGGAGCCCAGGGGCGGCCCACCTGCAAAGTCCTCATCAGAATCCCTGGAAAACCACAGAACTTCTGTCAGTGTGAAGTGCCGACCTGGTCCTGGAAGGTGGGGCAGAAAAGTGAGGAAGTACTAAGTGTTGGCTGCAAAGTAAAGACAGCATCCTAACTCAAAGAGGCCCCGGAGAAGACATAAGAGGAAGTGGGTAGGCCTCAGGGAGACTGTGAAAGGCAGCAGGAAGCTCGGGGAGCCTTTTCAGGGTGCTGCGGCTAGACCCACTATGAAGAGGAACCTGGGAAGGATGCCCCACCTATCTAGAACATGAGCCCAGTAGTAGCCAAAAGCCTAGAAAATAGGGCAGTAAACCACCCAGGTAAGTCAACCAGCAGGGTGTAATTCCTCCCCGAGGAATGAAGTGTTAGAACCTCATCACCAACAGGGACGATGGGCTGATGGGTACCATAGGGATGTGCCTGAAAACTTGGGATCCTTGGGCTCTCACTTCAGAACTCACAAGTGCAAAAGAAAAGGGATTCTTGGCTGAGTCAGACCTCATATTCGGATAATACAAGAAGAGTCTACACCAGCACTTCATGGCGGTCACTGCATAGATAGCTCGCCCCAACGCTGGGCGGCCAGTGGAGGGAAGGGTACTATCCCCACATGGTGGATAAGAACAGTGACGTTCCGAGGGGCCACCCAGCTATGGGAGGGAGAACCAGGGCCCAAACTACTACGGCTTGTCTGTCTCAATCCTTGCCTTCCTGTACATTGTTACCTATGCGCTGCCATGCTCCAGATTCCAAAGCTTGCAAAAGTTTAGAAACTCTTTGTTTCAAGTAGGATCCCATGGGACGGCAGTCACTACACATCCCTCCGTGAAAAAGGCATGTGACGAAACAGAATTTCAGTATGATTATACATTTGTAAAAGAAAAGTACGTTGACACACATCCTTTATGTGACCATTGGACGACGTCTGGATGAACAAACAGCAAAATTCTGGCAGCAGTTGTCTCTGGATGATAGAATTTCTAGGAAATTTTAAAGAGTTCTTGCTTATCAGCATTTTCTCATTTTCCTACAATCAATATAAATTACTTCTTTAAAGCTTGCCAGTCAAGGGTCGGGGACAGGGGGAGATTTCATAGCTAACGGTGACAGGTTCCCTAAAGCAACACTATCCATTTCTAAAATGGAAATTTTGTCCAGAAACTGGAGAGGAAGCCCAAAGAGGAGTGGATCAAAGAGTCTACACAGGGTGTCTCTGAGAACTCAGCCTTTAGAGGGGCCAGCCCAGACAGAGACGGGCCAGCTGCCCAGGGATGAAGAAGGCCCTCTGCTGCCATAGTCAGCCGCACAGTGTCCCCCCCGCCTGAGGCAGCTCTGGCTGCCACCTTTTCCCACTGGCACTTTCCTACTGGACTGTTGTTATTCACGTGCATTCCCACATTCCCCAGGGCTTGTAGCAGGACCATGAGACCTAGGCTTTAAAGCCAGATACCTGGGTTTAAATCTAAGCCCTGTCTACCCCTAATGAGTTCTGCGACCCTGGAAACATTACTTAAATCCTCTTGATCTCAATTTACCCATCTGTAAAAGGGGGATATACTAATACCTACATTATAGGGCTATGAAGAAAAATGGGATAATGCATCTATATCCTTAGCAAGGTATCTGATTGATATTGAATAAACAGTGGGTGGTATTATTTTCATTAATAATAACAACAGTAATAGCAGTAGTAAGCTCAGAATCCCTGTGCCCAGTGTGGGTCTGGTAGGCATGCCATGAATGCTTACTGAATAGAGAGGTGGGTCCTGAGGCTTCTCACATGCTTCCTCTCCCCCTTCCCACCGGCATAGGTCAGCAAAGCACCACACGCTCTCTCCCTAGTCCTCTTGGAGAGCAGACAGAAGCAGACTAGCCTTTGGGCATTCCTCCATCTCTGGGCCTCAGCCTGACACATTCTCCTTGATCCCAAGCCAAAACTCCTTGAAACTCAGCCTCTGGTTGAGGTTGAAGTGATTCACAAGGTTGAAGTGATTCACAAACGAGTGCTTCAAGCCCACCTCTGATCCCTGGGAGCCGGTATTTGCCTGGGGAGAGATGAAGGGGACAGCTACTTCTACCAGGTGGAAGCCGGCAGAGAAAGCCTTATCGGCCTGGCAAACTCTCGGCCAAATTCTTCATGGTTCTGAACCAAGTCGGCTGCAGTAGTGTCGAGACCAGGGAGGAAGGTCCAGGGTCCCCCGGGGGTTGGCATGGTGCAGAGCAAAGGGCACAGTCTCTGAAATCAGGAAGACCTGAGTTCAAATCCTGTCTCTGCTTTCTCTCCAGCCATTCAAGTGTGAGCCAGGTGTGAAGCTTTCTGAGCCTCTGTTTCCCACCTCTCTATGAGAACTAAATGAAATCCAGAAGTAAATGTCTGGCTGACTTGCAATAGCTCCTCAAGGGACATTACTTTCCTTCCCTTGGTCACCGTCTCCCTCAAGCCCCCAACCTTACAAAGGGGAAGGATTCGAGCTTGATCTGGAAAAAATGGATACAGTTTGGAAGTATAGAGATGGGGCAAGGAGAGTTGGCACAGAAAGAACATAATGAACAAAGGCCTGGAAGCAACAATACATGCTATGGTGGGGGTAAAATCCATCAGCTCTGTTTGGGCCCTATCTGGTCAGGTGATTGAGGCAGACCTTTGCTTTTCTTTTTCCTTTCTTTTCCCCCCTTTTTCCTTTTCTCCCTGTTTGCTTCTTCATTTCTTAACTGTCTGCGAGAGGTTAAAGCAATCTGAATTAAGTTCGTTAAATTGACTTTTATTATTGAATTATAATCATTTGTGCAATTATGATACCAGGTGTTCCTGATTGAGATCAATTATTCCTTCACCTGATCACTATAGAGCTAATAAGGACTTAGAATTGCTGTTCAAGTATACTTCCAGCCGGGTTGAAGCCTTCTGGAAAGGCATTTATTAAGGCAAAGAGTGGTGGAAAAAAATCCAGGGGAGAACAAGGACAGATATTAAAATCCTTTAGGAAAAGGCCTAGAAAGGCTGATTTGATCATTAAGTAGCCTTGATGGGTGCCTGGCTGTTGACAAGGAATCTTTGAGGTGTTCCTACAGGAACTTTGATGGGGGTAGGGTAGAGTAGGGTGAGGTAGGCATGGGGTGGGAATGAAGAGAGGACACAGACACTCCGTTTAAGCCACAGGTTAGAGACCCATCTTCCTCTGCTGAGGTGGAGTTGCTCTCTCTCCCTCCAGAGGCTTCTCAATCCTGACTCTAGGAAACCTGCAAAGGCTCCATGGTGGTAAGGAGTGTGTTAAGTGGACATGCAGTTTCTGTTCTGGGAGATGCAGGTTTGGGATGCTTAGAGTTCTAGGTTCCTTCACACCTGATCCCTAAAGACCTCTGTCAGGAGGACAGAGCGGTAGTTTATTAATTCCATTTTATAGGTGGGGTTCCTGAGGCTTGGTCAACAGACATGCCTACAGTCACAGGATTCGTGACCAAGACGGGGCTTAGACCACGCCCTTCAGATGCCAAGACTGCCAAATGGTCTTTCCCTTACAACCTTTATTGCCTCATGTCCCATTCCATAGGCAAGTAGGGTGAGTTGATCATTTCTTCAGTGATGTACAAGCCTAGATAAATGTTAAAATCACTTGGGGAGATTAAGAAAATACCTGTTTTGGGGCCGTCCTCTAGATCTGTTAAGTGAGAGTCTGTGGTACTGGGCTACAGTACCATTATGTTTTAAAAGTCCCTGAGGTAATTCTAATATGAGTCAGGGCTATGAACCACAGATCTAATGGGTAGCTAGTTAGCTAAATGGAGCCTGGCCTGGCCTGGGGGAGTTCTGCAGCTGTATAGGGCCCTTTGGGTTGCAAAGGACAGACACCCTAATGCAGCTAATTTGGCTTGGTTATTTGCAGGGGGATTCATTAGAAGCCTTATGTAATCAAGAGGTATGTAGGGGATATAATAGGATCCCAAAGACAAATCGTATGTGGGAGTAGAGAGTCGCCTGATCTCACCTGACCCATCTCCACATCCTTCATGCCATGATCTCTCTGTAAGGCCACTTTATTCTCTCCCTCCTCAGACTGTTTGTGCCACAGTCTAAGGGACCTGGTCACCGATGCCTCTACACATCTCCACTGTTGGAGATCTGAGACTTCTTTCTTCATCCCATTCTTGGGCAGGTGCCCACTCCAGGCCAGTCACTTTGGTCACATGGTTGTGCCACTAAGATTCTGGCAACTTTCTTTCAAACCACATGGCTAGAGTGGGGCAGGGGTTATTTTCCATAAGAAGGAGGGGGTAGTGTTCTATAAAGACATACAACAGAGGTTTCCTAGCCATCATCTGTGACCTTCACGTAGGAGTCCTGCAGGAGGAGCACTCACTTGCAAAGAAATCCTCCAGTAGTTGCTCAGAAAGTCCTGCTGGTCTGGAATCTGACATCACCAAGGAATAAAAATCGGCAGCTTTGAAAGCAGGACAATCTGGATCTAATCATTCCATGAACGCTGAGCAGCAGGACCTGCAAGGTAGAAGAGATAGGTACTGAGGCCGTGTAGACACCACTCCTGCCCCCCAGTCTGCCAAAGACTCACAGCCTTGGATTTGGACAGGACTCTAGGTTAGTTAAGAATCTTTGGGTTGCAAGTGATAGAAACCCAACTCAAACTGATTTACCCACCTGAGGAAAGGAATCTCTTGGTTCACATGGCTGAAAAGCTCAAGGTATTTGCTTTCATGGGTGGCTGGATTCAGAACCCAGACAATGTCCTGAAGACAGTCTCACCCTCTCCCTCTCTCAGCTCTGCTTTCCTGTCTGGGTTCTCCTCAGGCAGTTTCTCTCCTCACAGAGGCAAGATGGCCATCAGCTTCTCAGCTACCCTGTGGAAAGACCAGCATCTTTTTTTCCCAATAGAATAAACAAAAACTGCAGGATTGAGTATTATTAGAATAATGTAGGTCCCAGACCTGAACCTATATCTGTGGTCAGAGGATGAACTCACACACACTGAGGGCAGGGGAGGTGGGGGTGGGAATGAGTGACAGGCAGAACAGGACAACAGATATCCTTTAAAGACTCCAGGGCTCATCCAGTCTGACAGGCTCCAACCCACCTGTCCAAATACGATATTCTGTGAAACCTCCCCTGACCAACAGCCTGACCATGGTTAACACTCCTCCTTGTCCATCTCTCATTTGGTACACAGGAAATACTTAAACACCACTCTGGTTGGGAACCTGCTAAGAGACTGGGTATGAATCAGTTATCTTGGCACCCTAGCACTGGGCTATGGAAGAGAAATCAGTAAGTTCTGTTGAATCACAGGACTCCTAGGAGCCATCAAGTTGGGTAGAAAATGGGCCTGGGAGGATGAGAGGCAGAATTCTGAAGCTGGGCTCAGTTCTGAAGCTGACCCCAGAACAGATCTGCTCCTGATTCACTGTGCCCCTCAGACAAACCCCCTTCTCAAATCTATACTTTGTCCACATGACCCTGCCTACCTACCTATTAGGATGACTCAGATGTTTGTGTTAGAACAAGTGGGAGCAACTTGTAATTGTCAAGTAGTATCATTATGCTTCTTGCCTGTAGAAAAACCAAGGTCCTATTTCAGAAAATATGACATTATGAAAAACAGTTCAAAGGTGGAAAAAGCATGCAATGATAGGACTGCCAAACAGAAAAAGAAAAGTCTAGAGAAGAATGATTTTAATATGAAATATGTGCTTTAAAGAAAATTACAGAATAGGGGATATAGGAGAGCAGAAGCAGAAGCCAGAAGTCAGTGGAGCAAAACCAGAGAGCGCGGCCATGCTGGAAGGGAATCTGGGGCATAAGTGAGCATACCCTGGATGTCATCTTTCCAGGCCTGGCCACAGAGGGAGGCTGCTTTTGAAGGCCCTGGCCCTTCTCAGGCCTTCTACTTGCTTTCCAGTCTTCAAAATGAGGGCCAAGGAGGCAGGGGAGCCTTGCAGGCAACCAGATTACAAGCAGATCCAATCCTGTCTGTGGACACCATAGCTGCTCCCTTCCCTGATAAAAAATGGGAGACTGTCTGGCTTTCCTCACTGTCATCCTGGGCTATAACTAACCCACTTAAATCACCACTGGACAGGGAGAAGCTCACAGCCTGCTTTGCAGCTCTTCTTCCATCCAAGCCATTAGTATGTTTAATAGCTCTGGCCCCATGCTGATTTCTGACATGTGGTAATTAATTCCTTTCCACTCAGAGATACAGCCATTCACAGGTCTCAATTCAAAAATGTCTTTGCTCTGTTCCTTTTGAAAAACACTCAAAATGTTGAGTTGGAAAACCATTTGGCCTTTTGTGAGAAGTCACTGATCTCTATCCCATCCTTATATGAAAATAAATTCTAAATGTATTAATGATTTACATGTAAAATACAAAAATACTCTAAGGTGAATCTATAATCTTAGAGTGGGAAAGGTCTTTCTAAGCATGCAACTAGAGGCAGAAACCATAAAGATCAAGGTTCATGAGTTTTTTCACATCAAAACTTTAAACCTCTGTGTAGCCTAAATTAACAAAGTACAGTTGAATTAAATGAAAAGAAAATGACAAATTTGGGGAAACCGTTTGCAGTGTACAATGATGCTACCTATAAGGAGGATAATGATGTTGCTAATATTTATTTCTATGTGCCAGTGTGTTAAAATATACAGAATCCTAACAGTTTAATTCACAAAAGAATCAAATAGTAAAGAAACATAAGAGAAAATATTCTTTTTTTTTTTTTTAAGATTTTATTTATTTATTTGAGAGAGAGAATGAGAGACAGAGAGCATGAGAGGGAGGAGGGTCAGAGGGAGAAGCAGACTCCCTGCCGAGCAGGGAGCCCGATGCGGGACTCGATCCCGGGACTCCAGGATCATGACCTGAGCCGAAGGCAGTCGCTTAACCAACTGAGCCACCCAGGCGCCCGAGAAAATATTCTTATTTATAATCAGATTAAAACAGCAATAATAGGCTACTTATGACATTAACCAGATGATAAAAACAATAATCCCCAAATGCTAGGGTTCAGGGAAATGTTCATTTTCACACATTGTTGTTTGGAGTCTAAATTAGTACAAACTTTCTGGAAGGGAAATTTATCAAAATCAGAAGCATGAATCCATTTCTAGATTAAGGAATCTGTCTTGGAGAAATAATTAAGAATATGCACAAAGATATAGCTACAAGATGCTATTTTAATAGTAAAGATTGGAATGCCCAACAATGAAAGGTTTGTTAAATAAGTTATCATACATCCATACTTTGCAAACATTAAAAATTATGTTGTAGGGTATATATTTACTAAAATGGAAAAAGGTTCACTGTATATTGTTAGTAAATAAAAAAGGTTATAAAACCATAAGCTCAGCATGCAAAATCTCATTTTTTTTGCAAAAAAAATTCATATAAAAAAGTTTGAGGAAATATACTAAATATTAACAGTGGTAAAGTTATCTCTGTGTAGTAAAATTCAACAGTATTTCAATTTGCTTCTTTTGTTTAGAGGTCTTTTCTAATTTTCCTATAATGAATGCACATTGTTATAAAATAGGAATAACAAAAATGCTTATTCTGCACAAGTAGTGTGAGGATTAAGTAGTATAACGAAAAATGGTTTAGGTGAATGATAACTATGATTTCCAAAGAGAGAGCCCTAAGAAGATGATCAGAGAATTTGGGGAGGATGAACCAAAGGAAAAGTGGAACTTGAATATGCTCATGACATGCACAGAAATTAGGGTGCAGGGGTTCTGAAGGGTGAGAGCAGACAGAAAATATGGACACAAACCTCCCATTTGGAGAGTTTGATGGAGTACAACAAGGGGAAGGGATAAACAGAACCAAGAAGGCTGGAGCGTCCAAAGAAGGACCGTAGTGTTTTCTCTTTACAATCTGAAGATTATGAAGTTCTGAGAATGTTTGAAAGTGGAGAGGTCTTGTGCAGACTCATGCAGAAATGTGCAAATAGTGTCTGGATCATAGTTCATAAACTTCTCCTGGATCCATGGCACCTGATCCATGTGTCTCCCAGAGAGGTTCCCTCTGTTTCATCTGGGGTTTCTGTGGATGATCCTTAACTGTCTGCAAATACTATGCAGTTGTGATGTTATTTACTCCAATGAATGATCTAGCAACCTCCCACAGGATTCTCAAGCCTACACGAGGAGAAATCAAGCTAGGATTCCATGGGCCCTAGCCAGTTAGAGGGTGTCTCATCCTTAGGAAAACATCCTATGGCATCTATACTAGAAGGAAATGAGGATGCCAGACTAATCCTTAGACAGTAATGGCCTCCCCTTTTCAATGATCTTGATAACCAGTTGTCTAGCCTTGCCCACACACCTTCAATATCTGGTCATCTATACTACCCTATGCCAGTCATCCACAAATGGATGAGCTCCAGGAAACATGCCAAACACTTATGTCTAGAAGTGCTATAGTTCTTTTTCAAATATGCTACAAACTTTTTATAGTTTCCTATTCACTGAAGACATCTTCAAGTTTTTAAAAAAAATTTTATGATCCCTTTTACATGTAGCTGTTGTGAATATAAATTATTGTTTTGTAGACTGCATCTGATAATTCCACCATGTGAAGTCTCTGTAGTTCTGTTTCTATTACCTGTTGTTTCTGCTGGTTCTCTCTTATTCAGCCTAATTTTCTTTTGTGACATATTATCTTTGACTATTTACTGGATGCTGTGTTAGAAAAACTATTTTCAGGAATAATTTGAGGTCTATGACGAAAGTACATTTCCTCTGAGAGGATTTGGGTTGGCTTCTACCAAGGATCTTGTTAAAGTATAGATTCTGATACAGTTGGTCTTGGATGAGGCCCAAGAATTTGCATTTCTAATAAGCTCCCCGGTACTGCTGATGTTGTGACCCCATGGATCACATTTTGAGTAAAAAGAGACTAACGAGGGACCCAGAGGATTGGAGCCAGGCTGTAATTCTATGGGAGCTATGTCACTTGTTCAGTCTCATCCTGGCAGTGAAGCCTTTGGGTCCCAGCTTGTGGTGGGAAGGGTCTCCTAGGAGATGCCTTACTGTATGTGGCCTGAGCTTTGATTTTTGTCCCTCTCACCTCTTAGACTGCCAGAACAAAGCTTTAATTTTGAGGGATCAGCAAGTGTGTTTAGATCAAAAGCAGTTTCTCTGCTTGCTTATCTCACTAGGTTTTCATTTCCCCTTTATTTTTAATCCAGTAATTCCTTATTTTCTTGTCATCTCTTTGGTGCTTTTAAGATTTTTTTAATCTATATTTTTAGTAGCTTTCAGTGGGAGGATTTGTTAAATAACCTACTCGGCTGTTCCTAGAAACAAGAAGGTCTACGCCAAGCACTCATGAACTCTTTAATACTCTCAAAATAATAATATCCCAGATCCTCCTAGCATTATGTCTTTCATCAAGTCTTTGTATGTGTCTATGATTATTTGTTTAGAATAAATTTATAAAGTTCTCTCCTTTCATTTGTACTTGTCCTTCCTTTAAGGCTCCACTGGGTCTCCCCACTCAGCCGGCCTTCCCTTGCTGCTTTGGCTTACCTGGGTACTCCTCTTTGGACAGCCCTCTTGCCAGTGCGTCCCATGATTTCAGAGTGGGGCAGCTAAAAGGAAACATAATGATCCCTTCCTCATTCCACACCTGGAGATTAAAGCCCAGAGAAGGGAAACAACTTGCTGAAGGTCCCACAAAGAATTATGGCTGCACTTGAGACTGGGACCCAAATCTTCGTCACCCAGCCTGGCAGTGTCCCACAATCATATGCGAGTCCTTCATTATGTTGAGCCAAGCTTGCCTCTCAGCAACTTCCATGTAGTAATTAATCAAGAAATGGCAAGATGTGTGTCTTCTAAATCTGGGAAAAACACCAAAAGAACTTGGTACATTTTTATGTAATTTATATCTGCCCAGTTCTGAGGAGAAAGGTCTCCATCCCCAAGCAGCTGACACGGAAGAAAGAAGTCAATAGACACTACTGGAGAAAGTAACCGTTCACAGGGTTTGATTTTAAACTGTTCCCTTTTATTTAATTTCTATCTGTGAGATCTCTGGAATCTAAGGAGCCCTGAAACACCACAGAATACACCCACTGTCCTCTTGGAAGGATTCCAGTAAAAACAGCTTCTAATTAAATAAACGAGCTCTGCCATGTTCGCTTCAGATAGCAGAATAAGGCTTCCAATGACAAGCTCATTTGACTGCAGTCAGTTTATTACTTGTTAAATAATCATTGACTTGCTGTTCCTATCCATCTTATAACCTTTTTGTAACTGAACACAGAAGAACGTAATATAAACAAACAAACAATAAACAAACTAATTATAACAAGAAAAAATGGCAATGCTTAGGGAAACTTGAATGTCTATAATGAAATCCATTAAGAAAGGAAGCAAAATGACTAATTCAGGAACTAGGTAGTAACTCATTCAATCTAATTTCTTAAACTCCTGAACTCCCGGCTCCCAAATACTTCCCTGACCATATGTCTTCCTGAGTACCACCCCCCACACAAACACACACACACACAGATACAAACACAGATACACACACAGACACACATGGATACAAACACAGGCACAGATACACACACAGACACACACACGGATACACACAGATAAACACACGCACCCGCATACACCCAATGCCCTAGGTGCCATTGTCTTCTCAGTGACCTTCAAACGTGGGAAACCTTCAAATGCCCCTGTGCCTCACTTAGAGTGTGCAACGCTCTGGACTGTAACCCCACGTGCTGTTTTCCCACCCATCAAAGTCCTTCTAAACCTTCAGGACCTAATAACAACTTCCCTGAAGATTCCTCAGGGATGAGCATCCTAACCTGATCTGTGGGAATCACTCTTCAGAGAGGCATGGAGATCCAACCTCTCTGGAAGGGACTCTGGCTCCTGAAGTGTGACCAAAGAGTCACATGAGCCCTCCCCTCATACTTACACTTTTTGCTAGTATAAGTATATTGCATGGGACATACTTATTCTAAGAAATTATTTATTGTTTATCTGAAATTCAGATTTAACTGAGTGTCCTATATTTTATTTGGCAACCCTGCCCAGGTGGCATGGCAAGCCTATGACAGTAGTTCGTGTTGTAGGACATTTGCAGGCTCTGCTTACTGCCCAGGGCATAACCAGAGCTAAGTGCAACTGGCAGGATGATGGCTCATGCCCTACACTGATGTCTGCTATTAAATAAAGCACTTAAGTATGCACTATCCATAAGCTCGAGTCTCTTCAAACATGTGTGTGTATGACTTTTCAAACTCATGTAAAAATGACCAAAATAGGGGTGCCTGCGTGGCTTGGTGGGTTGAGTGACTGACTCTTGGTTTCTGCTCTGGTCATGATCTCAGAGTCCTGGGATCAAACCTTGTGTTGGGCTCCGTGCTCAGAGGGGAGTCTGCTTGTGTATTCTCTCTCTCCCTCTCCCTCTGCCCCTCACCCAGCTCGCTCTCTCACTCTCAAATAAATAAATAAGTACATCTTTAAAAAATAACCAAAATAATAATAGTAATAGTAATAAAGATAATTGTATTCCCAGGCACTCTTCCAAGTGTTTTACAAATACTAACACTTAACCCTCCTAACAATCTAATGAGGTAGGTGCCATCATTTTGGTATTATACAACTGAAGAAACTAGGGCAAAGGGCATTTAGTAATTTGCCAAGGTGACAGTAGGTGGCTGTGGTTCGTAAGTGGCCAAGCTGGGATTGCATCCCAAAAGCCTGGCTCCAAAGTCTGCCTTCTCAACCATTCCTCTCTACTGCATGTTTAGTGGCCATCACTCATACATTACTCATAGCCCCTCCCAACTGATTACAACGTACCAGTGTGCTATGACCTTACACTTGTCAACAATGGCCTACAGAGTCAATTCCAGATTTATTACCTGGGAGTCATGACTTCTCATAAGCTGATGCAGATTACCTTTACAGACCCAACTCCTAATGTCTCTCTTCTCTGTGTGTTCCAGTCAACCTCCCCATGGGAGCAGAAGCCATGTCTATCTGACTCTAGTGTCTTGCAAGGGTCTCTGGAAGAGATGAGTAGACACTCTAAAAGTGTGCCTTTCATTCCTCCTTTTTTGGCACACACTCTTGGTGACACATTTCAATGACTTCCTTTTCTCTACCATTCTTTCTTCTCCTTCCCATTCTTCAAGATCTAACTCAAATGTCACCTCCTCTGGGAAAGTTCCCCTGATTTTTCCTGGCCATGTTAGTCCTCCCCACTTCTTCTGTGTTCCCTCAGTACCTGGGTGATGGCTCAAACCCTGATGTCTGGATTCCCTAATCAGATATTTTTCTGATCTGTCAACTCCAACTCAATGATATGCTTCCCTGGAACAGAGGTTCTCCACTTTGATTGCAGCTCAGAATCAGCCAGGAAGCTTTGTAATATACAAATATCTAGTGTCCTGCTCCCAAAAATTCTGATTTGGCAGGTTGAATGTGGGACTCAGATGTCAATATTTTTAAAAAAATTATAACCCACAGATGGTTCAATATTTTTAAAAAAATTATAACCCACAGTGATGAGCCATGTTCAGAGCCATGGTTCTGAGTAGGAGGTGATACTCTAGATCAGCTTGCTGAAGCCGAGCTGTGTTCTTGGTACTCAGTGAACACACTCCTCTTCATTGCCCATGCCTTTAGGTTCTGGGGCTGTGACTGAGAGTCTGGAAAAGTTTTAAGGAGAGTCCTAAAAGTCCTTTCCAATCCAACCTTATATCATTATGATGACATTTTTCTGACATAAGATTCAATTTCATGCACCCAAACCAGTGCCCCCTACTACAGCGATATCAGGAAAAGGGAAAGGTGCCCGTTTCAGAGATCAATAGAAATTGTTTAGAGGAGAAAGACTTTAGAATTAGTTAGTATCATCCCAGGTGGGGAAACTGGAGTCCAGAAAAGTGAAGGAAGCTGCCCAAATTCCCTGTTTTCCTGCCCCCATCCCACTCATGCTCTCATATCCCTTGTCAACCTCGCCCAAGGCCAAGACCCCTTAGGTGGATATTTGAAAGTGAAAAGAATATGGTCTCAACCCATGCCCCCACTCTATATCCAAGCAAATAAACTACACTCTGGTCACCCAGCCAAAATATTTTAAATGGGATCTAGCCTCCTAAAAGACACACACACACACACCCCATCATACAATTTAACAAAACCCACTACTGCAATATTATTCAAAGCAGTGTAAAGAGCTGCATTAAAAAAAAACAAAAACAAAAACAAAACTGAAATTGAATTCTGAGGCATCATCCAAGAGATAGAAGTAAAAAAAAAGCCAATATGTGATGATTGAGTATGCACGACCACAACCCTTAATCTCTGCCATCCTCTGCAGTGTAAACAAATCTGCTGATTGTTGATGATATTGCTGAAAACATCACTAATCAAACCTTAAATACCAAATACATTTAAGCAAATAACACTCCAGTAGCAGTCATTCTAGCTAATCGTGAAGGAAATTCAAATCAGAGGCCAGTTTGAAAATGGCCAGGGCTAGACTGTAGCTTCGCATTAATTGACGAACATCCTAGAGGCAGTGCTTTCTCTTAAGTACAGAAGGCCTGAGACACAAAAGGAAATAAGGAAGAAGTCCAGGAGGCAAGCGCTAATGCAATTTCAAGCTGGAATTACATCAGCAGCTTTAAACAGATGGCAGAATGGGAATAAATGTGTTAGCTCCTTTCTCTTACTTGGGCTTTCATTGTTTATATCATTAAAAATAAGGAGAGTTTAAAATAACATATATCGTCATGTAGCGACTCACAGAGACATACAAAACTAGTTTGAAGAGAAGGCTGAATTTGGTCATACTCCTGGTTGTTTTGAAAACAACTGGGTGAATTCAATTAAGTAACCAGCTGCCTATTTACAAAAGAGAAGAAAACCTTGTAAAGGCACACTGATTATGACTGAGCTGGTCATAGCAAACTCTGGATAATCCAAAGATTGGTTTCAGAACATTTCTCCTGTGTGTGAGAAGGCGACGGTGGGTTATGGCATCTTATACGCCTAAGGTTGAAGAGACCTAACTGATTATCTAGTCCAGGGATAGCAAAGAAATGTAGGAGTGTCACCATACATCTGCTGTTCCCAGACCTCGGCAGATATCATTAACCAATCATGGCATCATTCCTGTTGCCTGAGGGTTAGTCTCAGAATTCTCAAGATGCCCGAGCAGTTTCCTCATGACAGAGTGGCTATATGGAAGCCTGTTTCCCATCCCTGATCTTGTCAGCTCATTCATTTTATAGATGAAGAAACTGAGGCCCAAGGAGAGTAAAGTGACCAGTAATATTGATTATAATGCTTTGTTTTATAAATCAAATGCTTGGTAAATACTTAACATATTTATGTGCATGACCTATATGCCTGGCACTGTGCTAACTAAGCACCTTATGTGAGTCATCTCACTTCACCTTGCAACAATCCTATAGACACAATTTTCATTTCTATTTGAAAAATGAGGAATCAGAGAGGTCAAATCCTGCTCTTCTCATCAGGCTGGTGGAGTAAGCATGCATAAAATCCTTCTCTTCCTTGAATACATAGGAATGTCAACAAAATATTTAAAATGCTTAAAATACACTGGAAATAAAGGGGAATATCTCCATAGAGCAGGAAGAAGGGAAAACCTACCTTACCTATAGGAGTTGGAGTGGGGCCAGGGGGGAGTAGGAACCAGATGTGGGCTCCCCACAAATATTTGGGGGCTCCGAAGTATGTCTAAGCTTGCATGCTAGCCTACACATACCCACCTTCTCTGTTGAAACCTTCTTATGAAGTTAAGAGACGCCACAGAGGGGAGTGAATTTGTGCTGCCCTGAGCCCCGTGGGCCTCCATTTTGTGAGGTGTGGACAGTCAAGCCGCCTCAGGGGACTTGGGCTCATGTCCCCATTCTTGCCTCTTTGGGAATGTAGCCTATGTTCCCTGGGATGAAAAAGTTTCTTCATCTTCACAACAGAGTATTTGTGCTTCTTCTCTGTACTCATAGGCTCCCAAAGAAGTTATGGTGGGCAGCCTCCAAGATGGTCGCCCGCAATCCTCAGAGACCAGCATCTCTGTGCTAACGTACTGCAACTGTGGTGATTATGGTCTATGTCTTCTGAGGCTGGGTCATAAAAGGCACTGGGACTTGGCCTTGTTCTCTCTTGTGTCACTTGCTCCGGGGAAGCCAGGGCCACACTGTGAAACATTCAAGCAGTGTTATGGAGTGGGCTCCATAGCACGGAGCTGAGGCCTCCTGCCAGCACCAATTGGCCATCCAGATGAGTAAGCCACCTTGAAAGCAGATCTTGCAGCCCAAGTCACACTTAGGGTGACAGCAGCTCCAACCAATCCTGACAGCAACCCCAAGAGAGACACGAATTCAGAACCACCCACTAAGCTTCTCCTGAATTCCTGAGCCATAGACAATGTGAGATAACTAATGTTTATTGTTTTAAGCTGCTAAGTTTGGGGGTAATTTGTTACACAGCACTAGAGAACTAAGATAGAAATAAATAAGATAGTAACCGTAAAGTGCTCTCTCTTTATCTATCTTAAGGGATGATTTTGAAATCATCTGAAAATTTGAATTTCAGGTCACTGCATTTCTACTGTATTTCGTCTAAGCCAGTTGACCTTTCTCCCTCGGTTTCTCCTGCAAATGAGGAGTAGCAGAGTTAACCTGGTGCTGTAAATCATTACTCACCGAAGATGTGAAATCGCAAGTCCCAGAAATGAAATGCAAAGGACTGAAGCCAGCACAGTTTCCCCCAGCCCTGGTAAATGTAGATTAGGACTTGGGATCATATACTCAGAGATGATGCCCCTGAGACCTCATTGCTTTATATTAGCATCCAGACTGGTCAGCTTCTTGTTAACATTTCTCCTAAGCCTGCTGAATCCCTTGATGACTTTTGCATACATTAATTAAAGGCTTTAGGAGAGAAAATAATAGATAAACATCTTTTTACCTGCTTCAGGTATTACCAAAAAAACATTCCAGGTCAAAGTTCATCAATATTTCACATAATTAGTCATATTAAATGAAATAATGTCTCCAATTTCTTGTTAGTTTCTTATCTTTCCTTTCCCTGAAAACCAGATAGATATATAATTCTTTGTTAAAGAGCAACATTTTGTAAAACCAGTTGGTTTCATAGTCATTTGGAAATGTTTTTTTGAATTATTTTTTTAAAGGGTTAAAGCAAAAAAAAAAAAAAAAGCTTCTCAATCCCCCTCATCTTTGGGTCAGAATGAGATTTTAAAAATCACATTGGGACTGCAAAAATTTGCCAGTTATTTAAATCATAATATTTCTGCATATTTGTAGTACGTTTTTATACAAATATGTTGAATTGAATGGGTGGCTCTGTTGGGCCTTTTACTTAAAAGAATTATCTTGTGGCATGAAAACATTTTCTAGGTGATGCATTACTTAGGAACGTGTCCTAAGGCTAAGAAACCGGCAGCTTTACAGTTTAAAAATATTATTGTATTCTTATTTTATCTACAACAGCGAATTCTAATTTTGTAAAATTAAAGTTTTTCAGCTTATTTCTCATGAACATATTAATATTAGAACCTGCCCTCCAAAAATACTATCACCCAGGCCCCAGGAGCAATAAGGAGGCCAGCACAAAGCTTCCTGAGGCCCAAGAACATTAGACCCTAGTCTGAGTCTGTCCCTGGATGATTGTGGGAGCTTATATGATTACTTTCACTTTGGGGGCTCTGTTCTCATCCATGAAATACTGTCTGTAGGATGCTCTCTAGAGCCTTTCTGTCAGTCCTTCCAGGTCTAAGATTCCAGGCTCTTAATGAAGCATCGCAGACTCGTGATAGCAATGAAAGGACTCTGCCTCCTGATTTGAAGTGATGGCCTTCCATCATCTCTGACCTGATAAGGACCCCAAAAGAAAGATCCACCTCCTTTGTCTTCAAACAGGTGAGAGTTGCCATCTCCATTTCACTACTGAGAGTAGGAACAAAGTACGTAAGGTCTCCAACCGTGAGCTATTTGAGGCCTGCCTGAATAGCTTTCTCCGAATTGAGCCCACAGGTAAAAATTAGTTGTTTCTGATGAAGCAGTAATACTAAAGAAGTACAAATGGCCAAAGAGAATAATTAGCATCGACTGCATGCTTACTCTATACCAGACACTGGTCTAAAACCTTATCTCTATTAAAATGTTTAATTCCTACCACAAGCCGATGAGTGGGCACTGTTAATCTCTTCATTTTACAAATGAGGGAACTGAGGCACCGAGAGGTGAAACAACTGGCCCAAAGTCACACAGCTCGTAAGTGGCCGAACTGGACACAAATCTGGGTACCTTGTTTTCTTTATCTCTTGCTGTACATACAAAAAGATCTAAATCTTACACATAATCAGCGAGGTGAAAATAAACAGAACACCATTCATTTGAGTCCATCAAAGCAGCACAAATTTAAAAATATTTAAATCAGGTGACATCTAAGTTAGAGAAGAGTATGGGGTATTTTCACATACTTTTGGTGGGACTGTAAATTGGTATTGTAGCATAAGCGCGTTTTGGGGGGGGTCTTCCTAGAGTATCACCCACACATATGTGCAAGGTTGTACAATGCGGTGCTAGTGTAAGAGCAAAATGTGAAAATCACCCGGAGTGGGGGAGGGAAAACAAGAACAATTTCATCAGAATTTCTAAGGCTGGGCCTGGGCACTGGTTTCTTTAAAGCTCCTCACCTGTTCCGGTGCAGGACCATTGGACTAAACAAGCTGCAAGTCTCTCCATTTGATGGAATATTATGTTTTTTCCTTCTTTACTGAGGTAGATTTACATGTAATGGACACGGGCAGAATGTATATTGTCTGATGCCATCTATTTAGCAATGAAACGATATTGTGTATTTTTATGTATATATGGATATATGTAAATACGTTGAAAAAAATCTAGAAAGATGCATGCCCAAATGACCTGATTACCTCTGGGAATTTGAGGATGATGGTCAAGGAGGACTTTTGCCTTACTGGTAATGTTTTTAATGTCTTACAAGTAGATAAAAAAAAAATAAATGTAAAAGAACTTACAGATGTTTAAAAGTGAGTATAGTAAAACAATACAAAAATAGAAAAGAAAAAAGCCCAAATCATAATCCAACCAGTTAGAAAAATCTATTTAAAATTTTTTGATCAATTTCCTTCCTGTCTGTTGTGTATTCATATATATATATGTGTGTATATATATATTTATTTATTTATTTTAATCCCCCTCACCCTTTTTACACAAAATAAGAATTATCACATGCCGCATTTTCTCTTTTGCAAAGGTTTTCTCCATGGATGCTCCTGAAGCTTGTGCACTGACCCCTCGTATTCCAGCTACCTTGAATTTTGTCCTGCCCTTCTGTGAGAGCCGGGTTGGGGGTGGGGGTCTGAGGTGTGGGCCAGGAGGTGGGTGGGTGGGGGCTATGACATCATATGGACCATCACCAGTGGAGATGTGCAGGGTTCCTCCAAACCTGCCACGAGGCTAGTGTTCCTGATTGGGGATTTAGAGTTTTGGGAAATGGAAGCATGGAAACTGTCCCTCTTTAGCATATGAGTTTGTTACTTGACTTCCAGACATATTTCCAATCTGTATGAAAGGAGGGGGTCACCTATAATTGACTTCATCCCAAGAAATGGGACAAAACTATGTAAAAGGGTAAGAACGGGGTCACATGTTTTAAAAGGGAAGCATCTGACACATCTACCCCTCCAAGTGGATGCAACTGTGTCTTCCGGTCTGCATGCCTACGTTATGACCCAATGGTGGCGTTACAAAGTGTCTGTTCCCATGATTTATTTCAACCCCACACAAGTTTATGAAGTACCAGCCCTGGGATGGGCACATATTAAAGACCTGATTGCTGGTCTGTGGGCTCCCATGGTCCAGAAGGGAAAACATACATACAGGCAGAGCCCTGCTTCGAGGCAGGCTTGATGCACTGTACCTAGCCGAGCCCTAAGCAGTCTGTCAAATATAGGTGTAATAATGGGGACCAATAGGAGGAAATTCTCATATTCCTGGTGGGGAGGGACGTTAGGGCGGTTTTCCTAACTGCCTGGCATCAATTCGTTCTTGGACTCATAAACTTGAAGTCACAGCCCTCCTGTGGTTAGAATACCATCCCTGTTTTGGCTGCCTAGAGAGGTATGGCTGCATTTTAACTCCGAGGCAGGGGCAGCTAACATTAAATGCACACAGTCTGTTAATGCCTGGGAGGCAGCGTGAGCTTCAATCTTTCTGGGCTCCACTTCCTCATCTGTAAAATGAGGATCATTTTGTTTTACATTCCCTCTCATTTACCTCCTCCCGCACTACACTCTCTCTCTCTCTCTCTCTCGGGAATCAAATGAGTTAATGGATGTGAAAGCAGGTTCCACATTTTAAATAGCTATAGAAACGTAAGGCCATTATATAGATTTTTATCAGAGCCGCAGGTTTATCGAATGTTTATATTGCATCCTTGGAGACCCGTGCTTTTATTTGAAATGCAGTATTCATCTCCTCGTTTTTTGTGAAACTAATCTTTTTATCCAATGACTTCAGTCTGTTTGCTAGAAAGCTGTCTAGGTGACAATGTTGATATTCAAAAGCCAATCTGAAAACACTTTCCATCTAAGAAGTGTCAAAAATCACAAATGTGTATTTTTTTTTTTAAATTGACTTTATCCACTGTTTTACAACCCGGTGAAAATATTGTCAGTTGTAGATGTATGTCTGCTCTGAATATTTCTGGTATTTTTCACGGGTCTGAATGTGGTTCTTGATTTATTCCTCTTAAATAACCCTGTGATCCCAGGGGGAATATCACAATCTATAAGTATCACTATTTACAATAAGATGGATTTTCCTATCTTGCTAATTACAGTATTAATTTCCATTTACAAGTTGGTAATTTGTAGCATCAATCCTTTCCCTGTCATTGGAGTGGGGCTGTTGTTTTCAGAGAAAGCCCCAGGAACATCCTTTCTATTCTAATCTCCAGTTGTGCTACACATAACAGAAAATGAGGAGGAAAAAAAAAGATAATTTCCTTGATGGCAGACTAAGCAGGCAGAAATTGCTCAGGTTTCTGAACCAACTCTGGGTTTCACCAGCATCTCACCACCCTCCCTGCTTCATCCTTCTACGTCCAAACTGAATCACATCCCCACACCAGGTAGGAAAGCATTACCATCATTATTGCAATATTTATATTCCCATCCCACTCCCCCTTGCGTATTTCATTTCAGTGCCAGGTGTGAGAAGAAAATCATGAAGTAAAAGCATTTCCCCACATGCTCTGTTTCTCTGCTTTGAACCCTCAGTCCCAGCTGCCAGCAGGAGCACCTCGAGGGCTTTCAGAAATTCAATCAGTTCCTAGGTAAGAGCATAACAAGATCTTAACTTCCACACTGTTTTCCTCTATGACTTGGATTTTCCACTGTTTGAGTAAATTCTAATAATTTTGCTTCTAATGGGACCAAGGAGTGGCAAGAGGTATGGAGGTGCTTCTAGGGCTGGAGCTCAGGAATTTAGGAATCCTCCTCCCCCCACCCCCCGCCCCCAAAATGCTGAACTTTCCCTCTCTTCTTTCTTTCTCTTGGTTCCAAGACAGTGGCGATCAGAGGATGGCCAAGATCATGAAAGCAGCACAGATGAGAAGTCAAAGTAAGTGCTCTGAACCTGAGCTGGACTGGAAGGACCAGAACCCAGGGGGTGGCAAGCTGGGGTGAACAGGCAGCCTTGGCCAAAGGGCATGGTGCAGAGCCCATCCTTGGAACTTATTTGGATTTCTCATGATGCTTCATCCCTGTATCAAAATTCTAGAACAGGAGTTAAAGACCTCAGAAGTCCTCCTGTCTTTCCTTCTCTTCTTGATTGGTAACCTGAAGCTTTCAAGGAATAGAACCCCTAGATGTCAACAGACCTAGAAGGTGATTTGTCCAAGCTGGAACGAGAGGACTGAGGGCAGAGGAACAGAATGGAACTACAGAAGAACTCGGTGTGTGTGGACATTTTGAGGGGAGTTTTATAGCTCCATCAGGAGATCTTGGGGAAAAATTAATAAGAGTTATACAGAAACCTAAGGTAATGGAATAAAAAAAAGAGGCATTTACTCAATCTGTAAAAAAAAAAACGCACAAGAAAGAACATGAAACACAGTACCTACATAGCTCAGCTGTATGTGCCGTTTATAGGGTCATGAGGTTATAAACACTATGTGTGAGGAAGAGAGGTAAGTCGAATCTTCCCTAGTAGGAATTAAAAGATGGTAGCTAAAACGGAAAAATCAGGAAATAGAATTATACTCATGGTATTCAGAAACTTGGAAGTAAATTCTAGAAGAAACCACTAAAATAATTTAACGTGGTTGCCGCTGGGGAGTAGCCCTTTGGAGTGAAGCAGGGGACTGGGATTTTTCATGTTGAAGCCTGTGGTTCTATTTTAAAGGATGTGGACTTTATTTAAAGGATGCTCATGTATTTTAAAGGGAATCACTGGGACTGTCCATAAATATCCAGGGCACTGTGGAACTTGGGAATGAAGCTTCAGAAATGAGAGCACAAACCAATGCATTCCCTTCCCTATCTCAGCTCGTGTGGATCATGGAGCTGGATTTTCCCTCCACTGGGGCCCCCGAGTAAGGACAGCATGAAGCAGAGCCCCTCAGTCACCCCACGACTGACATGCAATATGGGGGAAGTTAAGCTCTTATAGCAACTGGGAAAAAGAGTCATAGTTATTTCACGATATCATATGTGTATACATACATACATGTACATATATATGCACATTCAGTATATATGCAGAAAATTTAAGATGCATGGATTATATAATATTTGTATAATGTATAATAGAAATATACAATACATGTAAAATTCATATGTATATATACAATGTATTATATATTAATATCATATATATATATATACTGATAGGTAGAATAATGGCCCCAAATACGTCCATATCCTAATCCCTACATGGCAAATGGGACTTTGCAAATGGGATTAAGGTTAAGAACCTTGAGATGGGAAGGTTACACTGGATTATTCAAGTGGGTCTAATCTATTCACCTGAGTCCTTAAAAGCAGGCAATCGCTCCCAGCTGCAGAAAGCTAGAGACGGCCGCATAGGAAGAACTCAGCCTGTTTCACTGGCTTTGCAGATGGAAGAAGATGCCACAGGCCAAGGGATGCGAGTGATGTTTAGAAACTGGAAAAGACAAAGACATAAATTTCCCTCTCGAGCCTCCAGAAAGGAATACAGGTTTGCCCACGCCGTGATTTTAGCCCAGTGAGACTAGCGTTAGATTTCTCATCTATAGAAATCTAAAACAATAAATTCGAGTTGTTCAAGTCACTCACTTTGTGGTACTCTGTTATGGCAACAATAGAAAACATACACACACATTCACATCCACGTGAATTTTAAGGAAAATAGAATTCGGATTTTAAAAGGTTCGACATGGAATTTTTAAAAACTGTAAACATGGATGTAAATTGAAATGGAATGTTTAGGATAGTTCTTAAAAGTAAAAATATATGAAGCATAAAGTAAAAGAATAATACACTTTCAAAATGTACTGTCTGAACCCAGACTCTGTTGCTTGCTGCATGTTTTGGGCAATTTATCTAACTTCTCTGGGCCTCGGTGTTCTCATCTGCAAACTATCCACCTTACAGAGCTCTAGGAAGTATAGATTAAGATGCAATATGTGCCTGTCCTCGTACTAGTTCTTTATGACAAACTACCCTTATGTAATCAGCGATCGTGAAGTACCCAAACCAATAGTAACAATGTACCAACTCTGGGTTTGAGTCCCAGTCCTACAACTTACTGTTACAGTCACTCACTACTTATGATTCTCAATTTCTTCATCTGTTTATAGGGATAATAAAACCATTTGCCTTCACTGAAAAGTTCCTATGAGATAATGTTTTAATAAATGGACATTAGAGAAATCATCGTTTTTCAGGCCAGTGCAACAATGGCAAGAATGGAATCTGGGAGATCAATTAGAAGGCTGAGAGCATGTCAAAGGGAATGGCAATATTGACTTTGGACAGGGTATAAACACAGAAAGTTCATTATCTGGAGATACTGGTCAAAATATTTAAACTCTATATGACCAACATCTTAGAGACCTGTAGGGAAAGTCATAGCATAATTAGAATTTCACTTAATGAGTATGGTGTTGGGAAAAAGGGGTTGGCAAGAAGAATCAAATATTTAATGTCCCAGTGCTGATAGGGTCTGATTTATCCCTTCAATATCAAGGATGACTTTGCCAAGAGAGCAGGGATGTTCTAAGTCTATTGGATGCAGTCCCCTGTGTGCATCTTCATATTAGATATACTCTTTCCACTGGGACTATTGACTGAGGTGCTCTCGTCACTGGAGAGCTGTGGATGGGCACTGACAGCCTGAGTCCCGGCCATTCCCCTCCTGCCACTGGCTTCCATTGCCAGCCCACGGCCGATTGGCACAGTTTTGCTCTAACTAGGTTCATACATTCAATTACGTAGTGACCAAGCCGGGCCCAAGATGGCCATGAAGTCAAAGATTTTCATACTTTTCACTCTAGCTTATTAAATAGAGCAAAGTCCCAAGAAATCACCCACCCTACCCCTTCCTATTTCCTGGGAGATAAAGAACATTGTGATGAACATCAGAGAGGAACAAAATGATATTCAAATTATAACAATGCAGCAATTACGCCCCCCCCACCCCCCGCAAGAAGTACCAAGAAGGATAAGAACTATAGAGAGTTTTACAAAGTGCTTTGATGAATTCAAGAACAACAGTGATTGGAAGTCACACCCAACTTACTGAAGCGCTGATGGCAGGTGATGACCAAGCATCCTGCCTGAACATCTCAGGCATCCGACTCTGGTGTCTGCATGTGGTTGTCAATTGGCTCCGTTGCCCAGCCTTGTGCAGAGTGGCCTGGCTTCTTATTGGGACACCAAGTGAGAATTCTTTTTTTTTTTTTTAAAGATTTTATTTATTTGAGAGAGAGGGAGAGAGCAAGAGAGAGAGCACAACCTGGGGGGCGGGGAGGCAGAGGGGAAAAGCAGACTCCCTGCTGAGCAGGGAGGCCGATGTGGGACTCGATCCCAGGACCCTGAGATCAGGATCTGAGCCAAGTGCAGACGCTTAACTGACTGAGCCACCCAGGCGCCCCCCAAGTGAGAATTCTTAATAAACTCTGGTAATGTGCTCCTTTCTTTATGATATAGCAAATCTTGATCTCTCTTAATAACCCGCTTATTAGTTTACAATGTTTCCCTTGGGTATATATTCAAAAAATAATAAGTAACACCTCTTAAGTTCTTACTATATTCCAGAAACTCCTCTAAGAGCTTTTAATGCATTAAAAAAATGAGCATTCATGGTATTTCCCATCGCTCATTGATAAGAAGGTAATTGTATAGTTTCATCATATACAGCCAGTTTATTCCTAAACATGGCAATTTTGTACGTCTCTGTCATAATCCACATGTGCTGATTTTGATGTTTAATGCCCAAAAACCATTCTCATTTCCCTTGCTTTCAAGTTGTGGGGACTAGTCTTTGTCATCCTCAAGTCTTGACCATAATATAGAAAAACATTTTTCAAACTATCGAGTGCAGGACATATGTAAGGGTTTTAGAATGAAGCCTGGAACTGGTGCTCCCTCTCCATTTACAATTGAGGAAACTGAGGCCCAAACAGGAGATTAGACATTTTCAAGGCCACTGATTGCATGGACAGAAGCATCAGCACAAGACCCAGACCTGCGGCTCTCTGCAGACCTCTCCTTCCAAACGGCGGAAATCAGCCTCAACCCTCCCTGACCGTTCTCCATGTATTGTCAGAAGAGCTCAGGTCTCCTTCTCCTGATCCTATCTTAACAAATTACCCCAAAACTTGGGGGTTGAAAGCAACAAACATGTATCTCACAGTTTCTGAGGGTCAGGAACCCAGGAGTGGCTTGGCTGGGGGCTTTTGGCTCAGGGGTCTCTCAAGAGACTGCAGGTAAGATGTCAGTGGGGGCCTCAGTCCCCTGAAGACTTGACTGGGCAGGAGAACCTGCACCCAGACTCCCTCTTGTGGCTGGGCGCTGGTGGCCTCCGTTTCCCACCGCATGGTCCTCTCCGTAAGGCTGCTCGTGATGTGGCTACCGATCAGAGAGACGGAAACGGGAGACCTGAATGTCAAACCAAAGAGCCTGAACTCTATTTCGCGTAACAGGGGGAGCCACTGATAAGGGATGAGAATTGCTGAAGCCTTTTTTGGGATTCATCATCAACTGGGTGTCCAGTTACAATTTAATTATCTGGGCTGAGGCCATGCTACGTTGTCTAAAATACTGCAACTAGTTGCTGACGGAAACTCAAACAAACAAAATTTAGTAGCAGGAATCCTGTGAATATCCTGCAGTGGCCCATAAACAACAGCCAACAGGAGGCAGGAAGAACATACTGAGGTGCCTCATTAGTCCAGGGAGAGAAGAGAGGTTTATTTTTGAACTTTTCCTTTTACAAAATTTACAATCGCAGATCCGATGACTTTGGATTTAGAGAGGAACTTTGAAACGATGTAGATGCACGTAAGCCGATGACACCCAGGTCTGCATCTCTGGCTTCAACCACCCCTCTGAGCTTTGGCCATGTTTATCCAGCTGTCTGCCCGACATGTCCGTTGGTTGAACTATGGATACTTTCATTTCAACATGTCAGAAATTAGATTCATCACTTTTTCCAGCATCTCCTGCTTTGGGTGTTTTATTTAATTAAGTCATCACCTGCCCAGCCACCCAAAGCAGGAGCCAGGAGGGCCACCCTCTGCTGAAGGCAGGAAGCCATATTCCACCTCTCACGTGCTCAGACTGACGGCTTCTCCCACACACAGGCCTCATCAGATCTCCCTGTCCTCTCCTGCCTCCAGCCCTTAAGGAATATGTTGCCTGGCCTGGAACATCCTTCTCTCTTGCCTGACTTGGAAAACTTATGGGTTTCCCGGGACCCACTCCAAATGTCGCCTCCCCTCTATGGAATGAATCTATCCTTTACCTGGACCCCACACACATCATCACCAACTTCCGACGTCATTGCTGCTTACATGTCTACCTCTTCCACAAGACAAGGAGTGCTTTTTACTTGATAGCCAGGGAGACTCTGGACCCTAAAAACGAAGTGACGTACTTGAGTTCAAGTTCACTCAGTTTACCAGTAGCAGAGCCAGGACTAGAAGATATTCCCGAAAACACTCATGGCCACATTAGCTCTAGGATAAAATGTGTGCTGCTTTTTTTGGTGCTGGAGAAGTACCTGCTGGGCTAAATCCGTGTTTGTCTTTGAGGTGAAAGCTGTACCCCCAGCACGTGTCCTGCATTAGGGGTGGCAGGGCCTGCCTGGCGATACCCCAGTCGGGGAGCGGGTGCGTTGACGGGCTTGGGTGGGGCTGCTCAGGCCTTGCTCACAGGACGGCCCGTGGAGGGGGAGTGCCACTCTGATTTGTGAGTCACCCATTTCCACTCCACAGAGGCCCTTGTCGAGCAGGAGCCTGTCAGCATTCATCTCCATCTCTCTCACTCCTGGGGCCAAAAGTTACATTCGGTTTTTGCTCACTTGTTTGATTCCCAGCGGCTCCTCTGGCATCCCCAGCTTCAGAACTTTCAGCAAGTGGTTTCTTTTGAAAGTTTAAGGCGGAAATCTCTGAGCTGGGCCTGTGCTGCCGACAAGTGTGTGGTCGATGGGAAACCCTCACGGGAGGCTATCCTCGGGACCCAAGTCTTGCTAAAAGGCACTTTCAGAAGCTGGGAAAGCCTCTTAGAGACCTTTGACAATGGACTAAGCTGGCCTCACACCGTCCCCTTTTTTCTCCTGGGTGACCATTCACCATCACCACCCTCTCCGACAATCAGAGAAGAATGTGAGGATACAGACAGAAAGGAAATCACTCCTTTCATACATACAGGACAGGATTCTCTTAGGGGCAGACAGAAAAGCAGTGACTTGGGAGAAAACTGCGAAGAGTGGGTGGAGGCTAGGGGCTGGGGCAGGCTGTACCTTTGGGCTTTGGCTCAGCCCCTCCACGTGGCCTGTCTTTCTTGGGGTTCTCCGCCTTTGATTCGTGTAGCCACCACCACACCTGTCCTTTCCCAGCCCCCTGGGAACACTAACCCTTTTCCTATTTCTTTTGAACATAACTGAAATGGGCTAATACTTTCCAAAGGCGGCTTTACTAACGTGCTAAAGAAAATGTACGTAGAAAACACCACCCCCATGGAAAAAAATCCAGTTCACTCAGGATCATCATCTCGATCATACGAACCCCAGAAGCGAGTATGAGAGACCTTCATCAAACATCCCCAGGTGCCCTATCCAGGTCTACCCCTTGTCTTGCTTCTTCCCCTACAAGTTTCCTGCCCTTCTCTCAACCATAAGGCCTCTAGGTACCATTTTGTTTGCTGGTACCTAGAAGATGATGTGGAGAATCCTTTTGTTCAAATCAAAACATAGCACGAAAGAGACCTGTTAGGACATAAGTGAAAGCTAAATGAAGGCATCGGAGGTGAAGCTAGGCAGCAATGTAAAGATGCTAGAAATATTTAGGAGCCAGAATAGGTAGAATTTGGGGTCCTGTTAGATATGAGATGGAAGGCTTGAATTTTCTTTTTCTTGTTTTATAATCTGTTGAACTCAAGCTGGAATTCCTTGTATCATTTGCATGTTGGAAATAATAATGCTAAAAAAAAAAAACACTGGAAAAGGGAAGCATAGACAGACACAAAGGGTAAGACAGGATTTCTGTTATTAATGAAGATACATGTAATGACATGTCACTTTTAAAAAAATCTAATTTATGAAAATATAATTTACATACAATAAAGTACCCACGTTTTAAGTGTATGTTTCATTGAATTTTGACAAACACATACCCATATAACTACCATCACAATTAATATATAGAACATTTCTCTTACCTCACAAAATTCCGTTATGCCCTTGCCCACTTAACATCTACCCCCCCCATCCCTAGACCACCGCTGATTGGCTTTCTGTCACTATAAATTAATTGTGCATGTTTTAGAATAAATGGAACCAAATAGCATACAATCTTTTGTGTATAGCCTTCTTTCATTCAGCATTATGTTTCTGAGATTCATCCCCATTATTGCTGAATACATATGTCATTGTTTGGATATACCACATTCATTTTCCATTCACCCGTGGATGAATGTTTGGGTTGTTTTGGAGTTTTAGTTATTACAAATAAAGCTGCTGTGAATATTTATAGGCAAGTCCTGGGGTGGGGCACCTATATTTCCATTTTCTTGGAAAAATACCTACGAGGAGAATTGTCATATGGGAAGAACACGTACATTTAACTCTATGAGAAACTGGCAGCTCATTTTTTTAACCAATAGAACACTTCTTACCATTATTCACCATAATTCAAGGATGGGGAAAAAACAAATTTAGCCCAATCCTACTTGAATTATCATAAAATTTAAATTAGAGGAATCTGAATTAATGAGATTAAGCCATTATAAAACGTTAAATTAATCCAAAGATGGTTTGGATTTTTTAACTCATATGAAAATAATATTTCTATTTTTTTTTAATTTTTTTATTTTTTAAAGATTTTATTTATTTATTTGACAGAGACAGAGATAGCGAGAGCAGGAACACAAGCAGCGGGAGTGGGAGAGGGAGAGCAGGCTTCCCGCCGAGGAGGGAACCCGATGTGGGACTCGATCCCAGGACCCCGGGACCATGACCTGAGCCGAAGGCAGACGCTTAACGACTGAGCCACCCAGGCGCCCCTGAAAATAATATTTCTAAAAGAATATTATATGTACCAGAAAGGAAAAATTCTGTGAACTTTGTATATTTCCTCCCAGAAAAGAACAGCAATGTATTGTTATTTTATCAATTATATAATACCATATAAAACTGTGAAGTGCTCTATCTATAAACATGCATAGGGTATTATTGTGTTACTTTCCTGGAAGCTGTCAGGGGACCAGTAGTACTGTTTTGCTTATAACATCAAGTGGATCCTGTGAACGCCATGATACCACGCTTCCGAGTTGACTCAGCCCGAAAGCTGAGACGTGTATTTCCAGGTAGGCTAGCAACTTGGAAAATTACGGCTCTGCTGTCCTTAAGGGTTCTGCTGGGATCGGGAGCCTTATCATTGGCCCCTAGGGACCTAACATCTCCAGGAGCAGGCTAATCATTGGCTCAGAAATTTCTTTAGAAGCTGATTGACTGCAGCTGCCAATCTAGATAATCACCAGAGAGCCCCAATTAAAGCTCGACCATCGATCTCACTGCCAGGACTAAGGACTTTAATATAAATCCACAAGTGGATAAAAATTACCCCCTGAGAAAAGAGCAGCATTTTTGCAGTATGTGCTATATTATACAGCCATATTATACATTATTTATAATTCATAGATGCATTTTTAACCCATCTTCTGAAATTTTGTATTGTGAGTCTAATAAGGTTGGTATTCAGAACCTTTCTTTTTCAGTCCTTCACTTTGGGGCAAGACATAGTAAATCTGGAAGAAAATATAAATGAAAGAGTATTTTTAGCACTGACAAAAATGGGAACTATTTTAAAGTAATTTGTACTTTTGTCATTGCTGGGGTCTTCATTAACCACCTAAGGAGGAAGCGCCCGACGTTTTCACTAATCCTCCAGATGAGGCCAAGTATAAAACACACACTCTCTACAGGGATTATGTGAAGATGTTAAAAGTTGGCCAGAAAGGTGACAAGGTATCTTGATAATTGAGACAATCCTGGAAGCCGGCTGGTCTGTCCAACCGCTATGAACTAGTGGTGGGTAATCAAACACAGCAGGTCTGCACAGATACTGGCAAATGCCAAACAGCTTCCTGTATGCACAGAATTCAGCTTAATTAGTCACAGAGGAGAAATAGGCACATTTAAACTAATCCAAGAAATCATTATTGTTTGAGTTGCTTACATGCAAACATAAAAACGGTCACCCTCTTAAAATAAGCAGTTCCTCCCTGCAAAGGGAGGGCATGCTCGATCGTCAACTGACCTTCGTAGAAAAGAACTGTCCAGAGCATGAATTCTCTCTGTCACTCCACTTTTTAGTTATATTCCAGCCTTATTTCTCAGTAGCCCTATTTCACCCAGTAGATGACAAATTAGGGTGCACGCTAACTCAAGAGTGGCTACTGACAAGTAATATGGATGGACTTTCAAAGTGTTGACATAGTTTTATGGATGAAGAGCTCCAGGGCTGGTGACCGGGGGCTATACACCCGGCTGGTAGGGTAGGGCTCTTTTGTAGGTGTCTCTGTGGCTCTTCCCTAGCAACTAGAACATGATTGACCACTGGGGGTTTTCCTGCTGCCCCAGAATTGAAACCAAGCCTCGGCGTGGTGAGCAAAAGGCACTTAGTGTCCCACTTTCTGAGTCGTAATCTCTCCAAGGAGGCTTTGGGTGGTTGGGCCCAGCCACAATAACACGGGCTATCGAGAGGACTAATTCCAGAATCGACGCTTCCACCCTCCCCCATTCATCACCCCTACCCCAACCTCATAGGAGAAGAGGACCTAGAGGTGAGAAAGGGTCAGCCATTTTGGTAGTGCTGCATTTGCCGAAGATTATTCCCTTCCAAGTCTAAGGAGGTTCTTCCAGCCCTTGGACCATCTTAAAGTCGTGTGCTTCCCCCTCTCTAATCATTTGCAAAGATAGGTAGGGTCTGTGAGGAGAGGAGCTGGCATTTGGTTCCGTCATCACTGCTCAGGCTGTGCAAGCTGAATGAGAGAAAGAAAAAGTCTCCCCATTTGTGTAGGTGTAGTTGGGTGTTACAGCCCTGCCTGTCCCCACAGAAAAAGCAAGGAGGCATCTGCATCTGAGGAACATGGTAGGAGAGCCACCAACTGGGGTTGAGTTGGAATTTTCTGTCAGATCTTTTGAGGGATCTTTAATGGGCAAGATTATAGCTTGAGCATGAGCCCCTTATCAACTGACATGTTGGGGCTACCACTGTCCTCATCAAAATCATAGAAAATGAGATAGAATAGCAGCCAGCTAACCCAGAAGGCCACGATTGTATGCAGTTGAATAAAGAGACATCTGCCCTTTCCTTCCCCCACCACCCTGGCCCATACCGAAAGCCCAGCACCCAGATTGGAGGGAAGGTGGCGTCTGAAGCACACCCAGCCTCCCTCCACCCCATCCCAAGCACTCAGGGCCAAGGAGGTGGCCAGTGTGAGGGTCCATGTCAAATCTCTCAAACCTTTCTAGGCATCCTCAGGTAACAAAAGTCCTGACATTTTCAATCACAAGGATGTACTCCTTTTTAGTAAATAAAACAACCAGTCAAAACATAGTTGTCAAAACATTACTTCATTCAGAGTTAAAGCTCTCCACTCCCCTCAGTCCTGACCTGCCTTGGGCTTGGAGACCGGTGGTGAGTCAGCTTCTTTCCTATTCTTCCCCCACCTTGCTCTTCTCCTTCTTACCCCCTCACTGGGTGGCCTCTGGCTTCCGTGGGGTTGGAAATAAGGTGGAGGAATGTGGAGAGAAGTAAGGGGGAGGAAAGGTGTTCGCTGACCGGTTTGGTGCAGTCCGGCCGTGGTGCTCTTTGGGCAGGGTGAAGTCCCATTGCTGATTCTGTCTCCTCAGTGAAGCTTTCATGAAAGATGCAGGGACATCCCCTCTGGGGCCTCTGACTGTGGCCCCCTTGATGGGAATGAAGCCCATTTCAGCTCCTGAGTATCTGGAGGCCCTTCCTATTATCCTTCCAGGCAATCTACCCCAGGAGAATCCAAGATGACCCCAGGCTAACTCCTCTTCCCTCCCTCCCTAATGTGGGCCTATGTGGCCCCTCGAACACCCTCATCTGCCCAGTGCCCCACTGTTCACAGAGGTGCACTTTGCTCCCTCCTGACAGTCTCCAGTCTGTTGCCAAAGACCCTTTCCACAGGGTCTTGTCCGTGGATTTTTTTCAGACCAGTTTTGATAGAGATGCAAATGATTTTTGTCTGGTGGAAGAGATAACCTCAATGTGTTATGATTTACGGTCATGATGGAATACTGACAGGTTTTGTACCTAACTCAACAATCTTATCCTATCATTGCTATAAATACTTAGCTTTTCAAATGGTCTTTGGAATGATTTTAACATCCCAGTAGTTCCTCCATTAATTAATGAGTTGAATAAAATCTTCCTCCATTAATTAATGAGTTGAATAAAATCTTCATTTTATTTGAAAGAGAGTCATAATTTTACCTTTTTGAAAATTATCTTTTAGCAACATTCAAGACCCAACACTCTCTGCTAAGAAATTCTACTACCGCTAATATTTGACGATAGTACTAACTTAACATGTCTTTAGCAATTTATAGGATGCAACTTCCTTCCTGCAGTGAGAATCTTCTTGAGGACAGAGACTCTGGGTGTCTTAAGCATCCCTTCTGCCTGGCATAGTCTCTAGTACATAATAGGAACTCAGTAAATATTTGCTATGAATTTCATTTGATGTTCATATAACCCTGCAAGGTTCAGAGCCCTAAAGCTACCAGAATGGTCCAAATCACATTTCCTTAAATGTATTTGGATGGCTTGCCCAGTGTCACACAGGTAGTAAGTTAAGAAAGTTGGGACTCAGGCCTTTTTGTTTCTAGAGCAATGCGTTTTTTGAGGATACCAGAATTGTCTCTCATTTTATAGATGGGTACTTAATACTCCCATATAAATTAGAAATACCTCCTGGCTAAAAGCTTCTTTAAGTAACTGTTTCTTGTTAGGATGCTCTAAAAATTTTTTTAAAACATGATTCAATCTATAAAACTTCTCATTTCATGCTCATAAGCATGAAGTCATCTAAGGTCATGGCGATAATATCTAGAGATAAATCTGAGAAGGAGCATTTATTATTGAAATGGTAGAAGAATTTTTGCCCTAATAGGGTAGTATATCTTGGTTTAGGAAAGATCCAAATATATGGAGCTTTTGTTTTCCAAGCCAGGCACAAATGAACACTGGAACATCAGAAGCTGGTTCCAGTCTGCGTCTGGAATTTTCTTTAGTCAATATTCTTGTTTCTTTGAATGCCAACAGAAACCCCGACCCTCCTGAAAAAGAAATCAAACAAACCAAACAGGGAAGTCGTGGGTCCCTTTGAAATATGCTTGGGTCCTCATTTCTTTCCATTCCCATCGTCAGCACCCTATTATAAATCATTATCCGTTCTTATCTAAATTGCTGCAAAAATCTCCTAGCTGATCTCCCTGCACCTGTTCTTATGCTTCTCTCACATCAACACCACAGGTAAAGTGATTTTTCAAAAACACAATGTGATCTTGTTTCACCCTGTCTGTGGCCTCCCATTGTTCTTAGATAAACCTAATTCCTTAATGTGGGCTAGGGACCTCACGTGACTTGGCTTTGCCCAACTCTCTCTCCAGTTACTCACCCTTCCTCACAGGGGACCCTTCCCATCTCAGAGCCTCCGCACATGCTAATCCCTCTTCCTAGAAAGCGCCACTTTGCCCTCACCTAGCGCATCCCCCGTCACATCTCAGGGGCGGAGTCATTTTCTTGGAGAAGGCCACCGCGCAACACTCACGATGGCTTGTTCAGCATCCGTTTCCCCACCAGCCTATGAGCTCATTGAAGCCAGATGTGCGGTCTATCTTGTCTGCAGCCCTGGTTCAAGGCCCAGCATTGTATTCCACCAGTTCAAAGATGCATGGTTTATTTTTCCCCCTGTTAACATCTCTGAAATCAGGATATAACTTTCCATCATTAGTACGTCATGGTTTATTTGGCAGCATTTTTATTTCCTAGTGTAAGACAAATAATTGTGTGTCATACAACTGATATGATCTTCCATTTGAAGAAATCCGGTGGTTGCTACATGAATGTAACAAAAAGCCTGTAGTTACTCAGTGTTTGGCCTCAGGGCAGAAATTTTACTACTTATGGATGGCTGGGTTCTTGAAAGGCTGTTTGCAAGTAGCAAAGCAAGAGAGTCGACTGTTGTTCACTCCACTGGTGGTGGACAGCACCAGTGCTTTTTGGCTCGAGTGCTAGCTAGATGGTGTGCATGTAGCAAGTTCATGGGAGAAGAGCTCTGTATCTGGGAAAATTCATGCTGGCCACTGCCTACGCTCTGCTGTCTGCTGATTCAACTTCTGCCAACGCAACTTCCTAGCCCAGCCACTGTTGTCAGCACCTCCCCTGCCAAAGCTGATGTCCCGTCAGCTGCCCTGTCTCAGATCAGCGGCCCCCATAGCTGTCCTCCCCAGGCTCCAACTAGCTGCCTCTCTCCGCTCACTGGACCGTGCCGCCCTTTCGTGCTCACAAGACCCCTATAAGACATTCCTCCGTTGGGAGCCCAGACAAAGCCCTGGGAGAGAAGAAGGGAGATACGGAGTGCTTGATTACTCATATTCCTGCCTTGACCATTGGTTCAGAGCCCTAAAGCTACCAGAATGGTCCGAATCGCACTTCCTTGGAATCCAAGAGTAAGTCTGGAGCAGTTCTAACAGAGAAGCAGCTACAGAGGGCCCCGCAAATTCCAGTTTTGCCTTTCCATAAAATCGGAGCCTATTTTTTCCCCTTCTTGGGAATCGGCTCTTCCTCTGGTGGAGGTTGTTTCCCCCTGATTATTTACCGAGAAAATTCTTCTCTCCTTATCCACGGCATGTCTCGACCCTAGCACAAGAAGGCATAAGTAGAACAGGTTGTTCAATTGACTGTGGCCTTGATGCATTGCAGCCATGATCGATGAGGCCTGCTATTTCTGGGTATCCTCTGCCATCCTTATGCCTGCCTGGGGCTTCACGAAACAGCTGGGTTGTAGCCCACTGACAGAATCTTCTAGTCACTTTCAATTCTGCCAAGGAAATATAGACATGGGCCTTCAGCTTCTAAATTAACTTTGATTCCCTCCAGACCCTGGTCCCTTTTAGGTCACAAAGCAACTTAAAACTGATCTGAACATTTTCATTTAAAAGAAAAGAAAGAAGGGAAAAAAAACATGAAGGAGAAATTATTGAGGCAAATATGACAAAGCATGAAGATGTACATCAAATAAAGACCTTACTCAAAAATGTAAGAGAAATTAAGATCCCAATAAATAACTGAGATCTGTCCAAACTTTCCAACCCTGAACGGAAGCAAGGACAGAAATATCCGGTTAGGAGGTGCCACTGAACTGTGGCTTGTAGAGGACTCTGCCCTCAAGTGCAGCACGCTGGACTGGAGCCAGGAGTCATGTGTGGATGTGAAGCCAATAAGCCAGAGAGGATCATCTGATGAGATTGCCCCAACTGAGAGACCAGGAGCAGATGCCAAAAGCTAAAACGATGGGAGGGGTTTGGATGGAAAGATATGCTGTGCCTATAGACATGAGTCTCCCATAAGAAACAAACTGAAATTATTTAATGGAAATTTTAAATGAGGAACAGATAACATCACTTGTGATACTAGAGAATGATCTCAACATGCATCACAAATTTTGAGGAGTTTCTGATCAGTGGAACGATTGGGCATCCAGTTGAAGGAAATATCCAAGGCAAGGGACACCCCCAATTCCTGTGGCGTACAGCCTGGAGGCCAGACTGGGCCATGAGGAAGCAGGGAACTCTTCACTTGAAAATGCATTTGTTACCATAGAAAAATCTTTGAGAATCAGCTGTGCGGGCAGCCCAGGGGAAACCTGCCACATTCAACAGGAAGCCCAAGAGAGCAGGGGTTCTCTCTGAGCAGGAGTCTCTCTGAAGTGGCTTTACTCTTCTGTGATATGGCCGGGCTTTCCCTGATGGGCAAGACAGAAGTACAGGAAGGCTGTCAGTTGCAGAATGGAGGCTAAGCCAAACAATGATTTGGGTGCAGAAACTTTTGTTAACATAAATTTCCCCTGATATAAGACCTCTTCTGATAGACCTCTGTGTCCCTGAACTAGGATGACATGGTCAACCAGCCCTTCAGTTGAAGACTTAAAGATTCTAAGTCTATTCAAGTAAGACCTAAGAAGAATTCACCCACCTAAATTTTGGACAAATACGGGATCAAATATTCAGACACACACACACACTTACACTACAGAGGGGCTATTAAAAAACTTTCTACAACATACAAGATAAATGTAGCATTGAGAGATAGACAAAGACATTCTTAAAATATATGTTTCATTCAGACCATACAAGTAAATTTCAGAGTCTGCTTTACACCCTGGAGGAAATAAGAGCAAAGATTCGAAGAAGCAAGAGATAAAAGACGAGATGGTAAGATAATATATTCCTATGTAATGAGGTAGTTCATTAAGGGATATATATAAAGACAATGCTACAGAATAATCCAGTAACTGTAAAAGGCAGTCAGCGACAGAACTCACCGCAGAAAATCAGATCGGTAATGTGGAGGATAAAAACTGGAGGCAGTCTCTCGTGATGCAGAGGAAAAAGACACGAAAAAGACATGAAAGTGATAAAAGGGACATAAAGGGAAGAGTCAGAAAATGAAGAGTCCACATGTAGGTCTGCTGCTTGTTGCTCTAAAACTCTGTTTCTCCTGAGTTATAGGTGTTTCTCTAAGCATAAAATGGGCTGATAGTAATACTAGTCTAAGGGCACTAAAAGGATTGAGTGAGATAGTGATTGTAAAGTGCCCAGCATTTACAAAGCATCAGATAAACAGTAGTTGCTCTTACCACTGCTACTGCTACTATTTCCATTACTATTGTTGGGTAATTGAACACAGGGACACCGGCAGAAAAAGTCAGTACCATTGACTGTCGTCTATGTCCCAGGACTTTCGGCTGGATTTTGTCTATAAATAAATATTTTTCCCAAGAAGAACTCAGAGCTGCTAAATTCCCTGAATCCATTTTTTAAGGATACATGGCTTCACACATAAATTATGCATAAATAAATCATAATTTGATGGATATGAAATATTTGCATAAAACTTTCCCCGTAATTCTGCGCACAGAGCTTCAGTCTTCTGACGTTGAACGTTGCAATGGAGAAATCAGAGGCCAGCTTGATATTTTTTTATATGAAATACATTACATAGAATAAAAATTACAGCTACAATGCTCTCCTTGCAGTTCAGTAACTCAAGATATGCCTCAAGATTTTTTGTTGTTGTTGTTGTTCTCAGTCTTTTTTTAATTCTTTCTGGAAGGAGTGCTCTGTTGACCTGCAGGTTCAGCTCTGGGTTTGTTACAGGAAAGTTTTTCCCATGATATCTTGCAATGCATTTATATCTCATGTATCTGTTCTTCTTCCCAGAAACGCTGATGTGCTTGTGTTAGTTGGCCTTTATCTGCTATGTCCATCCCTTGTCATCCTAACGATCTATACACATCTTCTTTCCATTTTCCTTAATGCTCCGGATTCTGGTTGTTGCAGCTTCTAAGGTGACTCCTCTTTCTGTAGTAGAGTTATTATTATGTTCTGTTTCTTTCCTAAACATCGACAGCTTGTTTTTTCTCCTTTGACTATCTTAGAATCTCTTCCTCTTCTTTATCTCTGTTGTGCTTCCTTTTCAAAGGAGCCATGTTCTTCTTAACTTCTCTGAGGGTTGAAAAAGTATTTATCTGGACTTGTTTTCTATACTCTGGAGTATTTTCTCTGCAAGCTTGGAATCATTCCAGACGTGAATTCCTCATCTGGTTTCCACTTCTTAACTCATCTCATTCTTTTCCTTTGGTTAATATCTATACATAGGACCAAGGGGGTGGGTCTTTTTTTATTCACCTCCCTTGTAAGAAGGGGGCCATTCTACTAGAGTCAGCTATTTGCTCAAGAATGCTGTGTGTGGTTAGGGTAGAGAAATGATCTGGAGCAGCTTACAGCTTTGGTCCCGACACATGGTTTCTGAAGATATTCAGAGAGATTTTTTTCTTAATTTTCATTGTTTGCCCATATCAGCTGAGCAGATCACCCGGACAGGAGGTAGGTCTGGCTCACAGTAAATCCCTGACTCCCAACTGATGTCCATCTCATTTACTCTTAGCAAAATCTGGACCATGCTGAGGTCTGGAGGGTTATATATCATCTCTCAGCATCCTTCTCCAAATCCATCCCAAATTCACAGATTTGGCAGACATTCTCTTTGTCCTATGGGTTGGCAGTTGTAGCTTTAACTATATTTGTTGGAGTTGCAGCTTTCTTCCCTATGTATGTTCTTTGGATTATTTTAATAGGTTACACACTGGGGACTACAATTAACCAGCTTGTCACCAGAAGTCCAATGTAGACTTTTTTTTTTTTTTAAGATTTTTATTTATTTATTTGAGACAGAGAGAATGAGAGAGACAGAGAGCACATGAGAGGGGGGAGGGTCAGAGGGAGAAGCAGGCTCCCTGCCGAGCAGGGAGCCCGATGCGGGACTCGATCCCGGGACTCCAGGATCATGACCTGAGCCGAAGGCAGTCGCTTAACCAACTGAGCCACCCAGGCGCCCCAATGTAGACTTTTTAAAATGAAAATCTGATGACGTTTCCTCATTCTGCTGCCCTGCTGTGATCTGTGGCCCAGCTCCAGCACATTTTTGTCCTTCACTCTTCTGCTTCATGTGATGTTGTTTGCGCTCCCCCTTCGAACTCTTATGACTTTTGTTCCCTCTACCTGGAATGCTCTCCCTCCCCCACTCCCCTAGCTTGGTCGACTCCTTACACTCAGGGCTCAGCGTAAACACCACCTGTCCAAGGATGCTTTCTCTGATCACTAAGTTTATAGTCATACCATGAGTCTGCACTTGCTATGTCAAATGTCCCTTCACACCTGGTTAGCAGCTCCCACAGTGATATCTTGACTTCTCTTCGTGTTGTTATGTGGTTTGGAGAGTAAATAATGAATTCAAATTTTAAACTGCAGTTTTCAAGTGAATATTCTCTAATCTAGACTGGACGTTAGTAGGAAAGTAAAAACATTGTGAATTGATTTTGGTTTTGGTTCTTAAAACTACTTTTTTATTTTTAATTGAAGTATATTTGACATATAATATTAAGTTAGCTTGAGGCATAGAACATAGTGATTCAACAATTATATACATTACAAAATGCTTACCATTTAAGTGTATTAAAATATTATTTGTCTTTCTCTGACATATTTCACTTAGCATTATACACTCTAGATCCATTCATGATGTTGCAAATGGCAAGATTTCATTCTTTTTATGGCTGAGCAATATTCCAGTGTGTGTGTGTGTGTGTACACACACACCTCATGTCTTCTTTATCCATTCACCAATTGATGGGCACTTGGGTTGCTTCCATATAATGGCTATTGTAAATAATGCTGCAATAAACATAGGGGTGCATATATCCTTTCGAATTAGTGTTTTCATTTTTTTTGGGTAAATACCCAGTAGTGGAATTACTGAGTCATACCATAATTCTATTTTTAATGTTTTGTGGAACTTCCATATTGTTTTCCCCAGGGGCTGCACCAGTTTGCATTCCACCAACAGAGCACGAGTGTTCCTTTTTCTCCACATCCTCACCAACACTTGTTATTTCTTGTTTTTGATTTCACTCATGTGTGGAATTTAAGAAATAAAACAAGCAAAGGAAAAAGATAAACACAAAAACAGACTCTTTTTTTAAAAAAAATTATTTGCGAGAGAGAGAATGAGAAGGGGGAGGGGCAGAAGGAGAGGGAGAGGGACAAACAGACTCCCTGCTGAGCACAGAGCCAGATGTGAGGCTCAATTCCAGTACCCTGAGATCAGGATCTGAGCCAAAGTCAGAAGCTTTACCAACTGAGCCACCCAGGTGCCCCAAAACAGACTCATAAATATAGAGAACACACTGGTGGTTGCTAGAGGGGAGGTGGAGGTGGGGGGAATAGGTTAAATAGATAAGAGGGATTAAGAGTACATTTATCCTGATGAGCACTGTATAATCTATAAAACTGTCGAATCATTATATTGCACACCTGAAACTAATATAACACTGTGTGTTAACTATACTTGAATTAAAAAACATTTTTTAGGGGGGAGGGGCAGAGAGGGAGAGAGAGAATCTTGAGCAGGCTCCACACCCAGTGTGGAGTCCCACACGGGGCTTGATCTCACAACCTTGAGCTCATGACCTGAGCCGAAATCAAGAGTCTAGCACTTAACCGACTGAGCCACCCAGGCACCCCCAAAATACATTATCTTTTTACAGTTTTTATTTAAATTCCAGCTAGTTACATACAGTGTAATATTAGGTTCAGGTGTACAATCTGGTGATTCAACACTTAGAACACCCAGGGCTTATCACGACAAGTGCATTCCTTAACGCCCATCACCTATTTCACCCATCCCCCCACCCCCTCCCCTCTGGTGATTATCAGTTTGTTCTCTATAGTTAAGAGTCTGTTTCTTGGTCTTCCTCCTTTTCCCCCCTGTGATCGTGAATTAAAAAATATTATTGACTCTATTCCCTATGCTGGGCTTTTCATCTCTGTGGCTTATCAATTTTATAACTGGAAGTTTGTGCCTCTCAATCCCCTTCACCCATTTCGCCCACTCCCCATCTCCCTCCCCTTTGTCAACCACCAGTTTGTTCTCTATATTTATGAGTCTGTTTCTTTTGTTGTTGTTGTTCATTGTGAATTAATTATGAAGTATTGTGTGTTTCTGTTACAGATATTCACTCTAGAGCAAGTCTAGTATAATGAAGGTATGTAATGAAAATGGGTGTTCTGGAATCTGTAGCATAAAGCTGAAGAAAGGAATGACTGGTGTATCTTTGAGGTTTAAGTCCCTTCCCAACACGTTGTTCCTCTACATCCAAATAAAAGGTAATTCAGAGGCTAGGAGGTTTTGTAGGGGTGGAAGAGGGAACAGTTTCTCAAGACAAATCAGGGCATTGATTCAAATTGTTCTGCCAACTCGCCCCACTCTGTTTTCATACTTCCTGTTCGTAGGTAAGCACTTAGTAAACCGAGATGCAAAACGGAAGGCCAGCGGATTCCTCAATCACAAGCCTTGTGAGGCATTCACAGCATTCTCCAGCCTGTCAGAGGGCTTAGATCAAGGGTTTTCACACTTTGCCTAAGCTCTTCTCAGACATATTTGCTCCAGGCTTTTATCAACTGCCAGGCACTGAGCAGCTGTGAGTTCCACACCCCACAGGTATGTGGGGCTGTCAACATGTCCGATTCCATCAGCTGCAGAGAAGTTGTGCCGTCTGACACCCCTCTCCTCTGACCAGCAGGAGTCCGTGGGAGCTCTGGGCTCCAGCTAACCTGGGGAGTTTCTGTGGAAGACACTCAGCCTGGGCACTTCCGCCAAGCAGCGCCCGGTTCCCAGCCTCACATGGACCCCAGTGCCCTGTCCTCCAAGATGCTCTGTGGGAGTCCGAGGGCAGGGTTAGCTCTGGCAGCCTACAGTCTCTGGGCTGCACTAGATGATTCGAATGTCTGTGTACTGTTTAAAATGTGGTTCACTGAATTCGTTTACTGGGTTTAAAAAAACTAAGAATATAATTACTTTTTTTTTTCTTTTCAGTCTTTTATGGCTTTGTAAGTCAACAATTTTCATTGAAAGTCAACAACTTTCATTGTTTTCATGCCTCTCAGGTTGAGGGTGGGTCTTCCTTTTGCCTGCGGTGCCTTTTTTCAACAAATTACTTTTTAAATGTGTTAAGACTCCTTTTCTTTGCTTTAATCTGCCTTAGAGTGATATTACCATTTTGTTTTTAAAAATTTTTTTAACTTTTATTTGGGTGGTTTGAAGAGTTTTCTTAGTGTTGAGATGTCATTCCATTACCTAGAATCATAGACGTTCTGAGCTGGGAAGGCCCTGGAGATCTTTCCTAAATCTCTTCTCGTAGAGGTGAGGGAACTGAGACCAAGGTGTTAAGACACCTGTCAGCATCTCACAGCCAGTGGTGGAGCTGGGATGAGGACACTCAGGTTTCCTCACCCTCTGGTCAAAGGTATTTCCATTACAGCTACTTATCTTGAAGGCATTCCCACCTGTTACGCTCAGTATCTTAGACTCTAAGAGCTCCATCACCACCTTGGATGAAAATAGACAGGCCAACTTGTACAAAAAAGATTTATAACTACAGTCGGTGTGATTTTGTCAACTCCTCACCCAAGGCCCAAGAAATGCCAATACCCATGTCAAACAGTCCATCGCTGGTTAATTAGTATTAAGTGCATCTATTATGTCAGGACAACTGCCAAAATGTGGAAGCCCTTGGTTCTCGTGATGGGGTCATCGGGAGATCTGAAGTGTGGCAACCTGAGAAGCATAGCGATAATAATGGGTAAACTAGATTTCACAGTGGATACTGAGGAGGGGGGCATTCCTTGGAATCCAGATATATTCCAATTATACATCATAGGCTAAGAAGAGCAGAAAAATCTGGTGTTCTCTTCCAATTAGTAATACTGATAGAATAGGCTGACATTAGCAAGCCCTCATATTTTTGTTACAATAATAATAATAATGATGATAATAACAATAATATTTTCATGGCATCCTATAGTTTGCAAAGTTCTTTCACATCTATAATCTCATTTAACTGTCACAATAAATATTTTAAATAAGTATCTTCTTTTTCAAAAGCTGACATTTGTGATTCTAAATCTCACAGCATATTACTGGGAGAAATTAGATTTTAACCCAGTTTCTTTCTCTTCAAAAATCTCATGATCTTTTGTCATTTCTTTCTTCCTCCCTCCTTTGACACACATTCATGGAACGCTATGTGCCAGAAACCTAGTAAGGAATGATTCCATCAAATGTGCAAAATTGGTTCAACACAAGGAAAATTATTATCCTAATCCATTATTTCAATAAATAAAACAGCAAAAATTAGGTTTTGTGGCTACATTAGAGCAGTAAGAAATGCCTCTCTTTGGATAAGCTTGTCCAGGTTCACCTTTTACAGAAGAGGGAAATTTGGCGTGGAGGTGGGAAATTGCTCAAACATCCAGTGAGAGAGAAGCGGCACGCCAAGCTCAGGTATTTCGTAGACCACAGCACTCCTCAAGAGACACACGAGACATGTGCTTGGTAAAAAATCTTTGTGCATCTCTGAAGAAGGGGAATGGGTACACACACATATACACAGATAAAATACATACAGAAGCAAGTCAATATTAGTCTCAATGGAGAAACCACAGAACGGCATGCCCTCTGAAAGAACAGGATATTATAGTTTTTTTTATTATAGCTTTTACCATAGATTAGAGATGTTCTAGAATTAGAGATGCTTATGAAAGGGGATTCACATAGAAAAGGAAAAGAGAGAAATACCACCTTCTCAAAAATCCAAGGGAATCAACCCAAAGTCTAAATAAAATAAACAAAGTGGCAGAAACCAAGTAGATACATAATAACTAAGTCCTGAGAACCTGAGATAAATAGTCAGAAACTATCATAAAAAAGAAAGTTGACTTATGATAGCAATGCACCACATTAAACATTTTATTTATTAACTAAACAAATGTTTATTACCAAACAGTGTTCTGGGCACGTGGGTTACAGCAGAGAACAAATAGACAAAGACCCTGCCCTTAGGGATCTTTTGTCCTCATGGAGGAGACAGACAAAGCATAAAGAAGTTGTATCATGCCTTTGAAGCTAAGTGCTATGGGAACACCAGTGAGCAGGGTCAAGGGAATCAGGACTACAGATAGTGAGCATGGGGTTACACTTTTAAATAAGATAGTCAAGGCCATTGAGACGGTAACATCTGAGTAAGACCTGAAGAAGGTCTTAGCCATGCAAATATTTGAGAGAAGAGTTTTCAAGGCAGGGAAATCAGCCAGTGCAAAGGCCAGGAGGTGGCCTCTCTGTTGGGTTAAGGAAATAGCATGGCAAGGCGACCTACCCAGCTGCTTGAATTAACACTGAAGTGGACATGGGGGATAATCACGCAGAGCCTTGAAGACCCTTGTCTACCACTTTAAGAACACAGGCTTTTACTCTGAGTGAAATGTGAAGTCTTTTCGTATTTAGCAGAAGAGTGTCATGATGTGACTTGAACCTTAAGTAGATCACTCCACTAACTGTATTGAGGGTAATGCTTGATCATTGCCCTTCTCTTCTCCCCTGGCTCAAATCTCCAGCACCTCAATTATCACAGATAACAGTGGCATGAGCCAAAGTTAGGGCAGTGGAAGCAAGAACAAGAGGCCAAAGTCTATATATATTTTGAAGGTAGAGTCAACACTATTTCCTGAGGTGCAGTGTGCAAAGGAAAGGATAATGCTAAAGATTTCATCCTTGACCAACTGGAAGGATAGTTAATAATTAACATGATATGGGGGGCACCTGGGTGGCTCAGTCGGTTAAGCGTCCAACTCTTGATTGATTTCAGCTCAGGTTGTGATCTCAGGGTCCTGAGATGAAGCCCCACGTCAGGTTCTGAGCTCAGTGGGGAGTCTGCTTAAGACTCTCTCTCTGAGGGGCGCCTGGGTGGCTCAGTTGGTTGGGCGACTGCCTTCGGCTCAGGTCATGATCCTGGAGTCCCGGGATCGAGTCCCGCATCGGGCTCCCTGCTCGGCAGGGAGTCTGCTTCTCCCTCTGACCCTCCCCCCTCTCATGCTCTCTGTCTCTCATTCTCTCTCTCTCAAATAAATAAATAAAATCTTTAAAAAAAAAAAGACTCTCTCTCCCTCTGCTCCTCCTCCCACTCATACACACACTCTCTAAAATAAATAAATAAATAAATAAAATCTTTTAAAAAATTAACATAATATGGGACACATGAGAATTACTGAAAGCAAATGCTAAAATCCTTATAGGATAGTACCAGAATTATGACTTTATCCTTCCTATTCTCTGTATTCCTAGAGTCTAGACCAATGTCCAGAACACAGCAGACATTCGATAAATACCTGTTGAGTAAACTGATGAACGAAGGAATAGTAGCTACTGGAATCTTCTCTCTGAGCTATAGTTTAAACCAGCAGTTCTCAAACTCTAGCATGCAACAGAATCACCTTGTTAAGATACAGATTTTGGGCCTCATCCCCAGACTTTCTGATTCTGTAGGTCTGGGATGGGACCCAAGAATTGGCATTCATGACACATTCCCAGGAGGAGGCAGATGCCGCTGGCTCGAGGAGCACACTTTGAGAACCACTAGTTTGAACGCTGTGCTGACGTGCTCTGACAGTGAGCACGTCCTCGCCAGGCCTGAGGTAGATTTAACTCCTGCCTCCCTGTGTGCTTTGACATTCCAGCTTCCTCTCCATGGCCAAATGATTTCACCCCTTCCTGACCACGCTTTCCTACTCCCGAGAGCTTTTCTTTTGGTTTTCAGTATAGCCATGTCTTTTTAAATTTACAAATGATTTTACCTGTTATCTCTTTTTGCGTGGAGCATTTCTGGGTGCTGTTTCCTTCTTTTAGTTCTGTCTCAGCCCAAATGGGGAATAGCCCCTTTTCCTGGATTTCCTCAGAGCACCAAAACCCCCACCCCGTGAGGTAGCTGTGTGGAATAGTTGTTTACTGAGGAGTCTAGAATGGCTCAGCAGAGAGCTTAAAATTTAACAGAAGACACCACATCCCTGTTCCCAGATTTCATAAGTCACTCCCACAGAGGCCAAATGGCTTCCCTGTCCTGCCCCAGTGACCCTCATTCTTCAGATGTCACCACAGCATACATGCACCCCTAAACTGAAAGTCCTTCCCACTTTGCTATGCCAAGCGGTTCCTCTCTTTCTCCCAGCTCGGCCCTTTCAGGCCAGGCCCTGGGGGCTTCCCTTCCTACCCAAGTGATTTATTTTTCCAACAAAGATGACTTTCCCACTTATGAGATTTCACCCACCATCTCTATAATGGTAAAATTTTTCTCTACCATAACTCATACACACACACACTCACAAACATACACTTAACTTTAATAAGCAAAAGACCTCATTACGGTTCTAATTTGCATCTCTTTGTTCATTTAGGAACTGAAATCATTCTTCATGTTTTTTGTTTTAATCCATATATGTTTCCCAAGTAAATGTTAACTTTCTATCCTATCCGATAGTTTGCCCTGTAATTTTGGTTATGCTAAAGGGTTTTTAATTATTATGTAGTCAAGACTGCCCATCTTTGCTCCCTACAACTTCTTCAAACATTTGTAATCTTCCTTGCTTTCCCCTAAATTCTGGAGGTCTTATGTTTTTTGTTTGTATTTGGTTTTTCTTTTATATTTGACCATTTATTACACCTGAAATAACTTGCCTCTGATATGAAATAGAGTCTAAGTGAATTCTTTTCCCAACTGTTAATCAATCTTCTTTATATCCCTGTCACCTAGCACAAGTTCTCACTAACTGTTTTCATAATCAACGAATGCATCTCTGTACTCAGTAGCAAATAATACTTCTCTTCCCTATTTGAACAGTGTTTTATTTGGGGATGTGATGAGCATGGCATTCACCATTCCATCAGCAACCACCACTACCTACCCACATAGACACACTTTGGGAAAAGCAAATTCCTCTCGGACATATTCAATCCTTCTCAAGTAGTGAATCTGCAGCCAAGCAGAGGCAGTCAGAAAAGATGTAAGCATTGTCCAGGAGACAAGGTCCAAATGCCCTCTGGGTCTCTGACAGCAGAGGCACGAGAACTGGAAAAGAAGGGGTAAAACTGTCTCTATATACTGGTCTGGTTCTATGTCTGGAAAATCCAAGGGATTTCAGAACAAAACTACCTCAAACAATAGGACAATGTAGTGCAATAGCACATAATAAAAATCAACATATGAAAATCAATAGCTTTCCCTGAATCGAATTATGTATAAACTGCATATCAATCCAAATTGAGGAGCATGTTATAAAATAACTGGCTTGTACTCTTCAAAAATGTCAAGGTCAAGAAAGGCAAAACAGGGGCACATGGTGGCATAGTCGGTTAAGCGTCCAACTCTTGATTTCGGCTCAGGTCATGATCTCAGGGTCGTGAGATCGAGCCCCCCCCAATGGGCTCCATACTCAGTGCGGAGTCTGCTTGAGCCTCTCTCTCTCCCTCTCCCTCTAACCCTCCTCCGGCTTGCATTCATGTACGCGCACTCTCTCTCTCTCAAATAAACAAATAAATAAATTATTAAAAAAAAAAGATAAAACAAACACAAAAGCCAAGGAACTGTTCCATAATAAAGAGATTAAAGAAACAAAACAATTGGATACATGTGTGATCCTGGAGCAGGGAGAGGGTGGAGAGTGAGGGGCAGAAAATATAAAAGGACTTACTGTTTCAATTGGTTACAAAGTTAGGTATCAGTTGTTGATTAAATAGTCATATTATGATGTTACATTTTTTGAACTTGGTAACCATACTGTGGTTATGAAAGATAATATCCTTGTTCTTAGGAAATACAAACTGAATATTTAGGGGTAAAAGAGAATCATATCTCCAACTTACTCTCAAAGCAATCTGGGGAAAGCAAAAACAAAAACAAAACAAACAAACGAAATATATATATTTCAGAATGTAAACAATGAGGCAATCTGGGGAAAGGGTATATGGAAGTTCCTTGTACTATTCTTTCAATTCTTCTGTAAGTCTGAAATTATATCACAGTTAAACAGTTATATAAAAATTAAGAACCCTCATATTTACAACCATAAACTAGTTAGAAGATAAAATGGAAGACAAAACCTGTTCGCACAAATACCCAGCATAGACCTAATAAGAAATATCTAAAACCTTATGAGAAAAATGAAAGAAAAAAACACTCCCTAAAGACACAAAATTATTTTTATAAACAGAAAGATCTTCTTGATTAGAAAGACCCAAATTTAGAAAAGTCAGTTCTCCCTAAGTTAAACTACAAATGTATTGTGATCCTAACAAAAATATCATTAGGGGTCTTCCCCACCACCACCCTGGACCTTGAGAATTTGATTATAAAGTTCATTTCAAAACCAAGCAGGAAAAATAATTAGGAAATTTCTGGAAAATAAGAGAAACTGGGGGGTGGGGTTAGCCCTACCAGGTATTAGACATAGTTTAAAGGTTCTATAATTAAATGTGTGGTATTGGAGTAGAGATAGGACAGTAGAATAGAATAGAAAATCCAGAAATAGACTTAATGTGAAAGAAAACTTAAAGTATGATGAAGTAAATTTATAGAGAAAAGATGATTCGGGATAAGTGGATATCCAGATGGGAAAAGATAAAATTTGATCCATTCCTTACATCATAAATCAGGATACATTCAACTGGATCAGAGATTTAAATGTTGGAAGGAAGGAAGGAAGGAAGGAAGGAAGGAAGGAAGGAAGGAAGACGAAAGAAAGAAAGAAAGAAAAAAGAAAGAAAGAAAGAAAGAAAGAAAGAAAGAAAAAGAAAGAAAGAAAGAGAAATCATAGGTACTAGAATAAAGCACAGGTCAATTCTATAACATAGGAATGGGAAAAATGTTTAACCTATGTTTCAAAATTTAGAGACCATAAGAAAAAGATTGATAGATATGCCTATATAAAAATTTTAAAAATAAACTTTTCCACAGTGAAAACACATCAAATGATAGTAAAAGACAAACGACAAGCTGGAAAATATTAACTTACATCACATACAGCAGGTTAATATCTTAATATATAAAAAACTAAAAACAGAGACTAAAAAGAGCAATGACCTACAAAAATATGAGCATGACTGGCATGGAAAATGAAATGCAAATGGCTCTTATCATATGAAAAATGCTCAACATAACACTCAATAAGGGGAAAATAAATAAAAAGGACATTGAGATACTATTCCAGAAGTTCGACTATTGGCAAGATTTAGGAAACAGACATTGTCATACATTGCTGGTAGGATTTGTAAAATGGTATCTCTATAGAGGAGAATTTGTCAATATGTACAAAAATTGAATATGTGTTTACCCTCTGACCCAGCCACCCCAATTCTAGGAATCTAACCCAAAGAGACACACTGGCAAAAATAGAAGATATATGTACAGGGCCACTCACTGCAGTATAATTTCTTATATTACTTTGCCCAATAATTGATTGGATGGACTATATGACACATTTACATAATTGAGACCCAAAAAGGAATGAATATATATATAAGTATATATATGTATATATACATACACTGTATACACTACATACATATATGTATATGTTTGTTTATATGTACAGTGTATACAGTGTATGTATATATGTATATATGTGCGTGTGTATAAAAATACATCTATATATCGCTAGTAATATATATGTATATCCCTAAGATGCACATACTCTTTGCTTAGCCATTCTATTTCTAGGAATTTATCCCATGCAAATAATTTTAAATATATTAAAATTGACAACATGGGTATTCATTCTAGTATTATTAATCATATTGAACAATCAGAAATAATCTAAATGTTCGGCAACAGGGGACTGGTTAAGTATCTATACTGAATACACAATAATTGGAGAGATCCCTTGTCCAAGAAGCCTTCCCTCACACCCCATACTCACACAGCTCTGTGACGACCTCTCAATGGTGCACATCCCCTCATGCCTCGCTGTCGAAGGATTTGTGTACGGGTATGTTTGTCCCTTGGGCTCCAGGTTCCCAAATCCAGGGAACCAAGTACTGCTCATCTCTGTGTCTATTTCACCCTGACTCTAACTTCAGCCCCTAAAGATGAACCTGTATCTTACACACACCAGGCCAAAAAATGGCAAATAGGTTTCATTTGCAGCATCAGTCCTAATCACTTAAAGATGGCTTCCTGGAGCACCATCTGAGAACGATTCTGAGGCTGAGCGCAGGCTTTGTTCGGAAGAGTGCAACGATCATTTCTGTCTGTCACACACATGGAGAAGAGAACAGAGGCACATATGCCACGCCTTACATCAGAAACTACACATTGGTCACGCTGACTTTGACGATTAATCGTTCTAACAAATGCATTGACTCATCTTGTAATTCCTGGTCATGTTTAAAAAACAGACACACTCACAAATAACCACGGTATATAGAAGACTATATGAAAGGTGGTTAGGAAAAAATATAACATGCTGCAATTTTAATTCCAAAGGAAAAGACATTACAACTAGCTGGGGAGACCAGAGCCGGCTTCAGAGAAGACATAGCTTGAGTGAGGCTACGAAAGATGAACAAAATGGTAAAGTCTGAACAAGAAGAATTAGAAAGAAAGGCATTCCAGGGAGGGGAACCAGTGTGAACAATACAGGTCGTGGGAGAGAATGGGTCGGTTTGTTGGTACTGCCACCCAACAATCTCCTTCTTCCTAACGGAACCCTAAATTTCGTTTAGATATCCGCCCGCCCCTCCTGCAGCCACTCGCATGAAGGCTGACTCTTCTTTCTAAGCATAGCCCTGACTGGTGGAAGAGTAAAGCCATTCGTGATGTCAGCGATCAGTTTGGGAGCAGCGTGTGTTCTATTTTTGACCAATGAAATAGGAGGGGCTTCTTGGAATAGTCTTCTTGCCCCAGGAGAAAAACCACAGGATAAAACAGCACACCTTTCTCTTCAAGATGTTGCCATGTTGACCTGATGCTTGGAACCGGTTCTTGGAACCTCTGGCCTGAGCTTGAGAATGGCAGAGCAGAGGGGTGGGGTCCTTGATTATAACACCGAGCTGCTGAGTCAATCATCCCTGCTGCCCACCCAATCTCTAGAATCTCTGTTACGTGGGAGAGCACATTGCCTTTCTCTAGAAGTCAGCTTGGGGGTTCTGATTATGGTGGCTGAAAGCATCTGGGTCATTAAAGAATGGTGAGCACCCCAGTTGGTTAGAGCAGAAGGTACCTGAATGTAACTCGAGGGAAAGATGGCTGGGGAAGGAGGCTGGGGGCAGACCTCATGAAACCCAGCCTGCCAGGCCAAAGAATTTGTAAATAATGGGGAGCCACTGACAGTTTTGGTAAGTAATGGGGAGCAGACTCTCAGAACAGATGGGATAAATATTGGTGCAAATGCATGGTGTAGCTAGCAAAGGACCCAACTGGATGCAGACTTCTCTCTCCGAGTGAAATATGCATCTTCGAAGCAGCATCTTAACCAGACTGGGAACAATATGGAAAGGACGTGGGCATGAGTGATGATCAAGTCCCCGGCATTGGTCTCGATGGTCATGCTCATACACAAATGCTGCCCTTGGCTGTAGTTGCTCCAGCATCGTGTGTGAAACCAAACAGTTGGTTTCTCCGCTTTCCTTGGCAATGGCAAAGCCCCAGTTGGAGCCCCATGTTTGTGCTAAATTCCAGGCGGCACGATTCTGATTTATAACTTTTAAAATTATTATAAATGTGATTTCTTTCCATTGTAGAAAAATTGGAAAATACATATAACAAAAAGAAAATTAAAATACTTTTCAATGAATCTCTCAAACACAAATCACAGATAACATTTTGTTGTATCCACTCCAAACTTAGTCTCTCTCTGTGTATCCACTTAGTAAACAAAAGTAATGTCACAATGTGTAAATCGTTTTGTCATTTTTTTCCGCTCAGCAATATATCATGCATCACTTCCCATGTCAATAAATATTATTTATTTTCTACAACAGTATTTTTAATGGCCCAATGAATTTCATTCTAAGGAAATACGATTGGAATATTATTTCCAATGAACATCTTTATACATGTGCCCAATTTATATACGTTGTCCAGTTATCATCTTAGAATAGACTCCCAGAAGTAAACTTGCTAAACAAAGGTAGAATAACATAAAAGAGTAAAAAAATTATTTGAAATTCTCTTCTTAATGAAGTATAAAAATAAGTGAAAGTATCCCCTCCATGTGAGTCCCCCAAGCTTCATTTTTTCCAAGCTTTTAAAATATCTACTTAACATCTATCTGGACATATGTCTAAATACACAAATACATCTACTTATATAATTCAATAGATATATGTATATATACATACAAATATACAAATCTCTATTTAGGTAATTTGTTTTCACAAGAACAATAGATCTGTTGTGCTCCTATGAATACTTGTGAACAGTGCATGTCACATTGTCCTACCAACACTTCCATCTTCTTCCTGAAACTGGATAGGATTATACTTTCAAAGCAGGGATATCAACCCAACCACTGCCAACAGGAATAGCACCGGGGTGCAAAGGGTAATTGAAACGATTGTCAAAGGCAGGTGACTTCAAACACCATGTAGTTCACTGCAATTTTATTGTGACTCATTCTTTAAAATCTTTCGGGTTTCTGTTCTTTCCACCTGAGGATGACTGGGTGTCACCTCCACCTCTCTCTTTGTTGACATGGTAGACATAATATACCCACTATGTCCAAAGGCTTGGCTGTATGGCTGACTTTCTCAATGCTGTCATCCAACCTCTCTGTTATTTGGCTATGCAACCTGGGAAATGGGACTCAAGGTGTGGTACAGTGGGACTAGAATTTGGGGTTCCAGTTCCAGACTAACAATGGACAAACAGCATTCTAAGAAGCCAGATCAGGGTGGGTAGCAGAGTCAAGCCAAAGCAGTTTTCTGGAGTCAGGATGGACAACGCCAAGAGCAAAAGTCAAGCACAGGAGTCAACATCAATGCAGTGATGAGGTAGAGAACGGGCACGGGGGGATTTGCACAGCCAGTAAAATCACCCCTCTGAGTTGTGATTCCTGGCATGAGGCCCCTTTGTGGAGCCAAGCCCACCTCCCTGATTATTCTGTAGACTGTCTTAAAAGTACCATCTACCTCCTGCTAAGGGTTCAGCTAATCATCTGTGAGCCAAACCATGACATCAGAGTTACTTTTCAGAATGGTTAACACCTAGAAATCAAATCATGGGGTATACATATATTTATTATATGATACAACCACATTGGTTCATTCATTTAAAAATACTTATTGAGCACTTATCATAGTCAAGTCCTATGCCAGGCTCTGAGGATTCAGAGGTGAGTAAGACATAGTGCCTGCCGTCTGGGAGGTGACATTTTGGTGGGACTGAGACACACATACACAGATTATTTCAGTAGATTGTGTTGGTCACAAAGATCGGGGCTGGAAAAATTGTTCTAGAGTACTTTTAAGTAGCACATGGAAGACTTCATGGGAGAGACAAATAGCATTCAAACAAAGAATGCCAAATATGCAGAAATGAATCAAATGAAGATAGAGTGGCATGAAGGGGCTTAGCTAGAGGGGACAGCCTGTGCAAGAGTGAGAGCTTTTTAGACTGTGTCAGGAGCCGCTTGGAATTCAGAGTGGCCAAAGCAGACAGAGCAAGTGGGGAGGCAGGAAAGGTGGTGAGATCTAAAACCGGAGAGGTAATCAAGTGCCATCAGGACCTTACTCACCGTGCTAAGGAGTATGGACCTCATCCTAAAGACGATGGGAGCTGTTGAAATGTTTTCAGCAGAAAGACAACCAGATTGGCATTTTAGGAAGATCATCACGACAAATGGATTGGAGGCAGGGAGCCCACACCTCTGAAAACTGATGTCAAAATAAGCAAGATTTTCTTTTTCTAGTTCTCATCTGACTGTTCTCTATTCATTAGCATTTATTGAGTACCTACTAAGTGTTCAGACCCTATATTAGGCACCAGAGGTAGAAAGCACGGGACACTGGCGTCGCTGTGTTGCTATGTGCTTGTGAGATGGGTTTGTTCAAGGGTGCATGTCATTAGAACGTAAGCACCCTGTATTCTCTATAAAAGGCACTGCACAACCTCCTGCCCAGCCTTGGTTTCAGTAAGAAAGCAGTACTCCCATCCCCCTTAATCCAATGAAAGGAGCTGTCGTCACTGTGAGTGCCAGTCTGGCCTGGCAGAGAGCTCCTGGCCGTGGAGGATGTCCCGTTCCTCGAGCTCGGCCTGGGCTGTTGGGCCCTCGCTCCTACCATGAGCCGTTTCCATGGGCTGCTGGCCATACTCTGAAAAATGCACAGGTTGCCAAACTGTCAGCAAAAGCTTTAATGAATGGTTCTAATTACATTCAAGTAGCAGAGCCCACTGCCATTTTAATCAAATCTGGGCCTGGCAAGCTCTTTGGCAGGAATACAAGAGAAAGCCTCATGAAAATGCTGCCAAAACACTAATCACCTTTTATCCGAAATTTGCCTGATGGAGGCCTGGATATAAAACGCTTAGGGAGGGGGGCAAAAAGAAAAAACCCAACAACAACAACGTTTGGATATTTTAAGGAGCTTATTTTGGGGCTTGCCATAAATTATTACATGTAGGGAGGGGAGAAAATTCCAAATCAGGAGTTGCTGGGGGACCTCCCTTTAGGAACAGTCCTAGCGGAGGAGGAGGGAGAGGGAGCGAGCCCCCCGTGGGGGCCTGAGACAGGCACACTCAGCCAGGTCCAAGTTCACCTTCCACACTGGCAGAGACACAACCACATAGCCTTGCCCATGACCTTGCTTTGGGAGGCAGAGGACCTACAGTCCTGTTCTGGGTCCTTGCATCCTCTCCCACCTCTATCCTGTCACTAACTGGAAGGTCTTCCGACCTGAACCCGGGTGGCAATTAATAACTTTTTTGTTTCTTTTTTCAAAAAGATGTCTTTCATATGAACTACTGTGATTTTCAAAAGCTAAAAAAAGAGAGGGCTTCCTCTAGTGAATTATTCAAGGCAAGGACACAGTCAATAGGAAAGCTAAAACCCAGACACTTCGCAACTATGTTCTAGCCCGGGTGAAACAGAAAGGGAAGGTTTGGGCGCCTGGGTGGCTCAGTTGGTTGAGCGGCTGCCTTCGGCTCAGGTCATGATCCTTGAGTCCCTGGATCGAGTCCCGCATCGGGCTCCCTGCTCGGCAGGGAGTCTGCTTCTCCCTCTGACCCTCCTCCCTCTCATGCTCTCTGTCTCTCATTCTCTCTCTCTCAAATAAAAAAAAAAAAAAAAAGAAAGGGAAGGTTTGGTGACAAACCAGGTTCCTCTCCCCTGGGGCAGAACAAGAGGAGAAGGATTCAAATTGCTTCAAGAGGGAATTCATTTACAAATTAAAAAAAAAGAGCTTCCTGACAAGGACGAGGATAGACAGTAAATAGGGAACAGAGATAAGGGGTAAAATCTCCTTTACTCCTAGACTCTACCCTTGGAATCTGCAGGGAGGGGTTTCCACATCACCCCGAGGCTAAAGCTAGTTGTCCTCAGGCAACAAAATGAAGGTCTCTTAACATTTTATTTTAATACTTTAAACACCTCAGCCAGTTGTTACCCCCAGATTATTGGTTTGATTTCCTTCAACCCTTGATTCCATTTTCCACATATTTTATACCTTTTCCCCCATGATGAAGCCTCCAAGAGCCCTGGCATACAGGGGAGTCTTGAGGGCCTAAAAGCCTTTGACACATGAATTTGGAAGCTCTGTTTTTAAATCCAACCCCTGCTATGGACTAGTTATATGACCTGAGCCTCGGGCTTTCAGTTTTTGTCACTTATAAAATCAGGAGTAAAATCCTTGCTCTGCCTGTTCTACAGAATACTCACACAGATTAAATAAGATCATGTATAAAAGACTGCCCTGCAAACACAAGAGCACTTTACAAATATTTGCTCATTTCTTTATTTTTGTATAAATATAGCTATAGAAAAACCTGAAGATCTGAAGTCAAATCTCGAATGTCACTTAGTCCCTGGCTGCATAAACTTGTGCTTTTATTCCCTCATCTGTAAAATGGGTATAGTATTGCTGTAGAGAGTTGTTGAGAGAACTGGATAAGATAGCCAATGTGAAAGCACTAGGAAAAATAAAATATTAGAGAAATATGATTCTACCAAAACATGTTTGCTGTGGGACCTAAATTCCACTGGTTGGATCCTGGAGATATGTCAAGCCTTGAAAAATTGGTCAAAGCCTGCAGTTTAATTTGGGGAGAACAAACATCTCAACAGACATGAGGTTCCAACCGCATAAATGTCTGTCCAACCAGTAGTTTCTCTGACCCCGTTCAGGTGATGGAGTCCAGCTCAGGCTACCACATTGCTAGGAGACCAGGTTGGGTGCCCAGGCTCCCAGGATCAGTCCTTCTAAAAAGAATAAAGCATATTTCAAACCATATATAGTTGATAAAACTTTATTTAATTGAAATTTGCTAATGGAGTAGAACTTAACATTTTCTCACTAAAAAGAAAGCGGATGTGTGTGTGTGTGTGTATGTTTAAAACAAAACAAAAAAACCCATAAAAATGGAATTCCTCCATTCCTTACTCCTTATCTATGAAATACTTAAAGGTTGTAGAATAAGCCTCCCTTTTATCATTGAAGAGCTTGGACTTTTAAGAAAATGTCCATGATAGAAGTAGGGTCATGTAACCAAAGATGAATTTAAGAGTGTGGTGGGGACACTTAAGAACAGTGTCCATAGGCCAGAGCCCTAGAGGTATAGTGTTCTTCAAGGACCCATAAGGTAGGACAGGGAGGTGGATGGGAGCAGGAATTTGCAAGAATAGAGTTAGGAATGCTCAGGACCAAAATGAGCTGAGAGATAAAATTAAAAAGAAGGAGGAAGAGGAGAAGGAAGAGGAGGAGGAGGGAGGGAGGAATAATAAGAAGAAGAAGAACAGGAAGGAGAGGAGGTGGGGGGAGAAGAAGAGGAGGAGGAGGAGGAGGGGGAGAGAGAGAAAAGATTTCAACAAGTTCAGAGGGAAAAAAGGCACAGTCCAACAGTGAAAGCATTTCCCATCATGAGTCCCTTGAATATCCATTTCCTGGAGCATTACTAAGGGGTAGAACAAGGAAAAGAATAACTCTTACTAACTAATAACTAATTAGCTATTACTAACTACTAATAACTCTTAAAAGCTTTAGCATTGTTGGATTATACAACCAATTAATGAAGTTCCTTTATTGAGGGACTTTCCAGAGGCTTTAATATATGAATGTGCACCGATGATCTCTAACATGATATAGTGAGGTATCTCCCAGACTTATTTGACCACAGGATTTTTTTTCATAAGGCATCTTGCAGAAATCGCATCCCACAGAACAGTTTGGTTTAGACAACACTGGCTTAAAAGATCCAAAAATCATATTCTCTTTTAAAATTTGAGACCAAAAGAGTCTCTGGAAGTTAAAAATTCTGCCATTTCATTAATTCATCTATTTATACATTCAACAAATATTTATCAGCATCTATTCCATGCTGGACCGTACCCCAGGCCCTGAGTATACAGTGGTGAACAAAACAAACGGGGCCCCTGCTCCCACAGAGGGTCTATTTTGCTGAGGGTGGAAAGCAGAGGAAAAAACACAAGTAAACAAATATATGAACAAGATTGTGGTAAGCGCCATAATGGCCCCTGAGGATGTCCATGTCCTAATCCCTGGAACCTGTGAATGTTACCTTACATGGCAAAAAGGACTTTGCAGATATGATTAAGGATTTTGAGATGGGGAGATCATCCTGGATTACTCCAATGGGCCCTAAACGCCAACACAAAACACCTTACAAGAGGGATAGAGGAATGCCAGACAGCTGAGAAGGTGATGTGATGACGGAGATAAAGGGGGAAAAAACTCTGGGACGTGGGGACACAAACCAAGAGATGTGGGCAGACTCTAGAAGCCAGTAAAGGCAAGGAACAGATTCCGCACCCCCCCCCACCGAGCCTCCAGAAAGAGCCAGCCCTGCCAACACCCCACAAGACTCATTTCAGACATCTGACCTCCTGAGCTGTAAGAGAATAAATGTACATTGTTTGAAGCCACTAAGTTGGTAGTAATTTGTTATGGTAGCAACAGGAAACTAATACAAAGGTCATACTAGCTGATGATAAGGCATTACCAGCTGTGAAGGCATTACAAGGGGGCCTGATGGTGTAACTGGCTGGGGAGGGGACAGGCTGCCGTTTTCACTGGGGTGGCCTGGGAAGTCTGCTCTGAAGGGCTGTCAGCTGACAACGTGCTCCAGACAGCACAGGTCCGCTTCTCTGTTGCCTTGTCCCCTCTAGGACAGGAGGCAGGGAGAGGGGGCTCACTGGCCAGTGACGGTTTGACACTGTTGGTACAAAGAATAAAAGACTCACTCTGGTCACTTCAAGGGATACGCAGCTTACTGAAAGGACACACATGGAAGAAACCAAGGCCGTCACTCCGGGCCAAGTCCCAAGGAAATGGAGGAAAAAGCTTCCCAGGCAGACTCCCCAGAAAGAAGAAGAAGGGCCCTATGGAGGTGAGAATAGAGGTATTCAGAAATGGAAAGGTGCTCAGGATCCAGAGCAGGCTGACACCATCAATAGTAGAAATAGAGGATCCTTAGCCTAAGCCTCCCTATTTAGCTGAGTTCTGTTTCTGTCTCTGCTTCTCTCCATGGGTCTTACTGTGCTGGCTCCAAAAATGAATGGCTTACTCCACTAAACTCTTCCTTAAACTCCCAGAGAGGGAAAAAAACCTGATTTGTCCAATTCTTCACTATTATCCCTCATTTGTCATTGGCCAGGCTAGAGACTGGCTGCCTGTGGTCAAGTGCCCATCCCTGATCCGATCAGCTATGGTCAGAACAGCCAGGTTGCTTGGCCACCAATGCATGAGGAACTGCCCAGGACCATGGCAGAGAGAAATGGGGGCAGGCCAGGCTGCTTCCTCCTGAAGAGGCTGTGGGTGAGGCCGGCAGTCGGCACAAGGGCTCATCCCAAGATCTAAATTCCTGCCCAGTGAAGCCTGTTTTCCTTCTCTCTTACCTCAACAATGTCTTAGTGCTATTCTTAAAAAAAGGAAACACATTGGGGCGCCGGGATGGTTCAGTCATTAAGCGTCTGCCTTCGGCTCAGGTCATGATCCCAGGATCCTGGGATCGAGCCCCGCATCGGGCTCCCTGCTCCGAGGGAAGCCTGCTTCTCCCTCTCCCACTCCCTCTGCTTGTGTTCCCTCTTTGGCTGTGTCTCTCCGTCAAATAAATAAAATCTTAAAAAAAAAAAAAAAGGAAACAATCTACATTACATAATAGTATCAAAACTTACGCCTCCTTGTCATCTGAGTTATTCAAGCAGCAACCCTATCAAGATGATAAAGGATTACTTCATCCTGGTGTCTGACCCCAGAGGGTTCCTTGGAAGCCACCTGCATTTCCTGAACACTCAGATATGTAGAAGGATAATCTGAATATGCAGACGGTAGACGCAAGGACAGCTGGTCCAGGTGACCTCCGGGTTGTGACGCCTGCTAAAAGGCATGATTCTATGACATATCAGACCAACCCCTGTGGTGGGTTGGGGCAGGAATAGAGCAAGGAGGAATCAGAGGTCAAGAAAAGGTAAGAGAGTCCTGTTCCCCTTCCTCGATCAGAGCCGAGAGATGACCCCAGGTGTGTGTTTCATGGGGTCAGGGAGAGCAGACAACTGGTCCCTCCCCTCAGAACCTGCAGAAGGGGCCCATGTGGGGTGCCTGTGGGGATTGGGGGCGGGGATGTTCCTAGGGGGTCCATGAAAGCTGAGAAGGCAGAAGGACTCAATCCTTTTAGGGACCCCAAGTATGAAGGTCCACTGACGGTTTATCTCTTTTAATCCTTACGATAGACCAGAGTGATAAGGAGATCTTTATTAGCATATTTCACTAATGAGGAAACAAAGAGTTGTAGAGGTAAATGTCCATGATGTCCAGAGAGCCCGGAACCTCGGTACGAAGCATCACCCGCCCCTGGGCAGCTCACAGTGCGATGAGATTCCTATCCCTGCCTCCTTTCTGCCGGCTCCCTTCCTCCCCATACACACAGCTCTCTGGGAGCAGCCCCGGATCTAATACCCACTATGGTACTGTGGAGAACTAGAGAAAATGCCCAAGAACACTGACAAGATCTGGCCTGGGACAGATGGTCCCTAGGCATGGCTGGGGGAGGGGGAGGAAGAGGGAGCCCAAGCTCCATCACTGGTAAGCAGAGAGCCCTAGTGAAAGCCACTTCACCTCCAGCCTCCTCCCTGCCCTCATGGCAAAATATTTCTGCCTGCCCTGCCCTATTACAGAGCTAAGGTAGGGAGTAAAACCGAGACGGTTTGTGAAAGTGCTTCGCAGACAATAAAGTGTGCTTTGAAGATTATTGTAGCCAGAAGGAAGGTTACTTGGCCAGACTAGAATCTCTCTCCAAGAAGCTGAACTCTCTCATCTACTCATTCACTATCCCCCGCGACTGCTTGCTCTCTTGCTTCTGACTCCAGCTGCAATCAGCAGTCCTGGAAGGTAGGGGCTTTTGTCTGAGCATCTTTGTATGCTCATCAGCTCAGTGACTCTTCACTGAATGAACCTGTGTGCGGTGTTTCACGGTCTATACATGAATTCGCACGTAAACCATCTTGTTTGTTCCTCGCAAACACTCAATGTTTACCAGGACCCTTTAAGTGAGCACTAACCTTTACAGTGCCTTATCTCATTTAATCATCACAACTCCATGAAGACAGGTGTAGTGCTATATCTCCTTATTCCAGATGGGGAAGCTGGAGCCCAGAGAGGTTCGGGAACTTGCCCAAAGCTACACAGTAAATAAGTGACAGAGTTGGGATACACCCCCAGGCCGGCGGGCTCCAGAGACTCTCCTCTGCAGCACGCTGAGCGGGCTCTCAGCAACTCCCTTATAGCATTTATTACCTTTTTTATTCACACGTGCCTTGTCATTCAGCGACCACAGCAGTCCTGTGAGGCAGGTGATTCCGTTTTCCTGGGAAGGGGCAGTAAAGTGATTTTTATGAATCCTCGCAGTAACAGAGCAGATTCATACAAGGTCTGGTAACCTAAGTCTGGTTTTCTTCCCGTCACAGGTAGCTCTCTGATAATAGAGGTAAAAACAAGCTTCTTCCAAGGTGCTCTGGAGATAATTGAGATAACAAAGGGCAAGTGGTTTGATTTTCTTGGGAAGAAAGGTTCTTGAGAAACTTAACATTTGATTATTGTCCCCGCGTTTTCAGTGAGGAGCAGCAGTGTGGGGGTGATGCCAAATATCAATCAGCCGACGAACAGATCAGTCATCTTCTGGGTAAGTGTGCACATCAAATTAGCATTTTAGGAGCAAGGCGGAGAATGAGGTTTCTGAAAAGTCTCTCTTCAAAATATACACCAGCCTTCAGAGATTCGCTTTAGGTATTTCTGACACCCAACACTCATAGGATTTTCACAAGAAAGTTAGTAATCCTAAAACTCTCCTAGGCAATCAGCATCCTGCTTGGAAATTATAACAATAATAATTCTGAAGAAAGCAGTAAATTCTACTTCCTTATTTTCTAATTTCACATACCCTACAGTGGTCATATGTGGGATGTTTTTGAATTCTAAAGAAAAACCTAGTTTTACCCAGTGGAATTTTTGCTGGGGTGGAAACTTACAAGAGGTGATTACTTAGTCAAGTCAACAAACCATCATTCACCCTAGATATAAGAAACAAGGTTGATCTGTCAACTTGAGCTGCTTGAAATGACCTAGGAACACGTCAGGACATGTGGGAGCCTTAGAAGCTTTTTTTTTTTTCTTGCCACTTCAACTTTTATTCTGCTGTTGAAATTAGGGTAAAAAATTTTAATTATTTTTATGGTGCTGGATATGTTCCATTAGCTTCCCCCCCCCAGCTTTATCGAGATATAATTGACATATAACATTGTGTAAATTTAAGGTGTACAATGTGATGATTCAATACAGTATATATTGCAAAGTGATTACCACAGTAAGGTTAGTTAACACATCCTCACCTCACATAATTACCATTTTATGTGTGTTGAGAAAGATCATTTAAGATCCACTCTGTTAGCAACTTTTCAAGGACACAGTACAATATTGTTAAATGTAATTACCATGCTGAATATTAGATCCCTGGAACTTACTCAACTTATCACTGGAAGTTTGTACACTTTGACTGAATCTCCCTATTTCTCCCACCCCCGGCCCCTAGCAACCATTCTGCTCTGTTTCTAAGAGTTTGGCTTTTTTTTTTTTTTACATATGAGATCATACGGCATTTGTCTTTCTCTTTCTGACTTACTTCACTTAGAATGATGCCAGTAGAGTCCATTTTGGAGTAGGCATCACAGCTCTGGCACTTCCTAGCTCTGTATTTTTAGGCACGACAGTCTTTTAGCCCTTAAGCCTCAGTTACCTTATCTGTAAAATGGGAACAAAAATAATACCCACTGGATTATAGTGAAGCATTGACTGGGCAACTACCATACTGTTAGAAAGCTGGAGATAGAGCATATAACAAGACAGGCAAGGCCCTTGATCCTGTGGAGCTCACGTTATAGAGGTACTCAGTAAATTGTTTGTAACTATACATACTATTACTGTTATTGATTTATTTTTTAGTGATTGGCATTTGATCTTTTCTTTTTCCACACCATTTTTTTCTTTAGAAGATAATATGTTATTTCAATAGAAATCATTTCTTTTTCATGCTTAGTGCATTTTTTTCTAGTGTTGCTAAAAGTAAAGGTGTATGAGTTGCCTTATAGACCACCCCTCCAAAAAAACCAAACCAAAACAAAAACAAAAAAGAAAAGGAATTTGCTCTGCAGGGCCTGGCAGTTTCTCAAGAGGTCAAAAACTCCTGGAGAAATACAAGGTCTTCTTAGAACAATCTCTGAAGAATGCACGCTCATCACTAACTGCACAGGGAATGCCTCAAGTGAGAGGGATCCTGGAAACATCACAGAGCTGCAAGGCTCTCCAAGAAGGGGCCATGTGGCTGTGGCCCCTGGAAAGACTCAGACAGATGAGCTCAGGAGGGGCCGGGCCTAGAGGTGCCCTCAGCCCCATGTGTCTGAGGGAAACTGAGGTATACATGTGCTAGTGTCAGTCCTCTGTAAATTGTCTCCTGCAGGAGAGACCCCTCAAAGAGGTAGAACCAATCATTCACCTGTGCAGCCTTGAATAGACCCACCCACCTCACAGCTTCCCTTTGGGGCCCAAACAGACCTCTGCTTCTGATACATCTGGATGGTTTTGTCTGGAGGCTCCTATACGGCTCTTGGGCTTTCCTTAGGTTTGCATGTCACCTCAGCCCAATCTAATTATTGCTAGAAGCAAAGCTTTGAGACAGAGCACACAGGGATAAAGATTTGACTTTGAATTCACCTCTACATTTATTTATTAACAAAGATACTCCCAATTAATTTTTGATACATGAATAAACATTCTTACAGCTTATAAAGTTGTTTTAAAATGGGTAAGTGTTCCTAGAACTTCAGAACAAGAAAATATTAGAGATGGAGAGGCATTCAAGCCAACAAATCCAACCTCCTTTGCACAGAGTTGAGAGAAAGGCCATTTGGAGAAGGGAAGGGCCTCTTCTGTGGTCCTATTATTAATATCTGGGAAATCTGGAACCACGAACCAGATCTTCTGCCTCCCAATCTAGTGCCCCCTCCACCTCTTGATCAATTTACAACCTGGAGCAGGAAATTTGACTATCCTTCTAATCTCCTCCCAACTTGTGCAGTTACAAAAATAGATACAATCTGGAAGCCCAGCCATGCCAAATATTGTGGCAGACTTCCCAGCGTCTCCTCCTCCCCCAGCTGATGGGAAGTTGAAGCTCCATAACACTCTTGCTAGAAATGTGAAAATTATTTCTTTTTTATTCTTTCTTCTATCTAAAGCCCACTGCCCAACCGGGTTCAAAGCCCACTCAGGATCCTCAATCCAGAGAGAAGGCATCAGAGAGGTCATCAGATAAACAGAGTCCCCGATTTTAGATTCTATAAATTTAAACATATTTGAGGCTATTGTGAATATTTATGTTGAAAAAAGACCCAGATTAGTGATGAAGAAAAACATGAAGTCTTCAAGGGAAAGCTGCGTGAGGTCTTTCTACAGAGAGGAAATGCCTAAAAAGAGAGAAACAAACAAACAAACAAACAAACAAACAAAAGGTTGGACTTATTAAAAGATTAATTTCAAATGGGGGCTGAACCCTATGAGAGAAGCATCATACAAACAAAAGACAAGAGCATTTGAACATAGATGGACGTTGAATTTGAGAAACTGTTTTTCTTCATGCTGATACTTGGCAGCTTCCTGCAAAGAGCAATGGAGACAGACATACAAGGATGCTCACTGCAGCATTATTTGTAATAGAAAGACATGAAAGTAATCTAAATCTCTTTCCAGAGGAGACCCATCAGAATAAATTATGGTGCATACATACTATGGAGTATCATGCAGCTGTTTAAAAAACAGAAGGTTAAACTCTGTGTTCTGACATAGAATGGTGTCCAACACACATTGAGATACCACACAGTAAAAAGCAAGTGACAGTACTGCATGATATGATCCCATTTATTCCAACAAGAAATGTATATATTTGTATATATACAGAAAAGCCTCTAAGAATATGCAAGAAAATTAATGCTGGGAAATGTTAAGAGGAAGAGAAGGAAAAGGAGAGGCTTTTATTTGTCGCCGTTTATCTTTCTGATGTGAAGGTTTTACTATGATAATATATTACGTCCAATATCTTTTTCATAAACCACAAAAATCTAAGATTTTAAAGACCACAAGAATAATCCAGAATTGATTCTTACTCATAAATTTTAATTTATTAATAAACCTTCCACAACATAAAAAATAATAATGATAATAGTATTAGATGAAAATAATCCCTTTTCTCCCTTCATGAAAACTTCAGCCCTCAGATACAATTGATCCTCGTCCTTGCCATCACCCTCTGTAACTTTGAAGGCTGACACCATGTAAAATTTCTCCATCACATGCTTTCTTGCTCTCCTTGCTTCTCAGACCCCTAGATCCATCTACAGCAGCTGCCAGCCTGTGGTTACTTGCTGGATCTTGCGACAATGCCTAGAGCTAGAACTTGGAACTTCTTTAATCACAGCCCAGAGAGCTATGATCACCAAGAACTGGCACAGATGCCCCACAAATCCAACCAAACCATCTCGATTCTCTTTTCTGGTAAAAGAATAGATCAGGGAATTTCTTTAGTGGGTGCCAGTGAACTGCAGCAAGGCAGTTGCCCAAGTCGGCAATCTATTTGTGCAAGTGCCCTTTTTGCCCTTGCTACAAGACACGCTACAGAGTTAACAAATATGTCCACAAAGTGTAGGTTACTAATGATGATAGCCCAGATGGAGGCTCTCGAGCTCTGCAAAAGGGTCCAGATTTGGACCCTTTCTTGCTCAACCTTTTTATCAATAACTTGGAGGAAGGCTGGAAAGCCATGTTTTCAATATTCACTAGCTTTTCACCCATCACACTGATTTTCTTTCCCCTCCCACTTTATTAAAACATTCCAGAGGCACCTGGGGGGCAGTGGGTTAAGCATCAGACTCTTGGTTTAAGCTCAGGTGGTGCTCTCAGGCTCTTGAGATCCAGCCCCGTGTGGGTTCTATGCTCAGCAGGGAGTCTGCTTGAGATTCTCTCTCCCTCTGCCCCTCCCCCCCCACCCCACTCTCTCTCTCTAAAAATAAATAAATCTCAACAAAACAAAACATTCCAATCTCTGAACTCGAAAAGGTACAAATTCTATCATCTCTTTTCTGTGTTAACAACTTGCCTGTCTGCATACTATAGGTTTCCATTTGTATCACATTCTGGAAAAGGCAAAATTATAGAGCTAGAGAACAGGGTCGGAGCGGGAGTAGGGACTGACTACCAAGAGGCAGCGTGAGTGAACATTTTTGGAAGATGAAACTATGGCGATAGATACATGACTCAATGCATTTCAAAACCCATAGAATTATATGCCATAAAGTTTGAATTTTCCTGTTTGTAAAGTTTAAAATGAATCCCCAGAAAATTCACTTGTCATTTTAAAATCCTAATATTAATAGTGATAGCAATAATGCAACATATAAAAATAAACGCTGGCTCCTCAGTTCAACAGCTTACATTAAAAAGGTGAAAATTCCCTGGTTTCTTTAGAGTTGGAGAAAAAAAAAAAAATACCTGGCTGGACATATGTATCATATCGTCACCTGGCCGTTGCCTGCCTCCCCAGTTTCACTGCCAGTCACTGCTCTTCCCTCCCATGTCATATTCCCAGTCCTAAATGCAGGTGGTTTCTTGCTCTTCTGCCTTTGCACAAACTCTTAATTTCTGCAACCCTGTCTCCTTACACCAACCCTGAGAGCCCTTCAGCCATAAGCTTCTTGGGCAAGGCTTCCCCGGCTCCTGATAGAAATGATGTTTATTTCTATCTCCACCCTCGTGATTATGTATCAATGTGTCATTCATCCCATTAAAATGAGCTCCTGCAGGGTAGATACTCCGTCTTCTTACTTGCTTCTGAATCCACAGAACTCAACATGGTGTTGGGTGCATAATCCAGCACTCAATAAATATTTGTAGACTTTAAACAATTTTAAACAACTAATTTCTTTTTTCTGACTAGGCAAACTAAATCACTAATTATGTGTTTGAAGAAGGGGGCATTTATCCAAAAAAAGAATTCCCTAACCATCAGTTTTCCCTTTTCCAGCATTTTGCTACTCTTTGGGAGCAGTTCTATACATTAAGAGGATGCAATCAGCAGTAATCCATTTTACAGCATGTTTGCAAGATACCATATCTCATTTTAGTCAATTTTCCTCTGGTTTTCAGTCTTGCAACACCTTTGTGCAGCGTGTGATTCCTAATTCTTCCCTGCAGTCCCTCATATGTAAGATAAGAGGACTAAAGTGCATTTGACCTCAGCTGGGGCTTATCCTGATGCACTCGAAAGCAAAGGGAGACATATTGGCAGACCACGGACTCATTTGAAAGGACTGTGATACAGTGCTGTGAGAATCTTAGACTATTGCTTATGGTAAAAACCCATGCGCCTTACTCAAATACTAAGGGATCTGAAGGGATTGGAGAGAAGAGATTTCCTATCCCAGCATTCTGTCTCCCCCAAAGCGGACCTCATTCCCTGGCTAATGGGATAGGTCAAAGACATCTGGCTATTTCAGACTGGGATTTCAGCAACTGCTGGGATGAACCCTTGCCTCCAGGGAGACTGTAGTAGGCTGGGGCTGCAGGGAGAGCTGCCAGCCTTGTTGTCACCCCTGCTCGAGGGTAGGCAAGTCAAGGTTCTGGCTGGAGATGCGGATGCAGGCAGACCATTAGAGGTCTGCACAGGGTGCAAATAATGGCAAGGCAAGGCTTGGGAACATGGCCTAGGGGGCCTGGCAACACCACTTATGAACACAGTATCTTAGAAGAGCGGTATAGAAAACGCGTGCTCTGATCCTCAGTTTCCCTATCTGTCAAAGATCGAGCATTAGAACCAATGATGTCTAAAGCTTCTTTCCTGATTCCTGCTTAGGTAAAATGGTTTGGTTATGAACAAGGCCAGGCAAGAAGAGAGGGCAAGGCATTTCAGAGTTCCTGGTGAGCTGGACTTCATGCTGAGCTAGAGAAGGGTAATGGTAAGAGCAGCCCCCACAGGCTCCAATAGCCCTGGGGAAGCAGTCTCCTCGACTGGCCAAGTTTCCTAGGCCAGCTAACAAGCTCTCTGCTTAGACGATATTTGCCCAAGGACAGGCCTTCAGAGGCCCACGCAGCAGCACGTGGTCAATCCACTGGGGCTCAACATCCCAGGCAAGAATCGCAGGGGCAGGACAGACATTTCTCAGCCCAGCTGCTCCATCTCCACACGGGCCCCAGGCTTGTCACAGCCCCTCCACCTCCTTTTAAGCACCCTGCCCTCCCCTACCTCCAACGTACACTTCATTAGGAAGCAGCATATATGATGGAAACAGAACAATTTTAGAGTCTGAAACCCCAGATTTGGGTCTCAGCTGTGACTGTTATGTACTTCAGTGACCTCGGGTAGATTATTTTCCCTACCCCGACCTCAATGTTCTTTATCTGTAAAATGGAAATCGTATCACCTACCTCCAAAGCTGTTTCCAGGATTCAAATCCGATCACTAAATAGCTGTACTCTGTAAACTGAAACACTAGATAAACCTAAGCCATTAGCCACATCCAATTATTTTGGGAAGTTGTTGGGGTCTAAATGATGCATAAATAAAACCAGAGCTGGAGAGAAAGCCTCTCTATGCCCTGTGCAGACTCGCTGTCTCCTATCCGTCATCTGGCGAACCCCCCCACCCCCCGACCCTCTCTCCAGCCTTCCGGGCTTGGCTGTGGGGCCAGCCAGCCGCTAACAGGACGGCTCGCTGCTCAAACCAGACAGTCCCCAGGGTTGGAGCTTGCCTATCAGCTGGCACCCTGACAGACAAGGAAGCTGGCCAATAAATGTCTAATCAGGATGATATCAATTCTCAAATCTGGCAATTCAGCCGTGTGACTCCAAAGGGGTAGCAGGCAGTTCTATAGGGTAGAGGGCTGGTGGGCCACAAACCTTGGTGCTTGGAGGCTATGGGTGTTATGGGAGGGCGGAGAGTCTGGGGGAACAGTACAAGAGCATAACTTGCTCAGGAGGACGTGTGTGGAGGTGGAACGTGCAACTTGGAGTCCCCAAACCTTCAAATACCGAGCCCTGCTCTGCTATTTACTGACTGCCAATCACTTCATATCTCTGAGTCTTGGTTTTCTCATCGTACAATGGGTATTACAAGAAAGGGTAATTCCAGTCGCTCCGAGCTGTTCCTTTGGCCTGAAAAGGAATCTCACTGGTGAGGCCAGTGGTGGTTGAGAGTGGGTGCAAGTCAGATGCCCCGAGTGAGCCCCACGTCTCCGAGGCTGCTCTACAGATAAAGGACAAGGCCCAACCCACGCAACTAGTGGCCTTGGCGGACAATTTCTGTCAGGGACATATAGGAGCTAGTGACAAGAGGGGCATGGCTCTCAGTGGAAACAATTCTGACTGAGTTTGGAAGTCCTCAGATATCTCAGGTCCCACAGAAATTGAATGCAAAATTGTATGCATGAACACTCTGGGTATTTTTCTGGGGAGCAAGTCCAAAGCTTTCATCAGATTCTCAGAAGCATCCCTGACTCACAGAAGGGAAAGAGCAGTTGTTCGAAACTGCCATGCTGACTTCCACACCTGAACCACACTCTTCCCCATCCTCTTCCCTGGGGGTGGCTGCTATGGACCATGACCACGACCAAAGGAAATCGCCACCAGCCTCCATCTGCCTTGCCTGTCATGAGCTTTATTTTCTTCTTTTATTTTTATGTATATTTGTCAAAAATTATTTAGTGAATAAACAGTACCTTTATAGTCACTCAAAACAACAAAGTTTCTTTCTTTCTTTCTTTTTTTTTTTTAAGTTTTAAGTCTATTATTTAACCCAAGAAGCAAGAGTTAACATAGACAGGGTTTACCATTTTGTCTCGACAAACACAATTTAGATGTGCTGTTTCTAATGAAAACCAAAACAGAGCAAATAATTAAGTTAAAAACAACAGCATCAATTTAGTGGTTTACCAATTAGCAATTCACTCCAACATGTATTGAGTAAATGCCGAGCTCACAGAACACCATGCTTAGCGCTCCTAGCTTAATTGGCCTCTCTGCAACATTTAGCATGGCTGGCCTCTGTCATCTACACCACCACCTTCCCTTAGTCTTGGTGACACACACTTCTCAGACGCTCTGTGGGTTTCTTGTGCAGGTTTTTTCCTCTTCCTCTGCACTCCCTTTAAACAGTGGCTCTGCCCATAGGCCCCTTGTTTTATGGCTGGCTCTCTCCCTGATGGTTTCCTTTGCTCCTATGACTTTGGTGACCATTTCTACCCTAATGATTTCCAGGTCTGTAACTCCAGCCCAGATATCCAGAAAGAATTCTAGATCTATAAGCCTCCATCCAAAGGTCCTACAGGCATTTAAACTCAGCATTTCAGAAGCTGAACTTCTTATCCTCAAGGTCAACCCTCCTCCAAATCATGATCTTCTTCTTGTGCCTCCTATTAGTGCACCAAGCAAGAACCATGGATGTTTGACTCTCTTTCCTACTGCCACATCCAGTGATCCTAAACATGTCTGTTCTTCCTCAGTACTCTCAGTAACCTCCAAATATGTTAGTTACTATACTAACTTCACTCACCTGGATGATGGCAACAGCCTTCTCACCAGCCTCTTTGCCTCCTTTCTTGCCTGCTCTGATCTATTCTTGATGTAGCAGCCAGAGAGATTTTCCCAAAATGCAAACTAGATCATGTCTACTCTCCTGTCTACAACACTTCAATAGCTCACCCATGCCTTCAGGATAAGGTTCAAACATCTGGGAATGTCTTACGAGTTCCTCTGTCTCTGACCACCATCCCCCCCACCCCTGACTCCTTCTCTAGAGTCCATCTACTGCCATCTGTACTAGTTAAGAATGAGGTTCCAGCTGCTATAACAAAGACACAAATATCATAGTGGCTTTTAAACAAGATAGATTATTTTTTTTTTCCTCCTCTTATATATCGATCCAAGCATAAGTAGTTCCGGACTGCTATGGGAACCTGATTCCTTCTATCCTGTTGCTCTATTGTACTCACCATGCAGCTTTCATCCAAGGTGGTCTAAGGTGGTTGCTCCTACTTTCATCCTCCCTTCCCTTTCCAGCCAACAGTGAAGGGCTAGAGAGACAAAGGAAGATTCCAGAAAAGGTAGTATATGACATCCAACCATATTAACCATAATTTAGCTCCTTGCTCACACTTGGCTGCAAGGGTACCTATGAAATAGGGTGTTTTGCTGAGCAGCCATGTGCTTACTCATACTTGTTTCAACTTAAGACCTTGTAGCCACCGAGAAGCTCTTCTGTTCCACAGGAAGGTGTGCTTCCTCTCCTAAAAAGCTTATTACACTCAATTTTAGTTATTGGATTACTTATCTATTTTCCCATCCAGGTTATGAGATTCTTTAGAGCTAGAATGGCATCCTGTTCATTTCTGTTTCCTTAATGTTTGGCATAATGCCTTATGTGTAATGGGCTATCTATACATGTTCATTGGTTGGATTAACAAAAACAGTTAACTAAAAGTAGGACCCCCAAATGGTGTACACACAGTATGAACTTAACTATGGGGAAAAAAAAGACAAACAACCAAAAAAAAAAAACCAACATAAAACTAGTCCTGAATGGAAACATGTCAAAATGTTAGCAGAGGTTGCTTACAGGCAATGAGATTTGGGGTAGTTACTTTCTCCTTTTAGCAGTATTATTTTAATTGGGACAGGGGAATAACATTAAAAACAAGGGGAGAAATCTTGCTTCTTTAAATTCATATTAAGGGGCGCCTGGGTGGCTCAGTCGGTTAAGCATCTGCCTTTGGCTCAAGTCATGATCCCAGAGTGCTGGGATCGAGCCCCGCATCGAGCCCCGCATCGGGCTCCCAGCTCAGCAGGAAGCCTGCTTCTCCCTTTCCCACTCCCCCTGCTTGTGTTCCCTCTCTCGCTGTGTCTCTCTCTGTCAAATAAATAAATAAAATCTTTAAAAAAAAATAAATTCATATTAAGAGCTTTAAAAGTTTCACTTAACAATTCACCATTACATTGTTTTTGAGCCATTGCTCTTTCAAAACACCAAGGAGCCAAATTAGAATGAACTTTTTTTAGGTTAACATTTGTAGTTAGCAATCACTAAGTCCAGCCTGGTCATTCTATAGACGGGAAAAGTGAGGTCCAGAGAGAAGAAGGGGTCTCCATGTATATGGTCTTTTAAAAAAAAATGCACTTAAAAATTGCACAATACAGTATTGTTGATTATAGACACAATGTTGTACAACAGAGCTCTAGAATTTACTCATCTTGTATAACTGAAACTTTATGCCTGTTGAACAGCAACACTCCATTTCCCCCAGGCAACTACCATTCTACTCTGTTCCTATGAGTTTGACTATTTTAGATACCTCATATAAGAGGAATCATGTAGTATTTGTCCTTCCTGTGACTGGCTAATTTCATCACAGTGTCCTCCAGGTCCATTTATGTTGTGGTAAACGGCAAATGGCAGATGAATGGCATCTATTCATAATCGACCTTTATTGGTTATTGTAAATAATACTGCAATGAACATAGGTGTGCTAATATCTCTTCAAGATCCTGATTTCAAGCCTTTTAGATATATACCCAGAAGGATTGTTAGATCATGTGATAGTTCTGTTCTAGTTTTTAAAGGAATCTCCATATTATTTTCCATAGCAGCTGCCTCATTTTACATCCCCACCAATAATGTACCAGGGTTCCAATTTCTCCAGATTTTTACCAGCCCTTGTTACCTTTGGTTTTTGGTGGGGGTGGGGAGTGGGGATTTGGATAATAGCCATCCCAACAGGTATGAGGTGATACTTCACTGTGGTTTTGATTTCCATTTCCTTGATGATCAGTGATATTGAGCATCTTTTTTTTTTTTTTTAAGATTTTATTTATTTATTTGAGACAGAGAGAATGAGATACAGAGAGCATGAGAGGGAGGAGGGTCAGAGGGAGAAGCAGACTCCCTGCCGAGCAGGGAGCCCGATACGGGACTCGATCCAGGGACTCCAGGATCATGACCTGAGCCGAAGGCAGTCGCTTAACCAACTGAGCCACCCAGGCGCCCTTGAGCATCTTTTTATATACCAGTTGGCCATTTGTCTGTCTTCTTTGGAAAAATGTCTATTTAAGTCCTCTGCCCATTTTTTAACTTTTTTTTTTTTTTGCTATTGAGTTATAGGAGTCCCTTATACATTTTGGATATTAGCCCCTTATCAGATATATGGTTTAAAAATATTTTCTCCCACTCTATAGGCTACCTTCTCACTGTGTTATTTCTTTTGTTGTATGTACATGAGCTTTTTAGTTTGATGTAATCTCACTTGTTTATTTTTGTTTTTATTGCTTGTGCTTTTGCTGTCATATCCAGGAAATAATTGTCTAGACCAATATCATGAAGCTTTTCCCCTTTTTCTTCCTCTAGTTTTATAGATTCAGGTCTTATGTTTAAATATTTAATCTATTTTGAGTTGATTTTTGTGTAAGATTTAAGATATGGGTCCAATATCATTCTTTTGCATATGGATATGTTTTTTGCAACAGCATTTATTAACGAGACTATCCTTTCCTCATTATGTATTCCTGGCACCCTTGCTGAAGATCAGTTCACTGTGTATGCATGGGTGTATTTCTGGGCTCTCTATTTTGTTCCATTGGTCTACATGTCTGTTTTTATGCCAATATCTTACTGTTTTAAATACGGCGGCTTTATAATATACTTTGAAATCAAGAAGTGTGATGCCTCTAGTTTGTTCTTCTTTCTCAAGAATGCTTTGGCTATTCAAGGTCTTTTGTGGTTCTATGTGAATTTTAGGATTATTTTTTCTCATTTCTGAAAAAAAAATATAATTGGAATTTTGATAGGGATTGCATTGACTCTGTAGATCACTTTGGCTAGCATGGACACTTTAACAATGTTAAATCTCCAAATCATGAATATGGGCTATATTTCCACTTATTTGTGTCTTCTTTAATTTCTTTCATCAATGTTTTATGGTTTTCGGTGTACAAGTCTCTCATTTCCTTGGTTAAACTTATTCCCAAGTATTTTATTCTTTTTGTTGCTATAGTAGATGTGATTGTTTTCTTAATTTCCTTTTCAGATAATTCGTTGTTAGTATATAGAAATGAATCTCATTCTTGCATGTTGATTTCGTATCCTGAAACTTTACTGAATCTGTTTATTAGCTTAAACTGATTAGCATGCGGCTCTGGATATATCAGATTTGGTTTTATTCTTTAGGAAATGCCTTTGATTGATATTTTTATATTTCAGTTGTTTTCATTTTCAGCCATGATGGACTGCCGGTCCAGAAACAATGCATCCCACTGTGTGCACGGCTTAATTTGGTGCCGTGGCCAGCGAATTGGAAGTAAATGATGAGATCAGTCCTTGTGGCCCACTGCAGATGCCACCACATCACAGTATTCTGAGACAAAGCCATTTGTCTGCAGCTTTTCTAGGAAGAAGCCTCTGGCAGAGCCCATCAAGATAAAAGGTGAGGCTGCCAGATGTATTTCTTTTTCTTCACGTGATTGTGGAGGCCATTTTGTGGTAGTTTAAAAAATATATATGAATTTGTTCTTCTTTCCACTTGGCTCTTTACCCATTGGTTACGTGGGCTTAGAGAGGGCACAGAGGGGCAAGTCATTTTTTAAAAAGACTTTAAAATCAGACAAATTCAAGAACTGGAAGCTTGTTTTTCCCTCTGTTGTATGCCACATTCTGGGAAATTAGACTTCTTCCTCAGTGTCCACACTGCATGAGCACACCTAGCTCAGCATCTCCTGTCCCTTGAATTCTCTCTCCCAGCCTCCCCAACTCAATGGTTTTACCCGTCTTCCTGACATTTCTGGCTCTCTCTGGTCTCATCTGCCTCAGAACTCTTAGTTCATGATTGATATATATGCACCACCTCTTTTGCACTTCCCATGTGCACCTTAGGCTGTGATAAAAAAAAAATTGTTCTTGTGAATCTGCTGTTTCCCCACACTGTGGCTTTCCTGAAAGCAAGGACTGTGTCTGATCCATCTCCATGTCTTCAGCGACTTGCACTCACTAAGCCCCAGGACATTCTGGTTGAATCAATCAGATCGTCCAAGATCCAACCCTTGAGGGCAGCTTTGCTCTGGGATTTGAGCCAAGATTCCTTTCCCAGCTAGCCCAGAGCTTCTAGCTCTGATCCACAGATCTTTGGAACCAAGGCCTTCAGCTTGAGGGAGAGTAGAAAAGAGAGTGTGGTACTGGTGGAGAAAAGACCTGGGTGCAAGTCCAATCTCATCCACTGCTAACTGAGTCATTTCATGTCTTCCAAAAATAGTTTTGTTTTGTTTTGTTTTTCCAACTGCAAAATGATTGTTGTTGAGCTTCACAGGTTGTTGTAAGGATTCAGTGTAGTATACTCAAAATAACTTCCATGCAGGTTAAAACTCAGAAAAGCAACTTTGTGCATCTGTGAATATTACCTTTTTCCTTCTCCACTTATAGGCATCACACTTTTCTGTTTCCTTTCCATCCATGTCTAACCTGTCTACAACATTGCTGTTCACAAAACTCACCCTAGCACAAGATGCCCTTGCCTACAGCAAACAGCAGTTTCCAGAAGTTCAAATTTCATAACTGCAAATGGAGTCATTCAAGAATACCAGGATCAGCGCCATGCCTAATGTCTGCTATGAGGGACCAGAAATAGTGATAAAAATCAAATGATCCCTCTTTTATTATAGAGAGCCAACATGTCCTGAAGGGATTCGTTGGTGATAATAAAAGGGTATATGGAAATGGAATTGCTGCAAATCATACTGGTCATCCTGTGCAGAGATCCATTGTTTAAGCTCCCTTTGTCCACAATGCTGCCAGCACACACACATCCTACATTTCCTTTTCTATGGCTAAGGACACTCAGAGCAGCCTTCTTTTTGTGAACAGAGCTTGGTCATATAAATACAACATGGATCCTTCACCTTTCCACTTTTTGATATGTAGAATTTATATAATGGTGAGGATTCATCTTATCTCTTGGTTCTAGACATGGAAGAGCTCATATATGAGTCTAACAAAAATATCCTTGGTGCCAAGATGTCAGGAGAACCAGATCCATGTGGGGCTTTTCTAGGACTCTTGCATAATGAAATATGCCCAGTCCAGAAGAAGAAAATATTGGGTGAGACCTTGCAAGACAACACTTCTGAATTGGGGGCAAAGGTCACTGTGACAGACTGCTCCTTCTGTCTCTCCTACAAACACCACTTCTCATGGGATGTGGTTGTCATAGTGATGGAGGTGGAGTGACACTGAACCTAGAGGGAAATAGGAAATGTGCTATCTTCTGTGGCTTCTCTTCTCACCTGCCATGCTTCCTTTACATCTCCTTTCCCAAGCAGTCTTCCACGTCAACCTTCAACAGCCATGGGCTTTCTGCCAACGCTTCTCCCACACATTCCTATCCAATGGCTCATTTCTAGATGCTCCTTCACTGATTAGTTCCTTTCAGATTTATAACTTCTTAGGATTATCTACAGATTTTAGATTTGACCTCTCTCTTCTATCAAAATTATGCACTGCAGGCCTTGGGCAAGGGAGGCACCCAGGTTCCTGGGACACTGCCCTTGCTAAGACTTCTGAGCATCCAGGTCCCTAATTTCTGAAAGAGAAAACTGGATACACTATAAACATATCCTCTGTGATTATAGCTCCATCTGACACTTCAGAAGAATATACTTTCTTTGTCACTAAATGAGAAGCTCAGTGGTCCCAAACTAAGGGTTGAATTATACATTGTTTACTCAGCTAGAAAATATCTTTTTGAGAAAGATCTTGGAGCTGGAATTGGTTGTAGGCTCGGCAAGGGTGGACAGTGCAAAGTCTATAGCATCTTGGGCAGTCTTGGTAAATGAGAAGGGCTCTAATGAATAGGAGGGAGATGAATAGCCCCATTCTACCTTGTGCAGGTCAATCCATAGCTGGATTGCCACACTCCCAATTACAAGTCCCTTCATAGAAGTCAGATAGCCTGAGTCCACAATGGGAAGAGGAGCAGGATGGATAAAGGGTTGGATGTGTTACAGATCTGAAGAAACTGGGAATCTTTAGCTTCCAGGGGAGAAGGCATTTGAGACTCCGTTAAGAGTTGCCTTCAGATATCTGAAAGGTTGCCATTTGGAAATGAGATCAACCCTGTCCCATGTGAAAACTGAAACCAATGGCTGAAATTAATTTTGGCTCAACGTTAAGTACACCTTTTCTAACAGAGCTGCCTATCAGTAGAAGAGGCTGCCTTGTGAAGGAAGGAGCCCCTCACTAGTGGGAGTGTTCAAACAGAGGTCTGATAGAAAACCATTAAGAACACTGTCTAAGAGTCCAACTTTGGAGACTCAAACCTGACGACCTCTGATAGCTTTCTGAATTCCACAATGTTTTCATGCCAAAAGAGAGTCCAAAACCTAATGCCAGATAGCAGCCTTTTCCCCATCCCCCTTTCTGTTCCCAGCACACTAATTTTCTCTCTTTTGGTGCTGGTAGGAAGCAGGACTCCATGAGAGCTGGTAAGTGAGACAAGGCTCTGCCCAGCCCTCTCAGCATGATTGGCAATTAGCTGGACTCCAGCCTTCCAGGACTCACAAGCTCTCAGCAGGTCGTGATACTCCATGGTGCTTATTTAGAACCCAGGGAAGGAGGCAGCCACAGGTAGCAGGAGCTTAATTCTGAACCCATGCTAACCAAACATTAACATTTGCATTTAAAAAACAGAGCAGGAAAAAGAGCAATGAAAACTCTACTCAATTAAAGCTGTTTGCAAATGCAAATATGCCTGACAGGAGGAGAAAGGGGCTCCTGAGTGGCTACCCTTCTCTGTTGACATTTGTGACCAGCCAGAAGAGGGGAGTGCATACACATGCTAGAAAAAGGAACTGGAGTGGGCGGGGAGCGGAGGATGAGGAGGGACAGAGAGATAATTTGGTTCTATACCATGAAACCTATAATTTCACTCTGACATGAAAATTAGCTCGGTAGCTAATTAGCTTTCTAGTATCATTTGCTGCCATAGAAAGGACAAAAGTTTATGAATTTATGAACCCAACTGAAAAAGAAAAAAAGACTACAAGTTTATAAGAGGGATTAGCTGATTCAAATGACAGGGGCCATTTCAGGGAATTAGGCCTGTCACTGCCTTTGTGTCCTGAAGAGCCCACAGACGTGGGTCTTGAGTTGTGTCTGTACACCATCACATCTGTGGCTGGCTTAGCTTCTCTGAGGAGCCTTCCAGTATTTGGAAAAGCCTGCTGGAAAGGGCTTCCTCATACTGTTCCGGGCTTTCCTCTGCAGCAACCCACCACTGGCCCTAATTGTGCCCTCTTGAACCACTGAGCACACTTGCCCTCCCCCTTCCTAAGACAAGCCTACTGTGACTTGAAGTAATTTATAAATCAGGCCTTGAGTCCACTCTGCAGCTGGTCCTCTTACCCTATCAAACATCTTCCCTTTACCTCCCTGAGCTACTCTAGCTCCCTTGGCCTTCTCTACCAAGCTCTATGTGATCCACTTAAGTTTAGAGCCTTCTGAAAGCTTCTAGAATTCACCCTGAACTTGGGGAATCTCTTTATTGTTTTAATTTTCTTTAAAATATAATCATAGTATGTCAGAAAAAAATGGCATAATATGAGGCCTAACTTTCATAACTCTCACAGAAACACTGATTTTAGCAACAACTCAGGGATGACAATACCTTTACTGGAGCCCAGGAGTATAGTTGAGAGGTTCTAGGATGTGGGTGGAGAAAAAATCCAAGAATAGATGCATTGAGGGTTATAAGAAGAGCAATTTCACTTTACCAGTGCCAACTCTCCCCCAGGGTGGCACAAGCCAGGACCAAGCAGACCCCCTTTGCCCATGATTTCTCCTACAAGGAAAAGTGAGAGCAAAGTAAGTACCCAACTTCCCTAGTCTTGTAGGACATTGTAGGACATTGCCCAAGACCCACTTTTGTTTCACCCCACCCAGAACACTCAGGGTATAGCCGATTCATCTGGGAATAGCTAGGAGCAGAAAAAAAGGGTAGGGGTTCACAGCATCCAGCACATGGATCCTCAACAACCATCCACAGATACTAACTGGCTTGCAAGCTCCACTAACAGCCTTAGAACAGATCAATAAAACTAAGAGTTAATTTTTTGAAAAGATAAACAAAATTGACAACCTTTAGTTAGAATAAGAAAAAAGGTGAAAAGACTCAAATAAATAAAATTACAAATGAAAGATGAGACAATTTTAACTGATTCCACAAAAACACAAAGGATCATAAGACAATACTATGAGTACTTATACACCAACAATTGGATAATCTGGAAGAAATGGCTGAATTCCTGGAAACATACAACCTACCAAGATTGAATCACAAAGAAATAGGAAATCTGAACAGACCAATAACAAGTAAGGAGATTGAATCAGCAACCAAAACCCTCCAGACTAAGAAAAGCCCAGGACTACACACCTTCACTGGTGAATTCTACCAAATATTTAAAGAATTAACACCAATCCTTCTTAAACTCTTCCAAAAACAGGAAGCGGAGGAGAACACTTCCAAACTCATTTTAGGCGGCCAGTATTATACCAAAGCCAGACAAAGACACTACAAGAAAAGAAAATTACAGACCAATATCCCTGATGAACATAGGTGAGAAAATCCTCAAAAAGATAATACCACACCCATTCAACAGCACATCAAAAGGATCATACAGCATGACCAAGTGGAATTTATCCTTGGGATAAAAGATTAGCTCAACATATGGAAATCAATACATGCAATATACCACATTAACAGACTGAAAGATAGAAATCATATGATCACCTCAGTAGATGCAGAAAAAACATTTGACAAAATTCAACATCTTTTTATGACAAAAGCTTTCAAGAAATTAGGTGTGGAAAAAATGTATCTCAACATAGTAAAGGGCATATATGACAAGCCCACAGCAAACATCACAGTCGATGGTGAAAAGCTGTCTCTAAGATCAGACACAAGACAAGGATGCCCACTCTTACCACTTCTATTCAAGATAGTATTGAAAGTCCTAGACAGAACAATTGTGCAAGAAAAAGAAATAAAAGGCATCCAAATTAGAAAGTAAGAAGTTTTCTCTGTTTGTAGATGACATGATTCTATATATAGAAAACTCTAGAGTTCACCAAAAAGCTGTTAGAACTAATAAATTTAGTAAAGTTACAGGACACAAAATCAACAGAAAAACCAATTGGGTATCTATACCCTAATAATTAACTACCCCCCCAAGAAAAAGAAATTAAGAAAACAATCCCATCTGGGCGCCTGGGTGGCTCAGTTGGTTAAGCGACAGCCTTCGGCTCAGGTCATGATCCTGGAGTCCCGGGATCAAGTCCCGCATCGGGCTCCCTGCTCGGCAGGGAGTCTGCTTCTCCCTCTGACCCTCCCCCCTCTCATGTGCTCTCTCTCTCTCTCTCATTCTGTCTCAAATAAATAAATAAAATCTTAAAAAAAAAAAAAAGAAAACAATCCCATCTATAAGAGCACAAAAAATGCAAATACTTAGAAATAAACTTAACCAATGAGGTGAAAAATCTGTACACTGAAAATTATAAAACATTGATAAAAGATCTAGGAATCCCACTTCTGGGTATGAAACCCATATCTTAAGATATCTGCACTCCCTAGTTCATTGTAGCATTATTCATAATAGCCAAGATCTGTAAACAATCTATGTGTCCATTGACAGGTAAATGAATTTAAAAAAAACACATGTATGATGTGTGTGTATGTATATATATCACATTATATAAAATGGAACATTATTTAGCCATAAAAAAGCAGGATATCCTGCCATTTTTGACAACATTGATGAAACTAGATGACATTAAGCTAAGTAAAATAAACCAGAAACACAGAAATACAAATACTGTATGATTTAACTTAAATGTGGAATATAAAAAAGTAAAACTTACAGAAGCAGAGTGGAATAGTAGTTGCCAAGGGCTGGAGGCTGGGGAAAAGAGAGAGATGTTGGTCAAAGTGTATAAACTTTCATTTATAAGATAAATAAGTTCTGGGCATCTAATGTACAAAATGGTGATAACAATTACCAGTACCATATTGTACACTTGAAATTTGCTAAGGGAGTAAATCTTAAGTGTTCTCACCAGGAAAAAAAAAAAAGGTAACTAAGTGAGGTGATGAGTATGTTAAGTAGCTTGATGTAGTAATTATTTCACAATGTATATGTATACCAACACATCACATAGTGCAATTTAAATATATATAATTTCTATTTGTCAATTATACCTCAATAAAGCTGAAAAAAAATTGAAGAAGATACAAATAAATGGAAAGATATCCCATGTCTATGGATTGGGAGAATTAATATCCTAAAACTCATATGAAACCACAAAAGACCCCCAATAGCCAAAGTAATCTTGAATAAGAACAAAATTGGAGGCATTGCACTTCCTGATTTTAAATTATATTACAAAGCTACAGTAATTAAAACAGTAAGATATTGGCATAAAAATAGAAATATAGACCAGTGGAACAGAATAAAGAGATAGAAATAACCCACATACATATGGTCTAAATTTTTACAAAAGCACCAAGAATACAAAATGGGGAAAGGATAGTCTCTTTAATAAATGGTGTTGGGAAAAATTGATATCCACAAACAAAAGAATGAAACTGGACCCATATCTAACACTATACACAAAAGTCAACTCAAAATGGATTAAAGACTTAAACATAAGACCTGAAAGCATAAAACTTCTGGAACAAAATATAGGGGGAAAAAACTCCTTGCCTCTGGTCTTGGCAATGATTTTTGGTTATGGTACCCAAAGCACAGGAAACAAAAGCAAAGCTAAACAAGTGGAATTACATCAGACTAAAAACCTTCTGCACAACATAGGAAACAATCAATAAAATGAAAAGACAACATATGTAATGGGAGAAAATATTTGCAAACTGTGTATCTGATAAAAGGTTAATATCCGAAATATATAAGGAACTCCTACAGCTCAATACCAACACAAAACAGAACAAAAAAACAAAAAAAACAACCAAATAACCTGATTTTAAAAAGAGCAAAGGGCTTGAAGAGATACAAATGGTCAATGAATGCATGGAAAAATGCTCAACATCACTCATCACCAGGGAAATGGAGATCAAAACCACAATGAGGTACCACCTCACACCTTAGGATGACTGTTTAAAACAAAACAAATGTTGGCAAGCATATGGAGAAAAGGGAGCCCTGGTACACTGTTGGTGTGAATGTAAATTGGTACATTCATTATGGAAAACAGTGTGGAAGTTCCTCAAAAAGTTAAAAGTAGAACTACCATATGACCCAGCAATTTTACTTTTGGTATTTGTCCAAAGGAATTGAAATAAAAATCTCAAGGAGATACCTGCACTCTCGTGTTCATGGCAGCATTACTCATAGTAGCCAGGACCTGGCAATAAGCACTGAAGGATGAATGTGTAAAGAAAATGTGTTATAAACATGCAATGGAATATTATTCAGCCTTACAAAAGAAAGGAATCTTGCCATTTGCAATAATACAGATAGACCTGGAAGATTTCAGGCTAAGTGAAGTAAGCCAAACACAGAAAGACAAATACTGTATGATATCACTTATGAGTGGAATCTAAAATAGCCAGTCATAAAAGAAGAGTAGAATTGTGGTTGCCAGGGGCTGGGAAGAGGAGAAAATGGTGATGTGAAGGTCAAAGCATGTAAAGTTTTAGTTATGTAGGATAAATATCTACTATACAGCATAGTGACTACAGTTCACAATACTGTATACTTCACATTTGCTAAGAGAATAGATCTTATGCTAAGCATTCTTACCACAGAATAATAATAATAAAGATAGTGGGAGGAAACTTTGGGAGGGGATGTGTTTATGGCCTTAATAGTGTCACTGGTTTCATGGGTACAGCTTTTTACATGTTAATCATACCCCAATAAAGTATTTTTAAATATATATAATCATAGTCACACTTAATGAGCACATATTATGTGCCAAACATGTCTGTGTACATTATTTTATTTAACCCTCACAGGAACCCTAGGGGTTAGATGTTCAATTATTATTCCCATTTAATAGCTGAGAAAACTGAGTCTCAGAGAAGCTAATTGTCTTGTCCAAGGTTACAGAGCTGGTAAGTTATATAGCCAGCATTTTGAACTCAGGTCTGTCATTTTTTACCAATATCACCACCTTACTAATGTAGGACCTTTTGCAGCTCATTGATTATCACTTTCATTAGCTCTGTCAATCTCTAATTTCCCAAGGTATGGGTGAAGAATGCGAGCCTCACAGAGGGTGAATGACCTGCCCCTGTCAACAGGAGGAAATTGGTCATTCTGGGGTTGGAACATGCTCTCTGCACCACAGCACACTGATAGACACCTGCTATGTATTTTGTCCTAACACTCTTTCCTTTGGATTAACCAACTCTCAGGACTATGACTTCCATAAAATAGAACCAAAAAGGTTAACACCTGAGATTAACACAGAGTGGATGTTGAATGCCTGCCTGTAATTAAACTTATTTTTAAGGCCCCTTTCTATGGGCCCCTAAACATGATGTAATTGCATTCCAAGGCTTTCTATATACAGATAGATATCAACTCGTGGCCACATGTAACCACCAGGCTTTGGGTCCAAACTATCACAGTCCAAGACTCCTGGAGGTGGGAGTGCTTCAAAGAAGGCCAGGGCGCCTCAGAGCCCTGCCCAGATCCCCATCCACACAAAGTACTTTCCTGCTCTTTCTCCTATTCCTTGTCCCCTCATCAGTCCCCCAGCTTTGAGGCTGGGTTTACCCAGCGACTACAATTCCCACACTAACCCCTAAGTTCCCAGATTGGTTATCTCCTGGGATGGGCCCACTAATGGTTTCTTTTTGGCCTCCCCAACCAGGTCTGGACACTGTGACACATGCTTCCTATAATCTGTCCTACCCCTCCCCAGATTTCTTGATACCCACAGTTTGTAGTAACCTCAACCTCAGATAGGACACTTTAAAAATAAAGAATATCATCCATTTATCTGGTAAAGTCCACGGTACACAGAACCCCCATTGAGTAAAATTGGGCTCTCAGTAAAAAACATTAATTAAGCTGAATTTCAAAAAATATCTGTATCAAGTTACCACCCTCTTCCCAAACATTGTTATGAATTAGAGTTCTTTAAATGATTGCATTCTCTAATTGTCAGAAATTTATTTTGGGATACCTTAAAAAACAAATCTGAAGATGAATCAAGCGATGCTCCCTGATACTGAAATTGCTAAACTTCTCATGGACTCTAAGAAGCAAACTTACTTTTAAAACATCCTCTTCCAGGTTAGGGGGCTTAGGGGACTGATTGCAACTGTTACTTGGCTACTTCTATAAAAAGGGTTGTGATAGTCAACAATGGTACTGTTAAAGAATAATTAGCATCTTTAGAATAGGATTCATGAATATACTCATTGCAGTTTATAGAACCCAACCAAAAGCACAGTCAACAGACCAACGCCTGGTTGATATCCAGAAATAGCCAAACCTGACAATGTGGTCAGCTACATTCAACAGCCCAGCCAAAGAGTGGAATGGGACTCAAGGGAGTAAACACTTCCCACAGCATTCTGAAGATGGTCATCTGGTACAAGTGACCCCCAAATTCAATTTCTTCATTCCCAATAGTGCCCTTAAAAAAATAAAAGTCAGTCTTAACTACTGTAATAAGAGTTTTGATGCTCTCATGCTTATCTAAGAATACATCCCTGCTTTCTGTTTTTATATGATCTTTATGACATAGTTGAGCTTCATGAATATTTTGGTAATGATTTCTATCTTTCAAAATTTTTGCTGAACTTGCTTTCCTCACAAATGAGTAAGAGTCCCCATTCTTCAGGCAGCCTCTCCTATTACTGCCCTGCTCTGTTAAACCCTGCCATTCCCTTTCTTAGTCCCTCCAAAGTGGGTCCCACCCAAAGTAGACTTGCTACCTCATCTTCTAGATGTGTCTTGTATTCATTTCTCCATATATCTTCCACTCCCCTCCTCGTTTGTTCTGTAGACTTCAGTTTCAGCTGACACATCTGAACTCACTCTGACAGCCTGAACTCAAAAAGAGTTCCTTTGGCTTTGCTGTTATATTGCTGTGTCTGGTTTTCAGCCTTAATGATTTTGTTGGCTTGTTTCACCTCATTCTTTTCACTTCCCGCAAAAATTCTTGAAAAGCATCATCTTTTCTCCCATTGGTCACCAAACCCCTTCAATAATATAACGGAAAGGGATATGGGGTGGGAAGGATGGCTTTTGAAAACTGGAATGCAAATGGCACTGCTAACCAGCTGTGTGATCTAAGGAAAATCACATAGCATCTCTGAGCCTCTATTTGCTGGTTTGTAAAAGGGAGATTATCACCTCCAACTAACAGGGGTTGGAGCAAGATGATCATGAAATGATAAAAGGGAAAGAGCTCCATGAACCACAAAGAACTGTTCAGAAGTAAATTGATGTTATTCTCCTAGCAACATCCCTGCTTTCATCTGGGTAGCTATTAGCAGCTATATTATTCTTCCATCCATAGGATCTAATATTCTCATCTCTTCTCTTTCCAGGGAGGTATGGTCCAATGACCCTGGTATTAGTGTCCCAGAAGGTATAGTTGGGTCCTTCTCCTCTGCCACAGAAGCTCTTAGCTTGCTAGGGCTCTGCTCTATAGATAATTTCTTAAAATGCCCCTATGGCATGTCTTATTGCCCCTCAGTCCCTGGAGAAAGGCACCAGTGAGTGGTTAATCCAAGCCATCCTCACCGCCTTGCCATTTCACACATGTCTGGAGGTGACAAGATGGTGCTAGAAGGACACAGTTTTGAGGGATGATGGGCCTGGATTCGAGTTCTGCCACCAACCTTTACTAGCTGTGCCATCCTGGGCAAGCTTCTTAACTTCTGTGAGCCTCAAGTTTCTCCTCTATGAAATGGGAGGCAACAATACCTATCAGAGGCTCTCACTACATAAGATCATTATAATGATTATTATATTAAAGGAATGGAGGGAACTCATTTAAGGAACATCTGGTTTTACTGATGCTTTTCCTGGGATTAATACTTCCTAATAACTTGTTAACCAAGTCCCAAGTCTTTGCCATTGTGCCATTTATAGGTCCAAGGAGGGAAACCCTTCATAGTCCCCCCAGACGACTTACTTTTCTCCTAGAACATCTTCCAAGATAAATTTCATTTCTCATACCATGCTCCATATCTCCAGAAAATGGAAATAAGATAAATATAACTCTTGGATTAATTTCAAACTGAACTGCTCACTGTTCCCCAAATAAGCCCCTCCATGTTCTTGCCCAAATCCTACCTGTCTTCCAAGTCTCATGCTCTCTGCTTCCCCTGATGTTCAGAATTCTTGGCTAACATGTCTTATCGCCTTCTCTGTCCTGATAGCTGCTGGAGGGCAGAGATCCTGCTTACCATCTTACTGGGGGAATTCAGAGTGGGTCTTAAGGGGAAAAGGAAGTGGGGAAGGCGGTACCAGTGACTGATACAGGAAGAAGAAAGATAAATTACTGAAGTCAGGGAAGATTTGAATCTGAGTGTCACCCTGTGTTCAGATAGGATTTTCATTAAGAGAAAACACAATCTAGTGTAAGAAACCAAATGAGAAAAGAGCTATGGGGAGTTTTACCCTGGAAAGGGGCAAAATATTCTCACGGGGCTTTCCATATATGATGTTCCACAAGACCATGATTAAAATCCATAAATAATGGAAAGCTAGATGTGAACATAGGATTAACATTAGTGTTCAATCAGTGCAGAAATGATCATCAGTTAAGCCAATGGGAGAGTCTCCTACCAGCAGAGGTGTTCAAACTGTACTGGAGGGCTCTCCTCCCCCGGGCAATTTCAGAGTGTTTAACTTTTCGGGTATTGTAGTTGTCCTCTTCTGGGGCTCCACAGGGACAAGGCTGAGTCTGATTCCTGCGTGTCTTCTTGGCACCCAGTAGAGGGTCAGCCAGTCTTTCTCCAGGGCTGAGTGCTAGACCATGCCGCCCATCCACATTCTGTCACCACCAGAGCAAGCCCTCTGTACTCAAGGGGAGGCCTTGAGTTGCTGAGTTTTGATTACGAGTCCGCATCTTTCCGAGACAACACAACCGGCATGTTAGCTGAGAGGCCTCCATGAATATCTGCTGACAGAGACCTGCCCATCTCCCTGTACCCTCTTCCCTTGTCTAATCCTGGCAGGAATGCCTCCTCAGCCCCATCCCTACCTGTGGGCTCAACCCGGCCTCCAGCTCTGGACCCTTCCCTGGCCTGAGGTAAAGGGGAGCATAGGCCCCAGTATAAGCCAACATGGCAACTGAACTGATTCAGACCTACTCTCCAGGAGACAAGATCTCCAGTCTTTTACCATCCAGTTAGTGCTGTGACAGCAACGGATTTGGAGTGCCATCACTTTAATAAATCACCTGGTTTCATTCCTCCTTGTCCCAGTACAGACATGACTTTTGCAGGGCAAAACCATAGAAAACTTACAATTTTTATTCTGCACTTTTTTTTTTTGCTTCACATTATAAATATTTGTTTCTATCTTGTTGTCTGGTTTCTAGTGGTCTAGTGGCTGTATAATATTCAATCAGGTTGATAGACCACAATTTACTTAATCAGCTCTCTATTTTTGGACACTTAGTTACTTCCAAACTGATGCTAAGCAGCTCTGCAAAGAACATCTTTTTTTCTGGATTCAGAATTATTTTCAAGCAAGGATTTTCAGAAATGGAATCAGTGAATCAAAGAAGAAGAGCATTGCAAAATTCTTATATATAGTGTCATATTAAAGTTAGCTTACATTGCTATGAGCAATATATAAGTGTTCCAGTTTCAACACAACATCATCTAAATTAAGTATCATGAATATCTAACATTTTAGCTAATTTAGAATGTATAATAGTATCTCATTTTTAAAAAATTGTCCTTCTTTAATCACTGGTGAGGTTGGAAGGTTTCCCTCATGTTTGTCGCTAATAACATTGCCTCTTAAATATTCTGACAGCACCAGAATTTCTGCTCTCGTGGGCCAGCTTCCCAATGTTTGGGTTCTTGCATTTATAACCTGCTCTCCCTGGCTCTGGCTTTATAACCCATTTGCTAATCCCCTGACACCACTTGATCCTACATTTGCCTACCATTTAACCAATGTCTACAAACTTGGGTAGGGATTTATAATCATGGATTAAGAGAAAGTCATCTGTAGTTAGAAGTCTGGGTTCTAGTACAAACTCTGCTTTTTTAAACTGTGTGGCAGTAACTGATTCACTTTTCTTCTCAAGGCCCCTCTTTTCTCACCTATAAAAGGAGTAACACCACTTATCTGCTTAGCCCACAGTGTTATATGAGCACTCTGAGCCCTGTAAAGGCAAGGCCAGCTAACTTCTTCTGTAAAGAGCCATATGGTAAATATTTTAGACTTACAGGTTATATGGTCTCTGTTACAACTACCCAATTCTGCTATTGTAGCAGGAAAGTACAGACAATGACAGTAAAGGAATGAGCATGACTGTGGTCCAGTAGAACTTTCTTTCTAAATACTCAATTTAATTTTATATTTGTATATGAGCCTGTTATATTTACATATAAGTTATATATGCAAAAATAATATATATAATAACGTATTATGGTATAATATAATATATAACTATATATAAATAACATAAATAATATAATATACTTATATTTATATATTATACAATTACATATACATATATAATTAAATTTAATATAATTTATATATGTAAAATATAACATATATAATGATATGCAATAATACAAAATATATTGCTTTACAGATTATAAATTTATATATATAAAATGCAAGAACATATTACATGTTACTATATATAATATATAATTATATATTATAATAATATATAACATATATACACACACATACACATATATATATATATCCCACAGGTGATAGTTTGCCAATACCTGCTCTAAAGTCCTATCCAGCAAAAGATCTCATGGGGATGACCACAACAAATAAGCACACAGAATAGGCAATAGTATTGTCACTGATTTTTAGTTGTGAAAACAAGAGACAAAGAAGGTGAAGGGACTTGCCCAAGGCCATTCAGCCTTTTTTTTTTTAAAAAAAAGGAGGAATAACAGATGCAGGAGAACATTCCCAAGGATGAGGCAGCAGATGCAAAGGCAAGGAAATGTAAAGAGTGATGGGGGTTTGGGTCAGCAAGAGGTGAGGAATGGAGCTGGAGAGGGCCCAGATCCTAAAGCTCTGAGAGTTTAAGTTTATCCTGAGGACAGTGGGGAGCACCTGACAATTCTTGAGGAGCGATGGGGTCACTTTGGCCTTCTTAGTGCAGTTTAGGAAGGGCAAGCTCAGAGGGGCTTGAGTAGCCAGAGGAGGGAAAGAAAAGGTTGACCTGGGAAGAGAGAATGAGGCTCCCTCCCCAGGAGTCTTCCAGCCCCAACAGTGGAACAGGGATTCTGATCAGATCTATCAGACTCCAAACCCCCAAGCAATGTCTGGGGCAGCCAGCCACCTCCCCAGTCAGTGATCCCAGCCCTGGGCCAACTCTTGCCAGCCACAACCTATTTGCAGGCCTCCTCTCCTTCATCAGCCAGCTCTACACTGCCCCCACCAAGGCCAGGGGCTACCGTGGTCATATTCACATTAACAGAGAAAGAGCAAGTCCCAGTTTTCCACATTCATGGAGATGTTAGCGGTAGACAGACAGAGCTCAAGTCTGCCTGCCACGCTCTGCAAATACTCAGTCACCAGGCATCTCTGATTATAAATCTGCTCTGTCATGATGTGTGACCACAAACATATCTTTCTTTTCAGTCTGCTTTTGAGGAGTTCTATACTCTTGGAGGTCAAGACCGGCCAACAGTAACAAAGTCACCACCGTCGGAAACGAGAACCTTACTACAATAGCAACCCAAGTAGTCCAGTGGGAAGAGCACACAATTTGGAAAATGATGACCAAGACGAAGACTACTTGACCCCCTGAGGTGTAGTTTCTCAGCTGAAAATGAGGGTAATTAGTTTTAAATGCGAAAAGATATGTATATGTGCATTATAAACTGTTGAGCGCCGTACAAACGCTAGCTGATGATGCTATTCTCAGGCCTGTACTATTCCCAACAAACACCGTTAACTCAAATCATGACTCTCTTGGCCCCATTCAGAATGTGATGTTCGTCATCTTCTACAGAAACTCTAAGGTAATGTTTCTCAGATTTTTTTTACCCCAAGCCTTACTTTCTTTCCTGCATGAATGGGAAACTGAATTCATTATGAATTCTCCTGGCACTAGCACAAATCCAAAGTGCATGCGGTTTGAAGTGACAAATGATAGGATGTGATTGCAGGGGCTCGTGGGGGCTGGCAGCACAGCCCTGGCAGCTCCAGCAGCAGCCTCTGCACTGAGCACATCACAAAGCACCCTCCCCACCCACACCCCAACGCAGCAGAGGCTCCCAGCCTGGCCGGCCTCTGAAACCCCAGGGTTGTCAGGTACATACCTCTCCCTGCCTTTCTGGAAACTCAGTCACCTAGACAAGAATCCTTTCCTTGGGTTCTGATCAGTGCCCGTTTAAAGCTTAAAAAGACCCTGCATCACCTGATCCAATCTATTCCTTTTACGTATGGGGAAACTGAAGCTGATATAATAAAGGTGACTTACCCCAAGTTATGTAAGCCCTGGTCTTAGCATCAGAAGACCTTGGTGTGAATTCCTGTTCTGCAACCAACTAGCTTTTGTGACCTTGGTCAAATCATCATTGTTGAAAGATGATGAATAGTATCATCAATGAAAGCTAGTATTTCAGTAGTACTTAAGGATCGGTCAGCTGTATTTATCCTCAAAGCCTTACAATATACTGTAAGACAGGGTAGACATTGCGCTAATCTGCATTTTGTTGAAGAGGAAATAGAAGCTCCAGAGAAACTAAGTGATTTGCAAGGTTACACAACTAGTAAGTGGCACCTTCTGGTTCCAAATATCATATTTTCTCCACCAATATATATTGCTGAAATTCCTCAGTAATGAAACGGAATTAAAACTTGTCTTGCAAGATGTATAGAATATATGTGAAAGTATGCTTGAACTAAAAACTGTTTGTCTATTGGTTCCCGACATTTTGAAAAAGAGGACCTATATTAGTTATCCATTGCTGGGGAATAAGCCACCCGCAAATTTAGTAGCTTATAGCAACAAACATTTACGTTCTCAAACAGTTTCAGGTCAGGAATATGGGGGCAACAGGGTCAAAGTCCCTGACCAAGTTGCAGTCAAGCTGTCAGCTAGGGCTGCAGACATTTCAAGACTTGACTGGTGCATTATAAGCTGTTGAGCGCCATACAAACACTAGCTGTTTGTCTTGCGGGCTCTTGCCTGTGGTTGGTGGCAGTTCCTCACTGACTATTGGTGTGAGGCCCCTATTCCTCCCCGTGGAGGTCTCTCCATAGGCTGCCTGAGTGTCTTCGTTATGTGACAGCTAGCTTCCTTCAGACTGAGAGATCCAAGAGGAGACAGAGAAAGTACACCCAAGATGGAAGCCAAAGTGTTTTTATAACCTAATTTTAAGGGTGATCTACCGTCACTTCTGCAATATTCTATTCATTAGAAACATGTTACTAAGTCTGGCTCACACTCAAGGGAGAGGATTACACAAAGACATGAGCACCGTGTGATGAGGATCACGAAAGCCATTACGGAGGCTGGCTGCCAGAGGACCTCTTTCTCATTCCAAAGTCTTTGTTGACTCCCCCAACAAAATCAAGATCATAATTTTTGTATCATGTGTTTCATTGAAAAAATACTGAACTATTTGAAATTGCCATATTTGATGATTTGTGATTCACAAAAAATGTAATTTCATATGGCTCAACCAAATTTATAACCTCTGTAAGTTCTTAGATATCTGCTAACATTTTGTGATCAAGTTGTAATCACAAACATTTTCTGATTAAGTTGTATATTAGCATACGTGTTCACTGGGAAAATGTTACTATGTATTGTTGGAGGTACGTTATTTATTCGGTCTTCAGACAATGGTTGGTGGAAAATGGATTCATGCCTACCCACCCCCTTCCTAGAATTAACTACATTGGCCCATGGGAATCTAGAACTCATAGATGCAATCATTGCACAAATCAGGAGTGAGATACTACTAACTCTAGTAGATGCCAAATGTCCTTTCTATTATAGCATACTGTCTTCCATTAAGTCTTGTTATCAGACATGGGAATGGCCTTTTCTGTTAAAATGAACAATTCCAATCAATCAGTTCTGATTTACTAATCGCTACCCCATATCAATCAGAGGTTTTTGTCATACTTACCAGTACTGAAACAATGAAACTAAAGGAATCGTTTTTAAAGCTTATTTATCATTTCATCCTTCCAACTTTTGATGGACTGTACTTCAGGCCATTGGCCTATTATATATCCTTACTGATTTACATGGTTAATGCTTTACTATTAATACTACCCTATAAAAAGTAGTTGACATCAATGATTCGGTTCAGAGAGTGGCTATCCTACATAGTTACTGAGAAACTGCTCTGGGCAGAAGCTGCTTCTAGCTCCTCCAGATACAATGGTGAACAAGAGAGGCAAGATCTCTATTCTCATGAACTTCACATTGTAATGGTTCTCAAACCTGGCTTCTTAGAAATATGGATCCTCGGGACCCACCCTAGACTTCCTGAATCAGAAGATGTGGGATAGAGGGCAAGAATTCATATTCCCTAATGCCTCATAGGTGACTCGGATGTCATGGAGTCTGTGGCCCAGCATTTGGGAGCCACTGGTACATATTTCAGTTCTCAGCTGCTTTACCTCCCATTTACTCTACGACCCACAACAATGATTTCCACCTTCACCATTTCATAGAAATTGGTCTTGCTAACATTACCAGTATACTCCTGATAGCCAAGTCCGTGGCTTATTTCAGACTTCATCTTACTTTCTCCCATTACGACATGATACTGTTGGCCTCACGATGCTTCTTAAAATCCCCCTCCCTTGGCTTTTGACGATGTTTGTTTTTGGTTCTCCTCCTAACCTTAACTCTGGCTGCTCCCTCTCAGTGTCCCATTGATCCTCTTCCTTTCCCACTGGATAAATGGTGGTGGTGGTGGCGTGTGTGTATATAATGGAGATGGCAACAGTACCTACATCACATGATCATTATGAAAAGTAAATGAACTAATGTAAATAAAATACTGAGCACGTATCTGGTACATAGTAAAGATACTTTCACATTAACATCCTTCCAATCTCTCCATAAGCTTACTTGCTTAAGCAAATGCAAAACATTTGCATTTGAATCAGATTCAGTTGTTAAGCCCAATCTTAGGCCAGAGGGTAGGTAACTGTACCCCTGAAACTGTATGCACAGTTTTGTATAAATATACTTCTGTTTCTTTTTCTGAGGATAGAAGCCATTACTTCCATGAGATTCTGAAAGGAGTCATGGTCTCTAAAAATGTCCAGAATGCTTAAATATCATCTGTTGGTCAACATTTCAACAACCATTGCCATTCTCACTGGTTCCTAAGCGCACTACTTTCCCATCAGGATATGCACCCGGGACTCTTCTTTTTAATGTTAGTATAGTCTTCATTCATTCATGCACACATTAATTCACATTTATTCACTTGTGCAACGGGCAATTATTTGTACTGACTCTACATCTAACGTCGCTAAGCCCAGGGTTCAGAGACACACAGACCGTGAGATCATTCACAAGGCAACTACCTAAGCTGTGATGAAGGCTTAAAGGGACCATAAAATTTGAAAAAGAACTTTCCAGCTGCTTGGCAGCAAAAGCTTTAAAATTTGTTACTTTCAACAACAATAAAAATGTTTCTAAGGGAGATCATTCAGTAGGGAACAGATACGTAAGTTAGAGAATGTTTTTTGTTTAACTGGACAGAAGCTAAAGAAAGGCAGTCTCCCAAATTCTCCCACCTATCCTCCTTGCCTCTTTATTTTAGTTGTTTTGAATCAATACCTTCCCTTTATGTTCTAGATTTTGTCTCTTAGCTCAGTGTGAATTGTGGACTCTCAGACTCTTTGAAATGGGGGGGACCCCTAGTCCACAAACAGAGCATATAAATGAGGTCTAATCTTGAAAATCTCCAAGGGAAGTCTCACTACCTTGAGAGGTCCATTCTGTATCCGAGTGGGTCTAATTACCAGTAATTTCTTTCTTGTCTTGAGCTGAAATACGCTTTAATTTTCACCTCAAAGTCCTAATTCCATCCTCTGGGATTGTATATGTCTTCCACATCAATATTTTTCATTAATGGGTCATAAAATCAATTTTGAGATTACATTCAGCATTATGTTTAATGAAATTAGGATAGGATAGGATAGAAGAATAGAATAGAATAGAATAGAATAGAATAGAATAGAATAGAATAGAATAGAATAGAATAGAATGGAATAGAATGGAATAGAATGATAGAAGAATAGTTCATAGCAATGCGAGAGAGTTAAGTTTTGTTTTTCAAAGTTTTATTTCAGTTGTTTTTAGATTTAGTAAATGTGTACTAGGTTGTGGTATAAAATGTATTTCTTACTATGGGTTGCCACTGAAACATTTGAAAAACACCAGTTCCTTCAGATAATTTAAGACGGTTGTGTCACAGAGCCCTCTGCCTTTGTTCTCCACATTCAATATCCCAGTCCCCTTGAATGCCTCTCGTGTGTCTTTTTTCCAAGCCTCTTCCTTACTTAGGTCTCTCTCCTCTGACTATGCTCTGTCTCAAGTGATCCTACTGAAATGGAATGCACAGAACCTCCCAGCCATTGCAGGACTGGGAGGTAGAGGGACAATACACAGCTGGGGGCAAGGAGGCAGGCAGGAATTCTCCCTGCTTCGGTGTTTGCTAAGTTCTTGGATGCCCACAGAGGTGGAGCACCGAGGTCATTGACTCTGTCACCGGAAAGCTTCCAGGAAGGTATTTATGGGAGTCGTGGATTCAAAAATGCATAATGTCCAGCTACTCTACCAGGGCTCAGTCTAGTGCCCAGAGATAGAGAGGTAATACTACCATCCTGCACCTTACAGGCCCACTCATGCCCATGATCTCACTGAATCTATGAGCTAAAAGTCACCTCATTTTACAACGAGAAACCCGAGGCTCAGAGAGGCAGGTAAAAATTTCCTGATGTATTTTAGGACTTGTCACAAAGCTTGTAATAACTGTTTGTCAGACAACCTACGATGTGACATAGGTGACAGTCGTGGTGGCTCTCATTCTAACGGCATCGCACTGTTTCCAAGACAGTCTTCTATCCCTTTCCCTGATCATCCAATGATACGTGCAGGGCAGATGATAGTTTTCCCATCTTTCAGATGAGAACGTGGGCCCGGGGAGATTAAGTTACTAATCCAAGGCCACACAGCTGGAGGGTAGTACAGCTAACTCTAACTTCCATCCCAACACTAAATCCAAAGCTGTTTTCAGGGGCCCCTCTGCCTAATGCTGACAGTTTTACCCAGACCCACAGAAGCAAACTGCTCTTTATTTTTCCTGGCCCACACATTTACAGAGAGAGAGTCTAGGGTGCTAATGCTCCATCCAGTTATCCTGTTATGACCACGATGGCATTAGCCTTTGTGACTCTAGCGTAAGATGGATTCTTCCCGCAAACGGCCATCAAGTTTGGGCCAAGTTATAAACATCATTTACATCAACCTTAGACGGCAGCTGAGTCTGTGGTCAGGGTGCCAGGGAATATATGAGAAAAAATCAGGCGGCCTTAATCTCTGTAGCATGTGGAAGGAAATAAAGACCACCTTGACTGATGGTTGGCTTGAGATACCTGAAGAGGATTAAGTCTCACTGTGACAGAAACGGCTGGGAGCCAAAATGAAGACAACTCGATGAGGTATGGCCTTCAAAGTTTAAACTTCTAATCTCCAAGGACCAGAGTGACTTCGTAAGGAATTCAAGAAGAACGCAATTCACTCAACATATAATAGGATCTTGAAATCTTAAGGATGTTTTCTTGAGGCCAGAAAAAGGCAAGAAGTGTACTGGTACCCACCGTGGGGTGACTGAAGTCTCAGGCAGACAGTGCCGTGTTACATTGATAACTCAGTGCGGCAGAGGTATTACAAGACTGATGACATTTGCAGGTGTTGACACCTACCCAAATTCATCCGCGAACCGGAGAGCTTAATAGATAGAAGCGAGCAACTAAACATATCCATGCATTCACCCCAAACAGCAGACTGGCAGAGTCGAGCCCAGAAATAAATGGAGTTTCATCTCTGGTGTTTAACCTTAAATACCATCATTGGATTTTTGAGGGTGATTCTCTCACATCCCCCTGCCCCCACCCACTATTTTTCTTCCTGGAGGGGTTCGCCTTTTGGTAATAAGCTCTACTTGCATTTGCAAAATATAAAAAAGTGAACTTCCAGATGGACTTCTCAAAGTGCAATCCAAACATGAAGGAAACAAGAAATCCAAAAGTCAAAGGCGAGTGGGAGGTTTTCTTCTCCCCCAAATCTCTGGGGAGTCCAATTCATTCAACATGCTCACATTCTGGTTTCATTTCCATTTTCTATAATAGGAGATGAAGATGTAATATGTCAATGTTGATGTATCAGAGAGATGATGAATTCCAGGCTAAAACACAGCGACATCTGCTTGGAAACGAGATGGAAGAAATTAAGATGCTTACCATGATTATTTTCCTCCCGAGCAAATTTATAGTATCTCTGGTCTCAAGGGCAGAAATTCCAGACAGATTAGCTTTTCATCTCCTAGGTAACTCTCTGAACTGCATAGCTATAGAAATTCATTGCTTTAACACTGGGTGTCCTTATTAGGGAAATATCTTAAATTCTGTGCCAACAAAGAAACTCATTGACTACTAAGCAATAGTCATGAAAATATTTATGACATGGATTACAAACAGGTGCTCCAAATAGAACAAAAGCTGGGGTTATTCACCACTTGGACTAACTGGGGAAAAAATTATTTACACCTAGTACAGTACGTTTTATGCTTTCAGTAAATATTTTTTCTGGGTTATGTGCCCTCATTTCTAGGAATGGTAAATTTGCTCAAGTACCAGAGGGAATTGGCAAATGTGAATAGAGCCATAGGAATAATAGGGGCTGGAGCTATAGAACTGCCTATATTATACTCATTCAAAAATTATTTGAAAAAGATGTATCCAGTCCCTACCATGTGTACTATGTCCCTGGTTTTGGCACTGGAGATGCAAAGATAAGTACAACATGACCCCTGCCTAGTTCAAAATTCGCTTTATTTATTTATAAATGTCTTAGGAAGCTGTGCAGGCATAAGCATGTCCATTTCACAGATGGGGAAGCTGAGGCTAGATGAGGTCACACTCCAGGAAGTGCCAAAGTCTCGAATGGCACCCCAACTTTCTTTTTTCAAGTCCAGTGTCCTGCCTCCTCCCTCATATACTGGCATGATTGAGATGAGACCCAAAGGGGGTTTGGGTGACCCAAGGGCCACCACTCACAGTGTCTGAGGACATTAAAGCTGGCTTTTGACCCATTATTAACATCCCAATGAATTTCATTTTTTTTTTTCATCCAGATGTTTAGCACCATGTAGACCCAGCTGTGGTCTCAATCAGGACTAAGTGATACTTTGCAGGAATGACTGAAATGCGCACTGAAAAATTCTTCTCTTCTAATTGTGTTTTGAAACGATCCAATGTGGGGAAAGGGTTTGGGCCTTTTTGAAGCAGCTTCTCTCAGAACTTTAGCAACAGGAGTTGTAAAATGTTCCCAAAAATATTGCTTGGCATGAAAACCTCTTTCAATGCAAATGAGCCATTGATAAAAAGGAATTTGTTAAGAGAGACAGGAGTTGGGGGTGAAGCTTATTAGCCACTTGGTTGCCAAGGAAGGGAAGCTGCCAGAAAAGCCCCAGTTGGACTGGGGAGGAATGCCTGGGGAGTCGGGGGTAGGGTGGGGTGTGCACCAAGTACATGGGGTCATTTGCAGTCAATAAGGCACAAAGAGGACATTTTTTTTTAAAGATTTTATTTATTTATTCATGATAGAGAGAGAGAGAGAGAGAAACAGAGGGAGAAGCAGGCTCCCAAGGAGCAGGGAGCCCGATGCGGGACTCGATCCAGGGACTCCAGGATCATGACCTGAGCCGAAGGCAGTCGCTTAACCATCTGAGCCACCCAGGCGCCCCACAAAGAGGACATTTTTACACCCATCTGAGTCCTATTGATTTGAATTTTTAAATACTGGCAGAATTAATATGTGACTAAAATAACCACGATAAAATGGAAACAGCACCATAAAATGAAAATGATTTTATGTTCAGAAAACCTGAACTTGAGGATTCCCTCACCTATTCATTGTGTGACCTTGGGCAAGTCCCTGAACTTCTCTGAACTTCCATTTCCCGTCTCCAAAATGAAGATAATAATTCCTACCTCACAGGATGAACATGGCAGATTTGACAGTGCTTATTAAATTGTAAAATAGTATATGAATCCAAGTTTCCCTTTTCTATTTACACAAAAATTCAGATCCAAATACAGGGTTGAACGTTTCACTATGCTCAAATATTATTCATCACTAATTCAGTCTGACTTTTAGCGGCCCCAACCTCAGTCATATTCTGCGCCTCCCGTAAGAATGAACATTCAGAGTGCCTTCTGTTGGCACCCCCCGCCCCCCCCCAAGCCGGAGGCTTCGGTTCTGTGATCTCAGACCTGAGACTGTTTGCAGCATTCCTGACTTGGGAAAGCAAGGCCTTCTACTGGTCTTCCAAGCACTCTTATATGCAAAAGGCCACACAGCAACTAACCCAGATGTCTGACCACTATCTCAAGCTTGGCCCTTGACCTCCCCAGCCTGTTCTGCACCCACCACTTCTTCTCATTTCGGTAAATAGCAACTCCATTCACCCTGTAGCTCAGATCAAAAGAGTGGGGGTTGTCTTCGACTCTTCTATTGCATTCACTCTCCGTCAGTATCCAATCCAGCCCCCCCGTCCTGTCACTCTGCCTTCAAAGGGCATCATGCACACCACCACACCTTACCTCCCCCACCAAGGCCACCCTACTCCAACCCCAAATATTTCTTGTCTGGAATACTGCCAAAGAGTCTTCCCTCTCTTGCTTTTCCTACCCTTACCCTTTTTATAGTCTCTTCTCACTATAGCAGCGGCCCTTTAAATGTATGTTAGGCCAATCACAAAGACCTCCAGTAGTTTTCTGTCTCACACAGAATAAAGGCCAATGTCTTTACCATGACCTACACAGTGCCATCTGAGCTTCAACTTCATTTCCTTCCAGTTCCTCACTTTACTCCAGCCAATCTGGTGTTCTAACCCACCACTTACCCCTTGCCTGGAGAAATTTGTGCTTGTCATTCCCCTTGCCTGGATCATTTTCACCCCAGATATTTACTTGCTACATTTTTTTTACTTTATCCAAGATTCTGCACAAATATCATTTCCTTACAGAGGCCTTTCCTGATCTCCTCTGCTACTTATTTCTCTTATTAGCACTGATTTCTCTTCTCTTCTCTTCTCTTCTCTTCTCTTCTCTTCTCTTCTCTT
>NC_058415.1:62110389-62265341 GCF_002201575.2 Neomonachus schauinslandi
TTCTCTTCTCTTCTCTTCTCTTCTCTTCTCTTCTCTTCTCTTCTCTTCTCTTCTCTCCTCTCCTCTCCTCTTCTTGTTTATTTTCTATCTCCCACTGGAATATAAGCCCCACAAGGACAGTCACTGGTCTTTTCCATTTATCACCATATTCCCAGCATTTAGATTACACTGGTAACATTGTAGATGCTTTAAGAAGCTGTGTGATGCATCCTTGAGCCCATCAGGAGACCAGAGCTGCCTTTCAGTGGGGGGCATACTCAATCCAGTTTGGTGAATGGTATAATCAAGAATTGAGAGAAGATCATGTACCATCCAAGGTGCTCTGCCTAGAGTGGAGGAATAAGGAGGCGCCTATAATATGCAAAGATCCCAGCAGACTCGCACACAGCCGGGATCGAAGTGCCTGGACCTCCAGCACTCATGGGGCCTGAAATGAACCTTGCTGGAAGGACAAAGGAGCCCTGAACTTGGAGGTACATTCCCCAAGCCCAGCTCTCTTGGATCTGATTTCGCCAAGGAGCTTCGTGATTGAATATGGTCTCCCTAATTGGCATAAGCCTAAGAAGGTGGACCTTGCCCTAAGTAATGACCAGAGACCAAGGAGAAACTTCTACTTCGTCTCTTGTTTTGTTGTCATATTTTTAATCTATCGCGCACTAAAGACCTACTCCATCTATCATTTATTGAGGGCCTACTCCATGCTACAGCTTATGCTAAACAATGCGCATGTGTTGTATCTTTCACATTATTTAAGAAATGGGATATTACCCAATTTTACAGATGAGAAAACTGAAGCTCACAGGGGTTCAGTAATTTGCCCAGCATTACATGGATAGAAAACAAACACTGAGACATGAACTGAAAGGGTTCAGAGCACGCACCCTGAAACAGGCCACTTTGGCATCTTAATTATCTTGAGCTGAAGGCACTTGAGAAATAGCAGATGTGGGAGGGGCTCTCTGACTTCCTCCTTCCAACCAAAAACAGGTTATAAAATTTCCCGTGGGAAAGGTGACCTCCTTGCACCAGGAAGAGAACATTCTGACCACCAGGGGAGCTGACCCCAAAATGGGTATGTCCAAACAAACCTACTAAAATAATTCTCATCTTTCTGTTAGTCCCCTGCACGTCGCCTAATCCCTGTCCCACAGCTCAGTGCCCTAGAAGCTTAAACCCCTTTTCCTTTGTCTTGTCACTTTTCCAGACACTGATCATTCTTTGTTAAAAGAGGTCCAAAGCACTTCTTAGGAAGGCTCCTGTGCATGTGTAAAATATTAAATAAAATGCGTATGCTTTTCCCTTATCGATGTGGCCTATGTTAGTTTGACTCTCAGGCCCAGCCACAGAACCTAAGGAGGAAATGGAAAAGCATTTCCTCTCCTATAGAACCATCCTCTAAACAACAATACTTCGCACCTCATCGTCACTGAATCAAATGTCCCTGCAGTGTTCTCCAGAGGTAGATGACTTGGACCTCTGAGTTAGTTCCTGCAGTGAGAACGGATACCGTAGAATCTCCAGAGCTGATAAGCAGAGACATTGACTCTGGATCACAGTGACCATTCCAGGGAGCTCGGGTGGCTCCTGACTCCTGACCCTCGTGACCCTCCTGACCCCAGGAGGCCAGGAGAGGGGAAGCCTCTTCTCAGGCCCTGGGTGGGTCTCCCCAAAAAAGGAGACTCTGGCCTACTGGCCCAGCCTGAGCTGGTATCATGGGACTCACCCACAGAAAAGGTGAACTTTAACTTGTTTAAAGATTGTGAAACTCTTTGGGTTTCAGTTCCTAGGGACCGCCTCTTTCTCTAATTCTCTTGAACTCTCTGCGCTGGTCACCAGAAAAATGTCCTTCAAGGGCCCTGTCCTCGGGCTGGAGACAACATCCTGACCCCAGAGGCTTGCCAGGTCCTCTGAGGTTGGCAGAGGAGATGGACCGGTGTTTGTCCACACCTCTAAGGAAGACGTCTTCAAGCAGGCACCACTAAGCCTTGATAAAGGCACAAGTCTGCTGCCTTGTGAGAGGCTGGGTGCTGTCCCTTGTGCAGCTCGTAAATCCTGACGCATCCTGCAGTGAATTGTCATGACCAAAGACGGAATAAGTGAAAATCCCCAGTGAGACATTCAGATCTCATACAAGTATCTGTTCTTATGATCCCCAAACCTCTTGGCGCGGGCACTACCAATCACCAAAGTTATTCTCTCCAGAGCATGCTGAGAGAGAAAGCTATTTTGCTGAAGATTGTGTCTTTGACATTCACGCTCCAACAAGGATCGTCTCTTCTGGGCCTAATTTGACTTCTTTATGTGCCAAGAGGAAACTTTCCTTCTGAAGGGCAGGCATACAGATATCTGAAGAGGCCTTTAGGAGGCACTTTATAATTTCCTTGAATTTCCTAGAATGTTTGGAGAATAATGTGTATTGATTAACTGTCTCTTTCAAAATGCTTAAAGTTCTCCTATCCTTTCCTTTTTTAAAGGGAATTAATGGTGAAGAAACCGAAAAAGAGAATATACCTGTTCACTCACCCATGTTTTCTAACTACAAAGATTGTGGCCTAAAATCCCATAAAATGGAATGGAGTCCACGCAAGGGCCGTGGAACCAAGCGGCTTATTCCTGATGAATTTTGGAATCGGGGCCGTGGGACTAAGAGATGGCAAAGACTCCTGGAGACCGTGTCCACATGTGGTTCTGACACTAGGCTGGCCAGCGCGGCTGCGCAGAGACTGGGGAGTCCAGGGCTATCAGGGGCACATGACCTTCTGCTGACCGACACATAGAGCAGTGGAGATCTGACCTTGCTGCAGACTCGGCTGTGTTATTTAATATGCAAAGCAAGTGACACTCCCAGGCCAATACTCTAATAGAGAATTCTGCATCTGATCAATGACTTGACATGCACAAGAGAAAAATATTAAAGCTGTGATCAGTGATGTCACATAATAGCAAAACTAGCATGTCTGAGGGTTTGGGAGATTTTTTTATTACAGTGCCCTAAATGCAGGGTTTCTGAATTTTGTTTCTCCTTTGGTGGTCCCACGGGATTGCCATTTTGGCATACGGATAACCCATGGCACATGGGGTGAAGCTTGGCTGCTGCAAAGAGCCCTGGATCTGGAGACAGCCCTGGGCTGTATTCCTGCCTGTGGCTACTGGCTGGGTAACTCTGCACAGACTACCTCATTTTCTGAGCCCTGTTGCTACATCCATAAAGTGCAAAATCTGGAAAAGTCAAAGGACCAACATTAGGAAGTAGGCATTATCATCCCTGTGTCACAAGTGAGGACAGTGGCCATGAATTGGTGAGGAAAAGAACGGAGACAAAGTGAGATTTTTTTTCAGATTACGTTTCTGGTGCCTGTCTACACCAGGATCTCCTGAGGTGGCCTCGACTGAGAAGGAAAAGGAGCGATGGGGAGTGGACCTCACGTCTGTGAGAATTCCAAGTCCAGGCAGGGTGTGAGCAGGGAGGGAAAAGCGTGGCAGTGGGGCTGCTGCTTATGCATCCCAAAACGCAAACCTACCTTCCAGCCCGCCACCCACTTACCGCTGGGCCACACCCGCAGGGCTCCTAAGGTGAGGGAAAGGCCAGGTCCTACGCCTCTGGGGACCTCTGCAAGTGGATGTGCCTCACAAGTGGAAACAAAGGCCACTCAAGGGACTGGATGATTCTGGAGGCTTCACTTCTACATTCAATGCATTTTACATTTAATGCACAAATCATAAGAGACTCTGAATCACAGGAAACAAACTGAGGGTTGCTGGAGGGGAGGGGGGTGGGAGATGGGGTAGGTGGGTGATGGGCATTAAGGAGGGCACGTGGTGTAATGAGCACTGGGTGTTATAGAAGATTGATGAATCACTGAACTCTACCTCTGAAACTAGTAATACATTATATGCTACATTATATGCTAATTAATTGAATTTGAATTAAAAAATAAAATAGAAAAAAAATAAACATTAAAAAAAAAAAGTTGCACATTAAGCTTCCTCCACTCAGCCCAGCTTTGAGGGCAAGGAATAACAACAAATAACATAAAATAAATAAATAAATAACAGCTCCTGAAACCATTTTCTCTGCTTTTTTTAAAGTGCCCTTTGAGGAAGTTAAGAGTTACAACAAAGGAAGTAAAACAGAACCTTTACTTTAGTCTTCTTTCCAGCTTTCCCAGAACCCTTGGGTCCAACCTTAGCACCTGTGCCAGCCCTGCCTCCTTCCCTCTGGCAGGTCTCCGCGTCACTGCCTCAGGGAAGCCTTCCTTGGCTCCACCCATGTCTCCTCCTCACCTCTCTGCCCTTCCCACCCGGAACCTCCCCTCTGCAGGTATCTCATGCTTGTGCTGGCTTGTTCCATTAAACTCCGGAACTTATTGGTTAAGTGCCTGTCTCCCCTAGAGACTCTGAGCTCCATGAGGACAGTGACCCTGTCTGTTTTGGTCACCGCTGAGCCTGCAGAGCCTAGGGCAGAGCCTGGCACAAGGTAGTGGGTACTGGAAATATGTGTTGGCTGAACCACACCCTAGTCATGACCTCCTTCCTCCATAAGGTCTGAATCCCCCACCACCAAGAGCTATTCACAGAGCACGCACAGGGTGCGCTATTGTGTTGGGGGACGTGGAGTCCAGGATGTCACCTCCACTCCCAGAGTGAGCCGACACTGATCTAACATGCAGCTGCCATTGTGGTGTCTTAGAAACAATACTGTTTGCATGACACCTTACTTCAAACCTCAGCTTCCCCATCTGCAAAATAGGAATACAAACACCTAATTCACCTAACTTACAGAGTTGTTCTGAAGATCACACATGAAAAATAGATGAGTGAGGTTTATATATCATACAGCATCTTACCATGAATGTTCAATTTTTATAAGCAGTATGAGAGGCAGGCAACTTTCTTTAAGCCCTACAGAAGGGCTCTTTTGTGGCTCCCTTTATCCCTTCCTCCTCTGCAAACTCCTCCCAGACCTGTGGTCCCAAAGCTCTCAGGGCCTAATCCTTCATTTTACAACTGAGGCCCAGGCAGGGGAGGGGTCATACCCAAAATCACACATGGAGTCAGAGACAGAGCCAGGACTGGAACCTGGGTATCTGGTGTCCTTTCCACCCATATGTCTTGTGCTGCCTCCCTTCTATGTCTCCTTGAGTCAACGGCCACACCCCTAGATGACTCCTTCTACCCCTGTGGAAACCATTCCCTACCCTCACCGCACAGAATACTGATACAAGAAGATGCCAGCTCAAGTGTTTGTTAAATATGACTTTAGTTGCATGTACAGTTGTGAGAGGCCCAGAAATATTTTTGCATAGGCCAGCCTGACCCTCAAGACTTCTCCAATTTTCCATTCATTGATTATTTTAATGAGGCACTTCATCAGCATCTCCTCTATAAATACATTTTCCTCTATAGAAGAGAATTTTAAGTTCATTGTTGCCTGATCACTGCATGCCCAGGGAGAGAAGAGTCTAACAGATCAAAGCTCAAGTCTGTGGAGCTGAGGTAGGGGCAGGGGAAGGGGGGTCGTGAAGGAGGGAGAGCAAATAATGTGACCCACTCACTGCACTTTCTCTAGCAGTATGTGCTAAGCGTTTAGCCTGTAGGATCTAAATTAGTTCTTACAACAGTCTTACTAAGGTGGTAGACTCTATTAAATAATGTCCCCCCAAAATTCATGACCACCTGCAACCTTAGAATGGGGCCTTATTTGGAAATTGGATCTTTGTAGATGTCATTAGTTAAGAAGAGGTCCTATTGGATTGGGGAGGGCCCTGATCCAATGACTGGTGTCCTTGTAAGAAGAGAGAACCAAGACACAGACACGCAGAGAGGACACCTATGACCAGGCAGGCAGAACTGGAGTGATGCATCGATAAGCCAAGGTAAGCCAAGGGTTGCCCACAAACACCGGAAGCTAGGAAGAGGCAAGGAAAGACTCCTCCCTAAGCCTCTGGAGAGAATCCAGGTGTGCGGACACCTTGATTTTAGATTTCTAGCCTCCAGAAGTATGATACAATAAATTGCTGTTGTTTTAAGCCATCCAGTTTATGGAACTTTCTTACAGCAACTCCAGAAAACAAATATGCTGGAGGTATTAAAATTCCCACAGCCTAGATAGAGTTAGAAAGTGCTTCAATTCCAGCATCTTTGATCTTGACAACAACCCGAGGATGGTGGGGAATCCTGTGATTCACCTCCATGTCATGGATGAGGCCACTGAGGCCAGGGAGATCAAGCAAAATGCCCACATCACATGAAAGCAGGCTTTCAAGTTGAGATTCAAATCCATACCCACCTTAAGTCAGGTCCAGAGGGATGGTCCCAAAGAACACATCACCCTATCCATTTCCCACCCATCGCCCCCTCCTGCAGACAAAGGGGGCAGGTTAGGTCTCTTCCCCAGCATCATCACCTCAGCCAGGCCTGTTTCTGGGTGTCAGATCAACCCTTCTCAGATCGAACTTCTGACTCTGGCTTGCAGGTCCAAAAGAGAATCCAAAAACTCATGGATCCCTGAGTCTTGATTGAATAAGATAAAACTGAACTATATTTGAAATGGTAGCTTGTTGTTTGGCCTTGAATGTGAAAACACTTCAACTAAAGTGGTTTCTCCTAGTCATTAATTCTCTTGAGGAGAAATTTACCTAAAAGTCATCTCCCTTAAAGTGTTTTGAAAATTAGACAAGATTAAAATGCGGGTGTTAAAATGAAATCAAGTAAGTGGTTTAGGTGGTAAGATTTTAGCTAACTGACTGAGAGCCTTGAATGTCAAGCTAAAGAGTTCTAACTATTCCAGAAGCTATAGGAGAAATCATCAGAGGGCTGTGAGTGAGGAGTGATGCACTTTCTAGAAACGCTAACTTGGCAGCCATGAGAAGGGTGGATTAGACAAGAGACTGGAGGACCATGGGGAGGTTATGGTAAAAGTCCAAGAGAGAGAGCTGAGGCCCGGGCTGGAGCAGGAGGAGCCAAGTGAAGGGCAGGTCAAAGACACATGGCAGATGCACAATGGCATTTACTCCTGGCTGATGGTGGGAAACCAGCAAAGGATAAAGCCCAGATTGTCAATGAAGAAAGGAAGACAGGGCACAGGAAGGCAGGAAGATGAGTTGGGTCTGGGCACCACTGAGGCTGACATGACCATGGGAAGCCTGGTCAGTTACCTGAATTTTGGTCATTTCTGGGCCTGCTCATTTCTGACAGAAATATAAACTTCTATATGGTTTAAGTCACTGTTATTTTGGGTTTTTCTGTCCGTCGCAATCAGACATGAGCCTAACTAATACCAATCTTGGGGATCTGTTTTCCCCACAACCACAACCTCCTTTGAAGAGATAACTGCTTTATCCCCAGAATATTGCATAGTTTTGAAAGAAGCTTCTTCTCCCTCCCAGAATCCCCATATTCAGTCTGTCTCGAAAGCTTACAGTTTCTCCCTTAAAGGTAAAATTTTAGACTCACCTTTCTAGTGTACTGTCCTTGAGGATGCTCCTGTCTAGGTGCCTGCTCACCTGTAAGACCATCTCTCCTCTGCATCCCACCAGTGCGAACACTGCTGGTGGCCTGCCGCACACTGCCCTGATGGACAGCTCTACAACCTGCCCCAACAGTTCTGAACCTGACTTCCAAGATCCTCCCAAATCTGGCTTTGACAGACGTGACATTCTTTCCCACCTTTTTCCAACATGAACTTTAGTTCGGATCAAACCAGTCTTTCTAAAACACCATGTCCATTCCCAGTTCCACAGTTCATTTATTCTTTCTACATGGAATTTCTTCTCACTCTTCACTTGGCTACAGTGTTTATTTGGCAATCTTCATCTTTCAAGGCCTTGAGCAAATTAGTAAGCCACCGGATAGGAGCATGTAGGACCTGAACCAGGACACGAATCCAGCAAGGCTGTAAGCAAGCTCCCAGCCAGAAAATATAAGCAACTCGAAAGCAGAGATGCTGCCCAATACCTTCTCAACACTAACCCCCTACCCGTAATTCTGAGAAGAGTGATTCTCCAAATGAGGGAAGAAAAATCATGCAAGATGAAAGTGAAATCATTTAAAGATTCACAGACAAATAACTAAAACTATGTGATAAAATTGACTCATAGACACAAATATTTGGATTTAAAATTTATAATCTACGATGTCATACCCATTAGGACGGTTACTGTCAAAAACCAGAAAACAACAAGTGTTGGTGAGGATTTGGCACCAGTGGGAACATAAAATGGTGCAGCAGCTGTGGAAAACAGCATGGCAGCTCTCCAAAAAATTAAAAATAGAATTATCATAGGATCCAGCAGTTTCATTTCTAGGTATGTACTCCAAAGAATTGAAAGCAGGATTTTCAACAGATATTTGTACACCTATAGTCATAGTAGTATTATTCACAATAGCCAAAAGTTGGAAGTGTCCATTGATGAATGAACGGATAAATAAAATGTGGAATCTACATACAATGGAGTATTATTCATTCTCAGAAAGGAAATAAAATCTGACACAAGCTACAACAGGGATGAAACTTGAGGACATTATGCTAAGTGAAAAAGACAAATCCTGTATGATTCCACTTATATCAGGGACCTAGAATAGGCAAATTCATAGAGACAGAAAATAGAATGATAGAATGGTGGTTACTGGGAAATGTGGAGAGGGGGAAATGAGGACTTACTGTTCAATGGGGTCAGAGCTTCTATTGGGAAGATGAAGAGAGCTCTGGGGATTGGCTGCACAACAGTGTGAATGTACTTAATGCTACCAAACTATATACCTTAGAAATGGTTAAGATGGTGAATTTTATGTTATATGGATTTTACCATGATTAGAAATAATTTTTTTAATTAGGATCTACAGGATTTGGTGTTCGATTCTGGCAACATATTTAAATCACCTGGGCAATTATTAAAACAAAACACTGATGCCCCCCTCTCCTTTCCCCTCCTCCTCCCCTAGAAATTGTCATCTAATTGGCTTGAAGTAGAGTATTAACTGATTCTAATGCGCAACCAGGGGAATCACTGGTATAGGAATTAGGAAAAAAATGTCAATGACCTCACACATACTTTTTAGACATAGAATCTTAGAAGAAATGTGTGAGAGGAAGAAGAAAGAGCTCGGACATCGGTTTTATATACCTGAGGTTGATTCACGTCCTACTACTTCCTAGCTTTGAGACTTTGCACAACTTATGCCACAGTGCCTGGCAAAGTACTCAGTGTCCAGCCTGATGCCTGCTACACAGCAATCTATCAATATACACTAGAAAAATAAATAACACATCTCTCTGGGAGCATAATGACTGTATTGCCACCTTATTCTGAGAATTAGCTACCAGACATAATAAAGGTAGAGTTTCAAATATTGCTTGGCACACAGTAGGTATGCAATAAATGATAGATATTATCACGAGTATTATGGAAAGACCTTCAGAGGGCATCTCTAGTCTTCTCATTTAGCAGATGAGGACACTGGGGACCAGTTAAGAGGAAGGATTCTTTACTCAGTGTTCATGTTATTATATAATAGCTTCCTACTGGTATCTGAGGTGCTTTCATGTAAATGCCTATATTAAGACTTCCAAAAACCAATGCCACTGTTCAAACCATCACTTATAACAGGAATTGGGATGTGTTCAGATAAGCCTGCGGGTGCCTTACTTAGCAATGTTAGATGGCAGACTGTAGCTCTTTATGACAATCTGTGAAACATCAAACCTGAGACAGTGACCTTGAGACTCTACAGGTCTGTGTCACTCTATGTACGGAAGGCAAGTTCCTGAGGTTCCCTGGGGACCAAATCACTCTTTGCTGAGTTTCAAGGGTTTTCTCTAAAATGCAGCTTCAAAACTCCCAAACTGTCAAGACCTCAGTAACCTACCAGCAACCCCTGGTGCCCTTTGGCTCTCAGTTACTCCCTGACAGCCCCCACAGAGTGTGGCCAGAGGGAGGCGCACAGACCATAGTGGGGTGGGGCTTGTTAAAAATGAAGATTCCAAGACCTGAGGATAACATCCTGCAGTCTCCATTTTCCCAGACTCCCAGGCGACTCTTTTGCATGCTAAAGTGGAGAAGCACTGTCATTCTAGAAACCATCTGGCAGTTCATTCATCCCAGTGTTCAACATTTTCCTGAGCAATACTCCTTGCAGGCCCTGTCCTTGGCACTATCAAGTCAAAGAAGACATTGTTCTTACCCTCCAGGAGCTCAAAATCTTCTAGAGGATAGACAAACATCAGATGATATAGTAGAGTGTGATCATTCATTCATTTCACTTACTCATTCAACAAATAACTATCAAGAGCCCACCATGTTCCAGGCATAGATTCACATACCGAAAGGCCATATGGCATAGTGGTTATACCATGGATAGGGCATCTGTGCTTCCAGAGCTTGTATCCTAGCTCCTCTGCTCACTACGAGTGACCTTGGGCAAGTGACTTAACCTCCGTATGCCTCAGTTTCCTCATCTATAAAATGGGGATAATAATGGCACCTCCCTCACAGGGTGATTGTGACGATTCTATGAGTTATAATATTTAAAGCCTAGAATAGTCCCCTGCACCTGGTAAGACCTGAGTAGATTTCCACAGGAATGAATGTAAGCTTCATGAAAGCCAGGATTTTTGTTTGTTTTATCCCTAACACCTATAGCAGGCAATCACTATATATTTGTTGAATGGATAAATAAATTTCTGTGGGAGATTGCCAGCAACATGGCAGACTGAACTGGAATTAGCTGATTCCTCTCCACTTTCAACACATATGTGTTGGGTACTATATAAATAGGCATTTAAAAAATACATATCTGGCCTCAAAATAAAGATAAATCCCCAGGTACTAAAAAGGCAAAGAAAGAAATCACAGATAGAAATTTAAGCAGAAGCTGGCAAATTAGAAGTCTCAAAAATGGCCAACTCTTTTAATGATGGTGGTGGTGATGGGGATGGGGCTGATGGTGATGATGTAGATGATGGCTGAATGAAGATTAATCTCAAGAAGAATTACAGGGTACTTGTATATACAGGGCGGTCTTCCTAGAACAACTCCTTGGGAAGTCATTCCCTCCCCTACTTTTGCCTGTGGCCCACATTTACCACACAGATTGTAACCTCCATGAAGGTGGAGCTACCTAGCTCATCTCTTGATCGTAACTGTTTGGATTCATCATGTGATCACTGCACTTCGTAAACTGAACTAGGTGTAGAAATTTCCCTGGGGCACTTTCTTCTGGTTCCAAAGCATCCACACACAGATAGAGACTCACACGCCACTGTTAAGGAGAGACCCAACATGTCAACGAGGTCGAACTCCCACCAAGTGTCTCACTTCACTGCTCACCATAGCCACTGCGGTCGCCCATCCTACTTATCACTTCTAAGGAAAGAATTCAAACTTTCATGAGTCTGTAAGAAAGGGATTAATGTTGAGACTCTTTACAACCAGTTGTACCCTGCTCTAGCTCTAACTGCTTGGGTGCCACATAAGGGATGATGGGACATTATTGGAATAAATAGGAATATGGTGCCTGCTAACTCAGATTTCCACACAGCTCCTGTAGATAACTACCAAAATATAAATTGGACTTGCTGAAACTGACATAGCACTTAGGAATAGAAATTTTAAAAATATTCTTAGCTGGCACGAACCAATGCAAGGTGAGTATTTCAGTTCTTTGCATATGCAAAGTGTACAGTGCAAATCCTGGATATACCACCAACTCTGAGACTAGCCAGCTCATATTCTAAAAACAATTAGTACATAGTATAGGGCTGCTTACTGGGAAGGAGAGATTCATTTTATTATTTTAAATTTATACCTTTTAATATACATCCCCCCAAAGCTATCTGATTCTGAAAAATCAAAATTCCTTAACAATTCTAAATAAAGTGTTCTGATATATTAAGTAGATGTATAAATCCTTTATTTTTAACATAAAGGAAGAGGCACACCATCTTTATTACTAGAAAATCAGTTTCTCCTGAATCTACTGAAATACTGAACAGATATTTAGAGATTCTTCTTTTCAAAAGTGCCCACGTGTCTCTAGCCCTGGTTCTGCCATGGCAAACACCCACCCATTACCTGTCTCTGGTCCCCCAAACACGCATACCCATGTTTGGTCAGCCTCTGAAAGCCAATTTTGCTTCTGGCGAAAGGTTACTATTGGGAGGTCCCAATCCCCCTTCCCACCATCAGAGGCAGCACAGCACACTGACTGAGCCCCAGGGTCCAGCTACCCGGGTTCGCCTCCTGCTTGGAGAATGACCATGTGACCGCTCAACCGCCATCTGACTGTGACCGTGGGCAAGTCACTCAACTTCTCCAAGTCTATCGCTTCATCTGTACGACAGTCATAATGCCTTCCTCATCCTGCAGGTGGGAGCTAAAATGAGCGAGCATGTGGGAAGCATGTAGAACATTGCTGGGCACATAGTAAGTGCCCGGTAAGCCTAGGCTATTACTATTGTTGTCACCGTGCCCTCTCTAACCCTAGGTGACTCCTTCCTTCGTCTCCACTCTGGCTCAAGTTTGTGTCACCTCACTCCCAAATTTCTACTGTGCTTTGGGGCTGGGGCTTTAGAAATGTAATAGTAGACATTCAGGAAGCTTTCATGAAGGCAATGGCATTAAAGTTGGACATTAAAGAAATCTCTTCCTCCCTTTTTGAGCATTTATCAGAAAATTAGAAAAGGAGGAAATTGAGGAATTACACAATCTCCTTAAAATTCTTAAATTTATCTATTTATTTTTAAGTAGGCTCCACACCCAACGTAGGGCTTGAACTCATGATGCTGAGATTAATCGTCACATGCTCTTCTGACTGAGCCAGCCAGACGCCCCTCCTTAAAATTCTTTATAGGCTGATCAGGGCCCTCTCAACTTCCTTCTATATATTCTCAGACAGGTATCTCTAGCTCTTTCTCTCTTTCTCTCCCCCTGTATGTCACATCTTCCCAACCTTGCATGTTGTTATGGCTTTTATCCTTCAGAGCTTTTCCGCTAACTTTATTTTCTTCTAAACTTTCTGAGCCCAAAGGCATGCCATGTACCAGCTGCAGTAACACCAGGGCTTAGCAGAGCAGAGTAACGCATCCAAATTTTCCTTGAGCTTTCTATTCCTAAGAATATGATTAACTTTGCAGAAGCCACACAAGACTTTAGTTGGGCAAAAATAACATGAAATGGCTTACTGGACCCAAATTGCTTTTTATTTGTGCCATTTCTGTCAGTGTCACATGTAAATGTTAATCATACTAAAGGAAGAGTTATAGAATAATTGCCGGGAGAACAGACTGACATTGACAGGGCTGCTGCAGGTTATGAATGTTGTTCCCTGAACAAAGGCAACCGGCTGAGGGGTTAGCGGGGCCTGAAATCCGGACTCTGACTCAGAAAGCTGTGCTTCCTGGGACAGGGTGGGATTTACTCAGAAGAGACATCTTTCTCCATTTCATACAAAGACACCATATGGTCTATTGATGGTTACATACGGGGGCTTAAATAACTAAGTGAATATATTGAGGATAATGGGACTCAGATTTCTCATTGTCAAAGGAGTTTCAAACATGAAAAGGGTGTTAGGCTGGAATTGGAGGTGTCAGTGTGAACTCATGGTTTTTTAATATAGGCAGATATAATTTACATGGGTATGTGGAGTTTGTACGTGGGTAATATTTCCTAGCTCTTTCTACCAAGAGGGCCTAGAATCCATGATACACCTATAGCAATGATCATACCTTGTAGCACAGATCTTCTAAAAGGAACCAGAACCCATTAGAAAGATGGAGGATTCCAAGGTTGGGACAATGAAGCATAAGATGAGTCAGGAAAATCTTGTGGTTCTAAAAAGTAAAAAAGTGCTCTAAAAATTTTGAGAACATGTCAAAATTACATAAGGTCAGCTTGAAAGGACTCCCTCCTTTCACCTGTCTCTGGTCTCCCAAACACCCATACTCATGCTTGCCCAAATCAGGAAAAATCTGAGCATCACAATAAGTGATGATAGTCATAAGATTATAACCCATTAAATGAAATTATAATTCTGTAAATACATACCGACACAAACAAATAAATGAATTTTAAAAATGTGATAGAAGGAAAAACTGCACCTTAAAATAGAATACCAAACAATAAACACAGAATAAATGTTAACATCAGAAAATTGTGATTGGTAACCATCACAAGAATAATTGATTCGGGCAAAGTCATCAGCAAATGCTAAAATTAGTGGGTGCAAATTTGATGGGGAACAGGATATTTACATCCCAATATATCATCCCCCAAATACTTACTAGTAAATAAAAAATACTTAGTCATTGCTAAGCACAAAATAGTTCATCTATCTTAGAGTGGATAACCTAGCAAGACACTATCTTAGCCAAATGACAAACTTAACAGTAATGGGACAAATGAACATTATGTACCACCTAATATGATGCACTGGAAAGGGTTTTCCTGACAAGCATATGTAAACTGAATCCAATCTTTAGGAAACATTAGACAAACCCAAATGGAGAGACATTCTACAAAGTTATGGGACTAAACTCTTCAAGAATATCAATGTCATGGAAGGTAAGGAAAAAGTAAAGAACTCGTCCAGACAAAAGTGGCACAATGACTAATGCAATGCGTGATTCTGGATTGTATCCCGGATCTATAAAAGGCATTATTAGGACAATTAAAACATTTCTAATGGAGTCTATAGATTCTGATGTTTGTTTTGCGGATATGTAGGAGAGTTTTGTTTGTTTGTTAGGAAATATACGCGGAAATATTAAAAAGTATTGAGGGATCCTGTCTACAATTTACTCTCAAATAGTTCAATGAAAAAAATATATTAATAGAGAGAGGGGTAAATGTGGTAAAATATTAACAATTGGGGAATGTGGGTGAAGGTATATGGGATCTCTTTTTACTATTGTTGAAATTATTCACAAGTTTGAAAATCAATTAAAATGTTTTGTTTTGTTTTGTTTTTTTCTAAAAAGTGAAGACAAAGGGAAAAGATTTTTAGGCCAAAAAGACCCTGAGAGAATTAATCCCAAATAAGCCTGCACTGAAAGACAGGGAAGGAAATTCCTCAGACAGAAGGAAAATGGTTCCTCAAAAACACTGAAATATAAAAAAGAATGAAGAAAAATGGAAAAAAGTAAAAATGTGGGTAAATGTAGATGAATATTGAGTATAACAATGATACTACATTGTGTGGTCTAAAAGATGTATAGAATAACACAAAATACAGGGAGTGGGGGTAAGTAGAATTTGAGTTTTAAGGCCCTAGCATTGTCAGTGAAGTGGTAAAAGCACTCATTTATATTAGACTGCAATACGTCCAGTTTGCATGTTCTAATTGCTAGGCTAGCCATCAAAGACATAGTAAAAAAAAATGTAATTACAAATGAATAGAGAGGGAAAATGGAATAGTAACAATAAAAGACCTTTATTAACCCAAAAGAAGGGAAAAAAGAAGCAAAAAGCAAATATAAAACAGGTGGAACAAATAGAAAAAATTAAATTATAGGTATACTAAAATACATATAAATATATCACTTACAGAAATATGAATATGAAATACTCCCATTAAAGGCAAAGATTGTCAAGCTGAAAAAAAAACAAAATATAAAACCTAGTCTGAAGTGCTTATAAGAGTCTCAAATATAGGGACATGAAAAAATTGAAAGTAAAAGGATAGAAAAGATATACATACAAACACTAACCAAAAGAAAGTTGATATAGCCGCATAAACATTAAAGTAAATTTTAAGATAAAAAGCATTGCTAGAAAAAGAGATATTTTTGATAATAATAAAAGTTTGAATTCACCAGGAAGATAAAACAATTTCTAAACTTGTATTCATCCAAGAACAGTTTCAAAATAGATAAAGCAAAAAATTTACAGAACAAAATGAGATACTTAAATGCACATCATTTAAAAAAAAAACTTTAACATATTTCTCATAATAATGAATAGAATAAGCAAGAAAAAATCAGTAAGAACAAAGAAGACCTAAATAATGCAATTAACAAATTTAACCTAATTGACATATATAGAACACCGCAGATAAGGATGAAATGCATGTTCTTTTCAAGCACATGAGAGGTAGTTACTAAAATTGACATATGCTAGACCATAAAGTGAGCCTTAACAAATTTCAAAGAATTGAGATCATTTAAGGTATGTTTTCTGACCACAGTGGAATTAAGTTAGATATCAGTCACAAAAAGATGACTCAAATATTCCCATGTTTAGAATAAACACTATTATTCTAAATACCCTCTAAAAGAGATCTGGCTCTGCACCCCCAGCCTCACGCCGCCACCATGGCCGTTGGCTGTGCCTGACCCTTTGAACGGTGGGCCTCCTCATGCTGTAGCTCTGGGGCTGGTCCTGCCTTCACATCTTGAAAGCATTCTGTGGACCTTCTCCCTCTCTCTACCCCACATAGTAATCTGGCCACAGGTGTGCCTCCTGCATTAGCCTTCAGAAAACTTGTATTTCAGCCACCTGAGAATATTCACCATGGCCTCAATGCACTATGTTCCCTAATATATGCCCTTCCTGCTGCCTTACGTGTCTCATCTCCTCCCCCACACAATCACCTTTCACCTGCCTCACCTGCCTGCGGAACTCCTACTCATCTGTCAAGGCCCTGCTCAAACCTCAAACTTCATCTTCTCTCTTCCTGAGCCCCAGTCAGAATTAAATATGGTTTCGGTGGCTATCCTTTTACTCTAATGCCAATCTTACTTTACTCTGGCAGAGGTATCTCTCTGTCTCTGCCTCCAGATCAAGAGCTCCAGGAAGACGGGGACCTTGTCGTGTTTAGATTTATATACCTAAAGACTAGCTCCATGAATGAAAAGCAGGAACTGAGCTATCACTGAATGAATGAAGCCAGTAGGCATTAATAAACTGTCTTTAAAAAAAAACGAATAAATATTTTAGAGGTAGCTCCTACTTCTTACACACCGGAACACCAATACCTGCTATTTCTGCCTTTATCAACATAAGGGTGTACGCTGATTAATGGATGCATTTACTGAATCCTTAATATCGTGGTGGGCTAGAGGCTGAGCATATGGAGATAAATAAAACACAGACCCTGCCTTCACGGAGCTCAGACCCTCCTAGAGTTAACTGTAAAACAATTTAAAGGTGCATTGATAGACATATGCTTAGGATTAATCCATTTCAAAGAAACATATTATTCTCTTAAAACAATATGAAGTTCACATGCTTGTGATAAATGTTATTTAGTGGCTGGTAACACTGGAGAAATTTGGAAATGGTTCCATCACCAGCCATTTCATTCTCTGGGTGACTTTGGTTGACACCAAGATCATCAGGCAGGCTTTGAAATAATACTTATTGAAAGCTGAAAACGTGAATGAGTTTCCACCTGCAAGAAATGATGAATCCTTTTCCAAAAACAGAGATAATTGTTAGCAATTTCAGAAGGTGAACTAGTAAAAGATTCATTCTCATATCGTTCTCATCTGTCTGATAGAGATGGAAGGTTTATATGGGCTTGACTAGTCCCCATGGCAACAGCCTTTCTCCTGGGTTACCATAGGAATTGTGAAGGCCTTTATAAACCTCCATTAGCACAGCCTAGGCCGGCAGCCGTCAGAAACGTCTGCTGAGGAAGACACTGCGAAGTGTCAGCAAGGGCGTTTGGGAATTAATTTTACCCTGGAGTTGCTGTGCAGGTCTGTTTAGCCCCCACCTCTACAGCTCTGAACACCAGATAACACTAGAATCAGACCGATGCCTTGAACGCGTCATACGAAGGGATTTTCAAAACCCAGCCACAAACATATGACCAGATTTGAAAAGATTTTGAGAGATGAGGAAGGACTCTATTCTGACAAAGTCTCACACAGGAGAGCAGTAAATTCACACACTTTTATTTTTCCCCAGGACAGGGCATTAGAACCATATTAACAATTAATATTATTATTATTAATAATATAATGGATGGTGGGGATGGTTACTCAAAAATGTGAATGTTCTTAATACCACTGAACTGTACACTTAAAAATTGTTAAGCTGTTAAAATTTTATGTGTATTTTGGCACATTAAAAATATTTTTTAGGGGCGCCTGGGTGGCTCAGTTGGTTAAGCGTCTGCCTTCAGCTCAGGTCATGATCCCAGGGTCCTGGGATCGAGTCCCGCATTGGGCTCCCTGCTCAACGGGGACTCTGCTTCTCCCACTCCCTCTGCCTGCTGCTCTGCCTACTTGTGCTCTCTCTCTATCTCTCTGTCAAATAAGTAAATAAAATCTTTAAAAAAAATTTTTTTTTAAACCCTAATAGATGACTTTTATGATACTACCATTACTGAGCATCTACTATATCCCAGGCTCTTCAGATATTCTATGTCACGTCATCTCACAAGCCTGGGAGCAGCTGTCCCTACTTTAAAGATGATTATTATTCCTACACTGAAGATGAGAACATGGAGGCTTAGAGAAATAAAGTAAATTGTTCCAGGTTACACAGCTAGGAAGCGAGTGCAGTCAAGACCAGGTCTCTCTAATTTTGGAATCCCGGCCCTTAACCATACAACTTCAGCATGCATGTCACACCCCACAGCAGCTCGGCAATACATTAAGACAGCTTCTTCTGAATGGATACATTAAAGCTCTGGTGGAATTTTGTTTCAATGTTGCTGTTTTCTTTAAGACATAAAGGGTGACCACTTAGGGTGCAACTACAAGAGAGCTTTCATTTTTATTCTAACCTTTGAATTATGGTACAACAATCACGTACTTTCAGAAAATATAAAGATATTTCCATTTTGTTTAAAGTTGCATTGTATCAAGATGAATAACTCCTGGCACTTTCAAATAGCAATCAATATTTAAAAAAAAAAAACACAAAAATGTACAGGACAATTGCATAGAGGGAGACATTGCTTAATAAATAAGCTGGAGGGGCACCTGGGTGATTCATTCGGTTAAGCATCTGCCTTTGGCTCAGGTCATGATCCCCACGTCCTGGGACTGAGCCCCCCTGCTCAGTGGGGATTCTGCTTCTCCCTCTCCCTCTGCCCCTACCACCCGCCCTCCCCCACTCATGCTCTCTCGTTCTCTAAGTCAAATAAATAAATAAAATCTTTTTAAAAATAATAAATAAATAAGCAAGGAAGCAAGCAAGCTGGAGAACGGCAAGTCATGTTTAGGCACTGGAAAGCCCTTTCTGGTCAGGGCAAAGAAAATTACCATGTTTCATACCAGAAAAAAAAAAAAAGTGGAATGCATTTGGTAATGATCTCTTTGGGCTTTGGTCAAGCTGTATGGAAGAAGTATGGGAAAAAAAAATAACTCTGGGGAGAAGGAATTCTAAAACCATTGGTAATTTCTTCAGTAGCAAGAAGGAAAGCAGCAATAGGAATTGGTTCATTAATAATAAGCCTTTGGGGGCATGCCACCAGAAAGGAAGCGTGCCCTCCTTTGAGGTTTCTTCCACATGCCAGTCCAAGCTGTGAAGAACACTACTGAGATTCTTCTGCCGAGAGCCAAAAACCTGGGTCCCAGACCCTGAAGACCTCAATGCTCAAGTAGGTAAACAAGAGAAGGAATTATATTCTTTTTCTCTTTGAAGATGTAAGTGGAAAAGAGGATACTAATATACCAGATTGCATCTACTTTTCTTTATTATTTTGCTTTTGGAGTACAGTTTCTTATATATCTGGTAGTGTTTCTCTTTAGCTGCTTTCATAACTTGTTTTGAACAGTAAAATTGAGGGGAAATGGGGAATTCTTGTTTAGTGGGTATAGAATTTCAGTTTTGAAAGATGAAAAGATCTGAAAATCTGTTGTAAAACAATGTAGATGAACTTAATGCTGCTGAACTATATACTTAAAAAATGGTTAAGTGACACATTTTATGTGATGTGTTTTTAGCCACAATTTTTTTTAAAGAAGGGTAAAATTGATGATATCTGTCTTAGTCAGCTCAGACTGCTATAACAAAATACCACAGATAGGGTGGCTTAAGCAACAGATATGTATTTCTCACACTTCTGGAGACTGGAAAGTCCAAGATCAAGGGCCAGCAAGATTACCTTCCTGCTGAGATCCCTCTTCCTGGCTTGCAGATGACCACCTACTTGCTGAGTCCTCACAAGGCAAAGAGAGTGAGCTCTGATCTCTCCCTCTCCTCATAAATATACTAATATCAACATGGGGCCCACCCTCTTAAACTCATCTAAATCTAATGACTCCTGAAATAGGCATCCAGGAAGAGACACCCTTTCCTCATTAACAGATAAAATCCAGAACTCTCTTGCTTTGCTATCATTTTGAGCTCACTTCTAGTCCTGCTTCTGCATTTACTCACCCTCAACCTCTTGCTCTGCCTTTGCCCATCACAATGATGATGGACATGGCTTCTTTGACCTTGACCCTTAGCTCTTCTCCTGGATACTTATGCTGAACTTACCCCCAAATTAGATCTACTTCTGGCCACTCTGAGCTGCCATCTGGACCCAGGCCTCTGAATCCTACCTCACCAGGAGGTCCCATTCCAGCCTATCTTAAAAATGGGATGCATTGGAAATAAAGCCAAAGGCATTATAAGACACTGTACAAAAAATTATAAAACAATAAGCTGAATTTTATCAGGGATAAATTTAAAGCTGTGCTCTGTGAGTCATTAAATCAATTGTTTCAATCTAGGATTCAAGATGTAGCTTGATAGCAGTTCATATGATACAGACTTTGGGCTTTTATTGACCATTACTGACAAATCCAGTATTAGTCAACAGTCCAATAAGGTCACTAAGATTACAATTATGATGTTTAGCTACATCAGAAAGTTGGCAAACTCATCTAGTGAAGGAATAGGTAGTAAGTATTTTAGAATTTGCAGGCCATACAGGCTCTTGTGGCAATTACTCAACTCTGTCCCTATCTATCAAAAGCAGCCAGAGATAATGTGTAGAAGAACGGGTGTGGCTATGTTCCAATAAAACTTCAGTTAAACTAACTGGGTCAGTTTGCTGACCCCTTCGCTACAAAATGCAGAGCCAAGACAAAGGAGTTGATACACAGAAAGTAAATTGCAAGAGGATGTGCAGATATTCTCACTGCACCCTGCAGGAGGAGACAAGCTAATTTTTTTTTATTTCTAGGTTCTACAGGTGTAGTTGGTCAGAGACAAGAGAATAGAGATTTCCCTGTGGGTCAGTATTGGTTTATTAATCCGTCAACCTTGAGCATCGTTTTTCATTTCAGCTAAGAATCCACCTGGAAGTACTCACATTCCATTTGAACTTCTCCATCTAGTCCCCAGGGGTAAGATAGCTATCCTTGGCAGAGCCTTGCTGAAATCACACCACCCAAGTCTATCACAGAATCAAGGACTTGAGAGAGGTTAGAGTGTGGGAGATACAGCTTTAGGAGTCTCAGAGACTTGACGGGAGGATCCTTATACCTAAATATGATAATGGAGGTGTTTCACCTTGTTAAAAGGAAGCAGGTATGGTAGTGCTACCTATCACAAGACAAATCCTTGAATGGAGGTAATATCAAAATTATCCTGAGGATCATCAGTCCTTTAAAATACTTACCAGGTGATCATTTAATACACCATCCTAGCTTCTGAGCTGCAAGATGGTAAATCTATAGTCAAACACTGGTGGCCTGTTGGCCCTATCCATCCACAAACCTGTTTAATTCGGCCTGTAAAATACTTTTTAAAACATTCAAATTGTTACCCCATTTGAAAATTTAAAAATTTAACTTAAAAATGTTGAAGTTCCAGCAATTCTAGACATGGCTACAATGGTCGGGAGCTCAGTAACAGCTGTGCCTTTGAAAAAGAGCCTGCCTTTTCCAGCTTGCTAGGGTCTCCATCCGTCCTACTTGACTCTTCCATTATTTTCTGGTCTCCGTAAACGTTTAAGTTTACAGTTTCTTTTACATAACCCACTTTTTCCCCTTTTAGAAAATCATGACTATTCTTAGCTGATTCCAGTCTTCTGACACATCCCCCATTTTTCACAGCTCCTCTGAGATAACAAGAAGTGGCCCAGTAATCTCATTTGCAAGGTCTTGCAGTTCCCTAGAATACAATGTTCCTGGGCAGGAGGCTGGAAGCTTTGTGCTCAGTCTCTTCACCAGCTTGGACTTCAGTGATCTTTTTTATGCCCCTGATTTTTCTAGCCTTTCCATTCATAAGGTCATTCTTCTTGGCAGAGCAAATGAAGGCCAAGAGTTTTGGAATGGCTTTGAAAGCATTTACCCAAGACATTTGCTTTTGCCTTGTTCACTTTTCAGCTTGCTCCAAATAGCATTCTGTGTCTTTTATGATGTCCGGAGCATTGTTCACCAAGTCAGAATTTATCCTGAGCTTTTGCTTTTCTGACGTCATTTGCACAAATCTTCACCATTTTTATATTCATTCTTTGGTTTCCAGTAATGTCCTTGGAAGAGCTGAGCTCACATAGAGCTCCCTAAGAAACCAAAGGATTCCTTCTATTTAGAGTCCACCTCAGTTTCTTTGTCATCAGGATTGTATGCAATTTCATAGACAGAATGTCCACATGGGGACCTTCCCAAACCTGCTGAGACATCTACCACTTTAGAATTTCAAACTAGCTGAATCTTTTCTTTGGGTTTCTTTTCTCCCCCCTGGCTAATGGAAGCTCTCTCTCTCTCTCTTTCTTTCAGGCTTCCTCTTCTTTCTATCACAATTAAGTACGGGAGACAATCTCATCACCTTTATCTACCTGCTGGGAGAAAAAAATTGTGGGGCAATAAGAATTTATTTGAAGCTGGGCGGAATCTGAAATTTGCTTAGATCTGACACCTTCTGGCTTCCAGCTTTATTCTTTGAATTTCGGGGATGTTGAGAAGCCTCCTGGGAAAAGAACTCACACAGATGCATGTGGCATGGGAGAGTAAATGATAGGGAGGGGCGTTCAACAGAAAGTAAATTGCAAGAGGATGTGCAGAGTCCCTTGGACATAAATTACATCCAAAGACGAGGGGTTTTGCGTGACTAGTTAGGTTCAATGGCAAAGACTGAGAGTCTGTGGGGAGAGACATTGCAAGTACCATGATAGGGAGCTTTTGCTTGAACCAACTCTGACTCCTCCATCCCAACAGACATGCGTGCCCTGGAAAGAAGAGGGCAATGAGTGAACTAAAGAGCTTTCCACCAAAATTTGTTGTGAGCTCTTCTAAGAGACTGAGACAGGGAGGAGGACCAGCTGGCCAGAGTAGCAGTGGGGATTAAGTGATGGTGTAGGAGCAAGCTGGGGACAATCAAGATGCAACATGAAGACACTTTGCTTCCTTACCAGACCTGCAATCTGAGTCAGGGACTCATTTTTTCCATCTGGCTGGCTGATCTTCAGAATGCCCCCATGTCATTAGCAACTTCTTTTCTATTATATTTTTGCCTTTCTCAAGGTTTGACTCATAGCTCAAGGCATCTCCATTCAAGGATTTGTCTTGTGATAGGTAGCACTACCATCCCTGCTTCCTTTTAACAAGGTGAACGCCTCCATTACCATATTTAGGTGTAAGGATCCTCCCATCAAGTGTCTGAGATTCCTAAAAGTGTATCTCCCTTCTTGCATTAAAATATCAAAATTATTCTATTACACAGTACTAATACATCTTTTCAACGCTTTGTTTAGTTTTCACCCTTCATTACCTGAGATTCTCCCTGCTCCCACCCCCACCCCCAGTCTTATGCTTCTGGGTAACTAGTAACCAACTCTACAATTTCTTTCTGAATAGTCACCAAGGACTCCATGATCTTGCCAGTCCTCATGTGATAATAGTTACCACTAATGATGATGATAAGTACCACTTAATGGGTAGCTACTCTTAGCCATTCCCATCTATTATCTCTTACCTTTGCAAGGGATATTTTTATTTCCACTTTATAGATGAAAAAACAGAGACTCAGGTAGTGAAATAATTTGCTCAAAGTTCCAAAGCTATTAAACAGGTGGGCTGGTCTAACAGTGTCCTGACATCCTCAAAAGAGATGATTGAAGAAAGTTTAATGAAGGGAACATGGTAAGGTATGCAGAGTTATAGAAAACCTGCAAGGGGCGATAAAGTAATCCATTAATAGAAACAGTAGAAAGCTTTTATTATCCTTGGGCATGAAGGGGCAAGAAAAGCTAGTGGTTACTTGAACCTGGAGAGAAAGCTGTAGGAAAAGGCCAACTGTCAGGAGCAGCCACGGCCAAACTGCAACCCAACAGAGAGGGAACTGGGAAAATAAATATCCTGACCTCACTTCTCACCTCTGATTACCTGCCAGCACCTCCCATTGGCTAAACCCAACTGGAGGTAGGAGAGCAAATCTCAAGTCAACCCCCAGCACACAGAGCAAGGTCAAGAAGGGTAGAAATGAGATTTGAACTCTGGTTTGTCTAACTCCAAAGCCCTTGTTTTTCTCAAAATTCCAGTGTCTTAAGTTCCAGATACTTAACTTAGTGTCTTAACTAAGAGCTCATAATTTCAGTTTCTAAAACCTCGATCTCCAAATCCAAATTCCATTCTCAGACATGCATCTTAGGCAGTCATTAACTTCTCAGTTAATCTTATTTCTTCCAAGTCCTCTTCCAAATAATGACCTGAAGAAAGCCGTGCCTGTACCCATAAGTTCTGCAGTGTCCTGTTTAGCATATTAGAATCCCTGGAGATATTGATAACTTTTGCCCACACAAATGATTCATTAAGAGTGGGATATCTTAGCAGACACTACCACAGCCCAGACACCTGCTCCAAGAAGTCAGTCCTTTCATGATTGGAGGACTGGCCCAACCCATGGTCCCTTGAAATCCTTCACTCCTCAATTTTCTCTGACCTTTATTTTCCCCTCCTATCTACCTCTTTCTTAAGAAGGAATACCAAGAGGCATTCATCAACCTCTTTCCTATTCTCCTCAATCAGGGAAATCTATTAAGACTTCCAGGGATGGCTAGTTACTGATTCACTGTATAATCAATATGCCTTCATCCATGCACAGTATCTTTCATGACCTCCCCAAAGATGAGGAAATAGTAATTATATTGGTCAGTTCCCAAGACAAGAATTGGGCCACTTTTTCAAGTAGGCAGTATCACTGCATTTTTTTTTAAATTTTATTTTATTATGTTATGTTAGTCACCATTCATTACATCATTAGTTTTTGATGTAGTGTTCCATGATTCATTGTTTGTATATAACACCCAGTGCTCCATTCAATACATGCCCTCCTTAATATCCATCACCGGGCTAACCCATCCCCCCACCTCCCTCCCCTCTAAAACCCTGTTTGTTTTTCAGAGTCCATAGTCTCTCATGGTTTGTCTCCCCCTCCGATTTCCTCCCCTTCATTTTTCCCTTCCTACTACCTTCTTTTTTTTTTTTTTAACATATAATGTATTATTTGTTTCAGAGGTACAGGTCTGAGTATCACTGCTTTTAAAAGTCATATAAAATTTTTTAAAAAATCATGTAAGATAAAGCATAATTCTGTATGCAGAAAATCCTAAGAAATCTGCAAAAAAACTAAAACTAAAAGGTGAATTTAGCAAAGTCGCAGGTTACAGGGTAATTATATAAAATCAATTGTATTTTTATAGAATATCAGTGAAAAATTTAGAAAATGAAATCAAAGAAACAATATCAATACAGTAACATAAAAAAAATAAAACATTTAGGAATACATTGAACACATATATGCAAGACCTGTACACTGAAAACTACAAAATGTTGTGGATAAATTAAGAATAATTAAACAAATTGAAAGGTACACATACATGTGTTCATGAATTGCAAGTCTCAATCTTGTTACGATATCTGTTTTCTCTAAATTTATTTATAGATTCAATGTTATCCCTATCAAAACCCCAGCAGCCTTTTTTGGTAGAAATTGACACACTGATTCTAAAATGTATATGGAATTGTAAATGATTGAAAATGTCCAAAACAATTTTGAAAAAGAAGCAAAAATTTGGAGGACTTACCCTACCTGACTTCAAGACTTACTATAAAACTATAGTAATCAAGACAGTGTGGTATTGGTGTAAGGATAGATAAATGGATCAATAGAGCAGATCAGAGAGATCACACACATACATTTTCAATAAAGGTGACAAAGTAAGTCAATGGGGAAAGGGCAGTCTTCAATCAGGAATCACTGGATACCTATATGGGAAAAGATATCCTCACCCCACATCATACACAAAAATTAACCTGAAATAGATCATAGAACAAAACAGAAAACTGAAACTATAAAACTCCCAGAGGAAAATGTAAGAGAAAATATTTGAGAACTTGAAGTCAGCAAAGATTTTTTACTCAGGACAGGAAAGGCATTAAACGTAAAATAAAAAATGGATAAATTGAACAGCAATGGTTCTGAGGCTACTGCCCGGGGAGTTTAAGCCAACTTGGCACCTAGAAGAGTCTCTTTTTCTTTGTTTATTTTTGCCCTTATTAACAAGCATGTTAAATTGACCCTTGGCTAAAGCTCTTGAGTTCTACATAACTCCAGTCCAGCCTGCCAAAGTTCTCTGTGCTGGACTGGGTCTGGGTCCCAGCGAACAATAAAATGTGAATTTGCCTTTCTTTGCCTTTGTTCTTTGTTAATGTGTATCTCTTGTAAATATGTCAAGAAAAGAAGAGGCTGAGCTGAGACAGAATTTATGCTCTCGTGGATCCTATGCCAAAATAATATCGAACACTGTCAATGCTCCAAGGTCATCACAGGCATCATGTACTGCCGCCATGCTTTATCTCAGTCTATGTTTTAAAACCAGTGTCCCCTGTTACATTAGAATCCTTAAATTTAATTAATAGGCTACAGTTCCTGACCCTGCCTTGGAGAAGAAAAACTCTTCCCAAGAGGATGTTTCTATCATAATCCATACTGCCACCTTGGAATACAGTATACCAGGACTGCTGTGGATATTGTTCCCATTACTGAACCTCGGGTCGCACTAAAGGACCCAGCCCTGGCTTAAGTAAGGATATGGACAATGATAAAGGTGTGTCTCTGCTTTGGAGGTCTCAGAGATGTTTTAACTGCTTGAGACTCCCATAAGGTTCCCGAATCCCTGCCCATCAGGACAATGAGAGGGCCATAGAAACCTAAAGATAAAAGCAGGTGAGGCTGAAGACATCCTTTGAAAGAAGAACACACATCTGTGGTCCCATGGCTATGAATCCATTGACCCTACCTCTGGCTTTGTCCCTCTCTAGCCCTGAACCTGTGGACTTGACTCTATCCTTTTGTGTGAACCCAACAATTTCTGAATTTCTGATCTTCCTGAAACCTGCCCTTAGCACCCTAGAGTTCTAGCAATGTCTCCAGCATCAGAGATGTTCCTTTGGATATGGTCCCAGCTGATCCAGTTTACGCAACATTGGTTGCTATTCTTTAATAAAAGCACAGAACTGAGGAAAGCTTGTAAGGTCTTGCCACAGCTCTATCTCCAACTCTTTGGTCCAGTTTTTTCTGGCCCTTGGAGACACAGGTTGGTCCCTGACTTCCAGAAAATTACCCTCTGGTTAGGGAGAAACTGAAGCAAGTCCCACACCTTTTTGAACTAAGACATGTGCTGTTTACAGGGCTGGTATGATGATCAAATGGGAAAGTGTAAAGTACATGCGTGATAAATTCACATAATTTCTGCACACACGGAATGTTACATAAAATGTGTCTTCCATGGGGCGCCTGGGTGGCTCAGTTGGTTAAGCGACTGCCTTCGGCTCAGGTCATGATCCTGGAGTCCCTGGATCGAGTCCCGCATCGGGCTCCCTGCTCGGCAGGGAGTCTGCTTCTCCCTCTGACCCTCCCCCCTCTCATGTGCTCTCTCTCATTCTCTCTCTCTCAAATAAATAAATAAAATCTTTAAAAAAAAAATGTGTCTTCCATTAGAGCCTGTATTAATGAGATCTGTAGTCCGAAAACGAAGTACAAATAATTAATTAACTAATTAGCACAAGCCCTACTTGCATCCTAGATTTAAACCAAAACTGTAATTACTTATGCAGCACACTGTCTCGATCTTCTTTATATGTCATTTAAGATGGCATTTGGGCTACTTTTTTATGTATTTGCTGTTTTCACATAAACAAAATGGCCCTGTCAACAGAGAAATGGGGTTACAAAAGACCACTGTTCCCCAAAATTGGGAGGTTGTTAATGTGGGGCCCAATCTTTTTCAGAGGCATCACTGGGAACTTGGGGATTACAGACCATTAAGCCTTACCTCGGTATCAGGACAACAGATGGAGAGTTTAAAGAAGGACAGAATAGTACAACACAGATAAGGTGGATGTGATACTGGGTCTCAGCATGGTTTTCCCTGGGGAGGCTAAGCCTCTGCAGCCAGGCTAGTTCTTTGATAAGGAGAATGAAGGAACAGACTATTCAACATGGTTGTACTAGGATCAGATGTGCTCATGTTTTCAGCCAGTTTGGGTGGGGAGGAGAACACAGACACTCTAGGAAGAAGGGCCAGAGGGGTTGGCATGGGCTCTCACCTGGATTCAAACATCTTCCTGGCAGCAGATGAATGTGGCTAACCTGGGTAGCCCCGCAGTGAGCTGGGAAGGCCTAAGGAGTCACTTCATAGAAGAGATGCACTCCAGCCAGGTTTGCTGTTGGTGAATCCTACATTCCTACTGATTGCATTCTTCTAAGAAAATCAGAAATCAGACATAAACTTTTTTGAAATAAGAACCAATAGTCCAGTGAAGTTTTCCAAAATTTGATCACAGACCGGATGTTCAGAGAGTTACTATACCCAAATGATTGTTGGCTCTTCTTTGAAGAAATAATGAGCACTACCATCCTCCCAGCCACAAAGGTGGGAACACACAGGAACCGTCTTTAACAAACTCTTGCCAGTTCTATCCCAATAACCTCCTTCTTCTTTAACCCCATTACCACTGCCCTAGGTCAGACTTTATCAGGTCTCACTGGACCAAATGACAGCTTCCTAGCTGGTTCTGCCTCCTGATAGTTCCCTTCAAGCTCCCTGCACACAGCACTTCCAGATCAACTTCAAAAAGCACATCTGTCATTGTGTCACACTGCTGCTCAAAAACTTTGAGGCTCCCCCTTGTCTAAACAAAATCTAAACTTTGTAGCCTGGAATTCAAGAGCTGCATAATCTGGCCCCCGCATGTCACCGACGTGTCTTTCCAATCATTTTTTATTTCCCTGCATTTTCCCTTCAAATAAATTTAACTTTAATTAAAATAATATCCACTATTTATTGAATATATGCCAGGTTCTCTCTCTCTCTCAATCACTTTATGATACGTCTTATGATTGATCTCCATTTGACATATGAGGAAACAGGTCCAAACAGCTGAAATAACCTGCCAAAGGTCATCTAATCAGTAGGTGGCAGAGCCAGGTCTCCACCTCCAAAACCCAGGTACGGGCCTCTGCCCGTACCCCATAAACTTCCCTTGTCCCGGGAGCCCTTGAACTGCCCCCTTCTTCCCTATGGAGAAGAAATGTACATGTTCCTCTTGCCCGATGCTTTTAGTTCCTTGGAGTGTTTTGTTGTACAACCTGGAACTAAGAGTTTTCCCACTCCAATTTTCTATAAAGATTTGACTCGTTAAAGCAGGTCACTCCCATTCATTGCTTGTTCAGTTATTTCTAATTCTACTTATCTGAACTGGGAGTTGTCCTTTCAGAGTGGAACTGTTTCTCCTCCTCTCTTGCCAAGCACTAGAGAAAGAATTGGATAAATGACATGTATTCACTTAAGGTAAATCAGGTTGGCTTGTGAAATCTCATCTGAATCATCCCTTCTCCGTAGCCTGATTTTCACACGGAACCGAAAAGTAGTGTAAAATGCCCTGTTGGAAGAGCTGGGTAGAAGGGATGGTCTGAAGGCACAGAGCAAAGAAGATGCACTGCCATAAACTCCTTAGGATTCTCCGTAGATTTGTGTGCTTCTAATGTTAAACTGGATTAGTGCTCTTGTCACAGCTATTAAGTAATATCAGCTGATTATTTTCACAAGCCCAGTTCCAGTGCCTCTGGGCACAGTGAGTAGGTTTTTAAAACAAAGAAATAATCCCTCGCTACACTTTGCAAACTACCATACTGATATAAAAATGCTTATGCAGATTTTTGAATGAATATGAAGTCTCATTAAAATTTGTACATCCATAATGTTATGATAGATTTTTTTTTCCTTCTATGTGTTTCTGCATATCCTATATAATAAAACATTTTCATAGTACTTTGCAGTTTACAATGTTATCTCATTTGATCCTCAGTTTTTTCTTGAAAGGTAAATGGAGCGGCACCTGGGTGGCTCAGTCGTTAAGCGTCTGCCTTCGGCTCAGGTCATGATCCCAGAGTCCTGGGATTGAGCCCCGCATCAGGCTCCCTGGTCAGCGGGAAGCCTGCTTCTCCCTCTCCCACTCCCCCTGCTTGTGTTCCCTCTCTCGCTGTGTCTCTCTCTGTCAAATAAATAAAATCTTAAAAAAAAAAAAAGAAAGGTAAGTGGAATAATTACCGATAAGAAAGCATGACTCAGATGAGGAAGGTGACTTATCTCTGTCACAGGGAAAATGGATGAAAAAGGAAGGATTTGAACCCTGGCTCTTAATTCCACATCCAAAGCTTTTTCCAAGCACCTTCTAAATATCTGGCACTGGACTGGGCAAGAGGGATGGAACGTTGAATGAGACCTCAAAAGGCTTACAATGTAGTGGAAGGATATACATAGAAGACAGTATGAAGCAATTTGATGGAAGTATGCACACTGTGTTGTGGAAACTCTGAGGAAAGGCTCATACATTAGCCAAGGGGTGTAGGAAGGACTTGTGAGTTGAGTCTTAGAGAATGAGTGAGGTTCAGCCAGGCAAAGGAGAGTTAGAGAATGATGAGGAATTCCAGGCAAGGGAAGAACACAAGCAAAGGCACCAAGACCTGCCTGGTTGGGGTGGTGTCAGGTATGGACTCTGTGCAGCTAATTGTTATTGAAGCAGAAAGGATCAGGCAGGGAGGGCTGATCAATGAGGCTGAAGATGTCTGCAGATGTTAGATCAAAGAAGTCCTTGTATGGGAAGAGCCTGGACATTCCCCTGGACATACTGCCTGTTTAAATGCTTTAAAAATGGGCTTGCCTGGTCAGATTTATATTTCATTAAATTGTGCTGACTGTGGCATGAGGGTTGACCAGAAGTAAACAGGAATGGAAGCAGGGAGCCCTGCACGAAGGCCATTGTACCAATCCAGGATAAAGAAAAAAGGGAAGCTTTATTTTGGCAGGATATGCCCATTGATATGATGTGGCTGGCAAGGAGAAAGAGATGTTAAGGGTGACTCCCAAGTTTTAACCTGGTGCCTAGGCAAGGATGAGTGAATTGTAGAATTTAGGAGGAAGAACTGGTTTGGGAACATGCTATGTATGTATGAAGAGTCACCTAGAGCTATCTAGAAGATAGTTAAATTCCTGACTCGGGGGAGGTATGAATGAAAGAAAAAGTACTTTGGGGTTAGTGACTTATAGGTGTTAAAAACAGAAGTCATAAGGGCGAAAGAGCTCATTTAGGCAGAGTGTGAGACAGTGCACAACTCTAGCAGCTTCCAATATGTAAGAGGAAGAGGAGCCATGGAGAACCAGAGAGAGAATTTCCAGCTACTATGAAAATCAGAAGGATGCATATCCCAGATGCAAGGAAATCCAGAGTCTCAAGAAGAAAAAGAATGATTAACAGTATTCAATACTGGAAAGTGGTTCAGTAGGATAAGGACTGGAAAAACACCTATTGGATTTAGCAATTAGAAAGTTACTATTAATTTTACTGAACAGGTGTTTCGGTGGAAGGACTGGGGCAAGAAGCAGACTGAAGCAGGGTGGGGAGTTAATGAGGTACGGGAAACTAGAGGTAGTGAGTGTAGGCCATTCTTTTGAGATAGTTGGATAAGATCCTACTGAGTTAGAGGTAAACATGGGATAGAGGTAATCATGGTCTGTTTGTTTGTTTGTTTGGATGGGGAAAAACATGACCATTTTTATATCCTGAGGGAAAGGATTTCATAGAAGGAAAAAGGTCTCATAGAGAGTTGATGACTGGTAGAACAAGGTGCAGGAAGAGAAAGTGGCATCAAGGATACATATCCTCTGAGGCAGAGGGGAAAAGAGGCAATGAATGAGAAACTGCTGTAAATTGACAGAGATGGATTGATACTAGAAGGATCAATTTTCTCAGTGCAGTGTGAGACATGACATTCCACTGGGAATGTAGAGCGAGGGGTGCGGGGTTGGGTATGGAACTCAAGGAGAGTGGTAAGTGTTTAGAGAGTTGCTGAGAAGGAAAGGGTAATCAATCATGGACTCTAAAAAGGGGGAAAAAAGAAATAAAGGTTGGGAGAGGGCCAACTGATGGAGAGAAAATTAAGGGTCCAAGAACCTTGAGGAAGCAAAGCATGGGGTTACTGGAAGGGACTTGAAGACTTCAAAAGGGAAACTCTTCTAGGAGATGGTCCTAGAGTATGTGACTGAAAGTGAGGCAAGGTAATGGTCTCCAGGAAGAAGGAGTTCCAGAATTATGAGACTAGGATGTGGGATGGTCCAATTCTTGTCACTGAAATGTCCTAGGATGATGATGGCAGGAGTTGAGATGGAGAGACAAGTCATGAGTCAGGTGCCAAAGTCTTCAATAAATGAACTACAGTGCCTGGAAGGCTAGCACATGACAGTGATATACAAAAGATAATGGATTATATAGCCAAATAGAATAAAACTCAAAATACATTGCAATTTTTAACTTGGGTGACAGTGTAATGTCTGTAAACATAAGCGGAGATCCAAGAAAATGTCAACTCCTTTCCTGGCTCCATGGTACGTGGAAAGCAGAAGAATGAGTAGCTTTCACTGGGCAAGTCCCATAGGGCAATCCAGATCTCAGCAATGAGCAAGGGGAGTGGGGAGTGGCTCGGCATGAAGCAGGGACCCAGGAGCACAATGGAGAGGGGTGTGGAAGGCAGCAGTGAGAAGCAGCTTGCATTAGTCAAGAAATGAGTGGGACACTAACCGGGAGAGGAGAGTCAGGTATGGCCTTTCTTCTGTGATAGAAAATTGCACAGCTAAGAGGTCTGTTTAGAAGACACCCACACCCCGCCCCCAATCAGATATTCTAACTGTCTACGGCCATACCACCCTGAACGCGCCCGATCTCGTCTGATCTCAGAAGCTAAGCAGGGTCGGGCCTGGTTGGTACTTGGATGGGAGATATTCTAACTGTGCTTGTGATGCCAAAGTCTCAGGCAGCGTGTGGCTGGTCTCAGGGAGACCAGGAAGGTTGCTGGAGGTTTGCAAACAGATCTCCAGAGCCTTCCCCTTGTCTCCCTACAGTCAAAAAGAAAAAAAAAAAAGAAAAGAAAAAGTATTCTTAGCTCATCCCACATTAATTTTTATCCAAAGTAAATCCTGCAATTAAAAAACATCAACTCTCAATCTTTTTAAATATGCTAAATTAAAATGTGCAAAACAACTATTATATTCTTCCTTTAAAGAGAAACAGAGAAGCCTTTACTTCTGCTTTTTCATATTTTGTAGGAGAAAAAAAAATGGAGCAAATGATGTGATTGAAGCCAAGGTTGTCTATAAAGTGTGAAAGCACTTCCTTTCCTTTCCCAGGAGCCAGGACTAACACTAGAAGGGAGAGGAAATTAGCATGAAAGTTTTACTTAAATTACAAGATGGGTGAAGACCTTGCCCAAAGATGATATCTCCCTGTCTCCTGTGACAGACGATGAATGGCTTTCAAGACCAAGGTTGTTCTCTTTGTTATGTAAATACTTTCCAAGAAGCTCATAGAATGTTCCATCGGACTGCGGACTGAGGGTGGTGGTACGGAAAGCGTGCTGACCCAGGAGTATAGTCAACTGGATCCCTCCTCACTGTTACCTGTGCACTGTGTGACTCAGTGTGAGCCTCTGTTTCTCCATTTTGGAAAAAAGAAAAAAATCAGAATGGCAAGGGAGCTGTTTTCCTGTTGACCCCAGACCATACTACAGAGTTCGTATGAGGATTACTGCTTTCTCAGGTGAAAAGCACCAGATGCGTGTTTACTCATGCTAGGGCGGCCTGCAATTACTGCTTTGGCAGCTACTGTCCTAACTCTCGGACCAAGGGGTGACAGGAGGGCAGAAGACTGGTGTCAGGGAATAGAATGGGGCAGAAGCTTAGGGCAGGCAGGCTCTCAAACCACACCAGGTGGGGAACCCTTCCTTTATGTGGCTATATCTGCCCCCATTCATCCGTTTGAAAAATTTTCAGACTAGGAGTAAGCAAGCACACCATTATTATAATTGTCTTTACAGTCCAAACAAAAAACAGAAGAACTTCTTTTCTGACTCACATTAAAGGCATATATATATGATACACAGGTCATCAAACCAGTTACTGCAGAAATGCATATATACATATACACACATATGTATAAATATATATGCATATGTATACATATATGTATATGTGTGTGTATATATATACATATATATATATTCAATTCCTGCTGTTGCATCTCCATCTGGATGCCCACCAGATCTTAAACTCAAAGCCCAAAGTGGAGAAAGAAACTCAGTGGTTGAAAACAATGGACTGTCTCTACAACTCTGTGGTGTGGCCGGAGGGCTCTTCCTGCCTGGGATTACTCACAGCCACATTCAACTGGCAGATCTGCTGGGGGCTGGGCTCCCCTGGAGCAGTTGGCTGCAAGGCTCCCTTTCTCTCCACAGGGCCTTGGGCTTTCTTGGCAAGATGGTCTTACCGCACCTTTCAGAGAGGAAGCATCCGGAGAGCGTGAAATGGAAGCCACAAGGATTCCTAGAGCCTAGGCTCGCAAGCCGTGCAATGTCACTGCAGCAGCATTCCACAGGTCAAAGCACCTCATGGGGCCAGGCCAGGTTCAAGAGAGAGGAAACAGACTCCACCTGCTGAGAGGAGCAGTAAGTCTCATAGGGAAAGGCCTGTAAGATGGGAGTTTCTGTTGCGGCCATCTTTGGAAATAACCTGCCACAGCTGACTCTAGTTTTTATCCTCCTCCCTCCTGTCTGTCCTTCCTCCCTCCCCCCCTCCCTCCTTTCCTTCCTTCCTGCCTTCTTCCTTCCTTCCCTCCCTTCCTTCCTTCCAGTTCATTAAACTCTCATAATTCCTAGGCACCTGCTATGAGCCAAGCCCTATTTCTAGGTGCTAGGGATACACTCATGTGCAAGACAGGTAAGACGCCTACACACATGGAACTTAAATTAGTGGAAGGAAGCACATAGATAAATGAGCTTGCATCAGCTGGAGAAAAAGAGCGAGGGGAATGAAGACCCGAGGTAGAAGATGAGAGGGCAGGGAGACGGCTTTAGACTGGTTAGTCAAGGAAGCCTCTTGAAAGAGGCAACATTTAAGCTAAAATTGGGCACCGAGCTCCACAAGTGCCAAAGCCCTGAGGCAAGAGCAGATGTGGCTGTGGCTGCAGCTGGGTGGGCTGACGGAGAATGGCAAGGCAGCTGTTTTCCTGTTGACCCCAGACCAAACTGTGCCTCAGCCTCTCCGGCTAGATGCTTTTCAGTGTCATTCTCAACTCCTCCCTCTCATCCCCACATCCACCGGGCCAAGTCCGGTCTGTTCTTCTCTAACCTCTCAGACCAGGCTCTTCCCTTCCATCTCTGCCACCACCCTCCTTGGTCTCTCTCACCTAGAGGCTGGATTCCCTCTCCTGCCCGCCTCTGCTTTCTTCCACTTTAATCTAGTCTTCAAAAAGCTGCCTGAATGATCTCCAGAAGATGAAGTTCAGTTACAGCTCCAACAACCCTCAGTGGCTCGCTGCAGCCGTTGGATAGAGTCCAAACCTCTTAGCTTCTCTTTGGACGCCTATGTAACATGGCCCCCTGTCTACTTTTTGAACCTATCTCCCCACTCTGAGTCTAGACTCTACTCTAAGAGGGCCATTCTTCTGAAGTTGGAGTATTGCTCTTCTCCCAAAACACAAGCAGAATGGGAACTGAAGCCATAATCTGCCATTAATCTTTCAGCATGCATTAGGAAACCAGAGGTTTCTAAAGCCAGCTCCTCTGGACGACAGAAAACTGGACCAGAAAGGAGTCAAAATGAAGAGGAAGGAGGGAGGCAATAGGCTCAGTGCTAGGGGTAAGGATCACGTTTAAAGCTGACCTTGAAATGAGCAGCTCTTGGGGACAAGTGGAGTGCATGAAGAGTGGGGGTGAAGGAAAGATTGAGAGTCATTGACACAAAGTGGGATTGCATTCTTAAATAATTCATGATTCAGAGAAGGCCAGAGCCAGACCTTGGAGGCCATCGAGTCCCACCCCTCATCACACAGAAGAGGGTGACCTGCCTGGATTGGGGAAATGTCTCCCTCCCAGTCACAAAGCGCACCCACAAGAGACCCATCCTGGCCCTCAGGCCCCAGACTCCCAGGCCATGCTGCCTCATGTCACCTCCCACTAATTCACCTCCCACCATCTGATGGATTACCTCCCGGAGCCAGGCCAGAAACAGGGAGCCTGATGTTGCTTTAGAATGTCACACACACAAAAAAGCCAACAAGAAGACAGTTTTCTCCAGGCCTTGGGCTTGTACTTTCCCTGGCATACTATGGAGGCACCAAGGTCCAAACTGTCTGGGTCAGAGACAGAGGCTCCTTATCTTTGGCTGTTCTGAAGTGACACATCGAGAGGCTGATAGGAAAACAACCAAGTCCATTTATTTGACGGCCATGATAAGTGAATTGGATCATCCTCAGCCAAGGAATTGCTTGGAAAGATGTCATTAGGTTGGCCAAGAGAGAAGAATCAAACCCTGGCAGCCAACCTAGTGGCCTCTTTATAGCTAAAAATAGCCAGAGCATCATCAGCTTTTCAAAGAGGTTTCACATCCATTATATCAAATTCTCCACCCAACATGTTTGTTGAGGTAGGTACTATTTTCAATATTTAAGGATGAGGAAATGAGAAAGCCGAGGGCACACTCAAGGTCACATGAGCTCATAAGTAGAAAAATTAGAATTTGGACACAGGTCTTGTGATTTCAAAACCACATGACTCATACTATTTAGCCTTAAAAAGGAATGAAATACTGACCCATGCTACAACACGGATGAAATGAAGACATTATGCTAGGTGACAGGAGCCAGACGCAGAAGCACAAATACTGTAGGATTCCCCTCATACAAGTTACTTAGACTCGTCAAATTCACAGAGACAGAAAGTGGAGTGGTGGAGTCAGGGGCTGGGCAGAGAGGAGGGAAGTGATGGTTTAACGGGAACAGAGTTTCAGTTGGAAAGATAAGAGGTCCTGGAGAGGGGTAGTGGTTAAAATGCTCAATTTTATGTTACGTATACTTTACCACAATAAAGAATAAAATTATGAAATATTTGTTTAGTCCACGTTTTCTAACAATTCCATTCCCAAAACATTGTTTATAGAATGCAAGAACTGAACGGAGCCCCTAATTTGCAAAGGAGAAAACTGAGGCCCAGAGAGGGATGTGGATGAACATGGGTTGGTCCAAAAGTTGGGCACAAATCATGTCCTCCCAGCTTTCTTAGTTCTTTCTAGCCTAAGTCACTCCGGCCTTTGTCACCCTTCCACGGCTAATGTCTTAGCCAGCTCGGGCTGCCCTAACACAGTACCACAGACTGGGGGGCCTTAAACAAAGGAAATGCATCTCCTCATAGTTCCAGGGACTAGAAATCCAAGATCAAGGTGTCAACCGATTCATTCCTGGTGAGAACACTCTTCCTAGCTTGCTTACTTGTCATGAGTCCTAGAAGGTCACCAATCCTATTAGATCAGGGCCCCACCCTTATTACCTCATTTAATTTTAATTACATCCTAAAACCTGTATCTCCAAATACAGTCATATCGTGGGTTAGGGCTTTAACATACGAATTTTAGGGGAACACAATTCAGTCCATAGCAGCTTGCTACCCTCTCCTGGGCACTGACCACATGCCAGGCCCTGTGCTTTTGCAAGAGCCCTCTCTCATCATTCCAATCTTTCATTGATGAAGTGCCCCAGGACTCAATTTTGGATCTCTACTTTGCCTACCTCCACTCCCTAAAGTGATTAAGGTCAATTCCATGGTTTCTCCTCAAGTTACATCTCCAGCCTGATCTCTCCTCTGAATTCAACATCTCCCTACTTAGAGAGGCTAAAGCAGCTTGAACTTAATATGTCTAAAACTAAACTCTTGATTATTCTCCCCAAAACCTGCCCCTCGTCCAGTCTTCCCCATTTCAGCAAGTGGCAATCCCATTCCACTTGCTTAGAGTCAGCCTTGACATCTCTCCGTTGTAGCAAATCCATTTGCAAATCTGTGAGCTCTACTTTAAAATGAGTATTTCTTGCCTTCTCCCCTGCAAGCACCCTCATACAAATTATCATCACCTCTGGAACAGACTATTATAACAGCCCCGTGGTGGGTGCTGTGATGCATTAGTCAGACCCCCCCCCCCGCCCCCCGCCCCGCTTCGGAACTGTGGTGTTCATTCCCCCATGTGCTGAAGGTTCATAGCTGCATCCCTCATAGGAACAGCCCTCAGAAAGGAGCTCTCATTCCAGGTTGCTCTTCCCCATAAACACCCGTGTGGGTCAAGTCCTTATCTCATCCATGTTTCTGCTCAAATGCCATCTCACTGCAAAGGCCCTCTGACCACTCCTATGCAAACAACATCCCCTTTGTTCTCCAGCCCTTACTCTGCCTGAATTTTTCTTCATAGCATTTATCAGGCTCTGATACATATTTATTTGTCTACTTAATGTTTATCATCCTAGAAGTTCCAGAAGACCAGGGCACGTATGAGCGCACAAGTGTGTGGTTGTGTGTGCGTCCGAGTGCTTAGCCCCAACATCTAGAACAGAGTCTGGTGGCACATGGCAGACATCTGTATCAGTTTCCTATGGATGCAGTAATAAATTACCATAAATTTAGTGGCTTAAACAGCACAGATTTATTATTGTGCAGCTCTGGAGGTCAGAAGTTTGAAATGGAGGTTAGAAGTTTGAAATGGAGGTCAGAAGTTTGAAATAGGCTAAAATCAAGGAGTAGGCTGGGCTGTATTCCTTCTGAAGGCTCTAAGGGGAAAAATACGTTTCCTTGCTTCTGCCAGTTTCTAGAGGCCACCTGCATTCCTTGGTCCATGGCCTTGGTTCTCTATCTGCAAAGCCAGCAGTGAAACATCTTCAAATCTCTCTCTGACTCTGACTCCTCACCTGCCTCCCTCTTCCTCTTCTGAGGATTTTTGTGACTATACTGGGCCCATGCCATTCATCCAGGTTAATTGTCCTATTTTAAGGTCAGCTGATTAGCAACCTTAATTCCACCTACAGCTTTAACTTCTCTTTGTCAAGTAACCTAACATACTCACAGGTTCTGGGGATCAGGCCATGGGTACCTATGGTGGGCAGAGGCGTCGTCATTTTGCCAACCATGACACTCAATAAACCTTTGATAAGTAAATGAATGAATAACTATCTAATTTTACTCACTCAGTGATCCCTTAACATCAATGCCAGTATTCTCCCATTTTACAGATGAGGGAAATAAGGGTAAGTCACCCTGCCCAAGTTCACACAGCTAATAAATAATGGAGCAGAATTTGAATACAGGCAGGCTGACTCAAGTCCATCTTTGTCCCCACTAGCTTTATTGTCCTGTAGTTTTCAACTCACAAATCTGTCTCCCCCACTAGACTCAAGAGTTCTTGAGGGCAGACGCCGTGGCTTTGACTATTTGTAGCTCTAGAGCTCAGCCCAGGCCTAGCAATGACAATAATAACAGTGGGAATTTATTGAACACTTGCTATGTGCCAAGCACTGTTACAAACACTTTACCTGCACCCAAAAATATTTACCAAGTAAATGTTGAAGGGATAAAACCATCTATTCTCACTGAACCTAAATAGCCACATTTGTAGCTCTATCTAATACTCAAGCTCTATACTAAATGTACAAATTCAGTCATATTAAGTTGGAGAGGCTCTAAAATATCAAGAGGGGGTTTATTTCTGTCTTCTGGTCTGAATCCAGAATCCCAACTCATCATCAATCAGCCTGTCTAATGAATGAACACTCACTGTGAATAGATTTATCCGTTCTAGATTACGACTTTGATTTGACAAACTAGAAAATAATGACTAAGAGACACAGAGGTCTTCCCCATTTCCTGAGCGCTCTCATGGATGCATTAAATTCTCAGAACCGCACTGCACACAGGGTAGGAGGTAATGTGGCTCCCATGGCATCCCAAGGAAGCCTGGCCTCAGAAATTCTCAACAGCTAGCCCAAGGTCACCCGAGTAGTGAGGACGGCAGTCCTGCCTTCCTGTCTGCTAATTCCACACTTCTCTACTACATGGTGCTGCCAAGTAGAACATCATATGCCTTTCAGAAGGGACTGTCCGTGCAGACTGGCAAAACTCAGCTTCCATGTGGATCTGTGGGGACTCTGCCAGCTCCTCAAGTCTGGTTTTCCCACTCTTTCAGATCTCCCAGCTCTCCCAATTACGAGGTTTACAATTTCTCAGTCTGCACAATGGAAGAGCGGCCCTAAGAATTTAAATCACTCCATACAGGTTATTTTAAAAATAATAATAATAAGGAAAGGGGATAATTGCCATTGGGATGGTTTTTTATTTGTCTTGCAAAAAATTTTTTACTGAATATAAATTGTGCATGACATGGGATTCAGGGGAAAGAATTTGGCAGGTTTAGGAGATTTCTATTCTGTTTTCTTTTTATCCACTTTTCTAAGCATCCTTTCTGTTTCCACTGTGCTTTGAAAAGAATGCGAGAGAACTCAGGCTCTGGGGTAAAGAGAAAAAGAAGAATCCTAGAGTTACGGAGCCTGGCTAACCCCTTTTCTGTGAAGGTCTGTGTGCTCTTTTGTGCGGTAATGAAGAGATGGAAAGAAAAGAATTGTCCCACATTATCCACCACTAGGCCAGCCAAAAGGACCTCTGACTCGCGGAGCGAAGCACACCCCGCTGCAGGCTAATTCCCCTCGCCTCTTCGCTGCCAGATGACACGCTCAGAGAATGGCTCTGTCCTAGCAGTGATTGTCTGTGATTTGTGGGTCAGGAGCTGCCACGGGAAAAGTATCTAATTCCACTTTCACACACTTGTGGTGTCAGCAACCCAAATACAGAAAGCTATTTTGGCCACATTTTAACTATTCAACTTAAAGGCAACAGCACAGAAAAAGAAAGCCCACCTGTTGAAACTAATGAAGAAATCTCCTAAGTCATTTCTAGGCTTAATCATACTGAATTCACCTCCCCTAACATCCTATAAGGTTTGTTGTTCCAAGAGACTATGAGGCTTCCAAGTCCGATACGTACTGCACATTCCAGCCTGAGAGGACTTTCAAAGACACAGATTTCTTCCGTTTAAGGCGATTTTTCAAATTGTCATCAGAGGGATTTTTCTAAAACATACACTCATTTATCCCATAGATACATATTCAGTTGCAATTAAGTGCCAGGCACTTTTCTGGGTATGTTAAGTGATCAAGGCAGGCAAGTATCTGCATTTGTCCAGACAGAGGAGACAATGTCACTAAAGGAAACAAACCAGATTATTTCAGGTCACTGCTTAGTCATTGAATCAAAGTGGGTCTTGGGATAGAAAGTGACATGCTTTGGGGGGAAACTTAGGTGGAAAGTCACATCTGACCCAAGGCCTTAGAGACAAGAGGGGAACGGATTATGCCAAGATCTGAGAGAAGAGCATTCCAGACAATGGAAAGAAGAGATCCAGAAGGTAGAAATGAGTGTGGCTCTTTGAAGAACACAAAGAAGGCCCAGGAGGCTAGCAGGTGGTGTGAAAGGGGGGAAAGTGGTCAGAGCTGACGCAGGAGAAGTGAAGCAGGCGCCGGGGTGGCAGTGGGAGAAGAGAATAGACATGTGTGCTCAAGACAGTTTGCAGGTAGAGCTCCCAGTACTCTCCAATGGATTTGACCTGGGGAAATTGGGAAAAAAAAATAACCAAGGATGATTCTGGGCTTAGGGTTTGAGCAACTGAGTGGATGGCAGTGCCATTTTGAATGAGGGCAATGAAAGAAAGTAAGCTGGGAGAAAAATAAGCATTTTTATTTGACTATGTTACAAGTATCCACTAGACATTCAAGTGAAACGTCAAGTCAATAGCTGGATACACAAATCCAGAGGAAAATAGAAAGTTTGGGCTAAATATATAAATTTAAGTGTCACTGCCATATATCCCTGTTATTTGAAGCCATGGGATTCATAAGGAAGAGAAGAGCCTAGGGCACTCCAATGTCCAGAGGTTCAGTGGTGGAGGAGGGACCAGCAAATGATAGTAAGAGACAGTGGCCAGTCGTGGGAGGAAGACAAGGAAACTGTCACATAATGAGCCAGAAGAAAATGACCAAGAAAAAGGGAGCAATTCACTGCATCAGATTTTGCTAAACAGTTTACTTTAAAAAGAGAGAGCGAGAGCGAGAGAGAAATGACCCATGGATTTGGCAAAATGGAAGTCACCGGTGACCTTGAGAGTTACAGTTTCAATGGAATGGTGGGTTGAAAAGAGGAATGAGATCTTGTCCTATCATTACCTCTTTCCCATTTGAAACTCATCAGTGGTTCTTGTCCTGCACATAAACGGATAAAGGTTGCATTCCTTTCCATAAAAGTAACTTCCTGACATGGAACTCTATAGAGGAAGTCAGTAATTGTCAGGGTTCTTAGCTGCAAACAGAATCCACTTTACTTTATGTGAGCAGAAAGGGATTTATTTATATCCATTAGGTATCTCACAGAATCTCCAGGAGGGCCCAAGAACTAGGCTTGAATCCCATTATAATCAGAAATAACAAATATGGAGCCACATTGTCAGGACAAAGTTCCCACTGTTCCATAGGACTGTTCTAGTATGAATGGACCTAGAAGCTCCACCACAGTTGCCCCAGAAGAAGCATATGCCCCCAGCACCATGCCTGTCAGAAGAACCAATCTGCCCACACAGTCAACACCTCCTGTTGTTCATTTCAGCCTCCTGTTGGCAGATCTTTGGCCACATGTAGATCCTGTAACTACAAAGGAGTCTGTGGAATCTACAATGTCTATGGCACCTTCCAACATCTATTTCTCCTTCTTTTGGGGGTGTATTTCATCCTGATTTTTGTTAACCTCATACTACCCTGGATTTGGAGGAAGCTGCCTCTAGTCTCAACTTTTGGGTCATGCTTGTGATTGGTCTGTGGCAATGAGCATAGCTTCCACTTCCAGCCACAGATATAAATTCAGGAATGAATATATGACCTACCCAACTCAGGCTGGTTAAATGAAGTAGACATTTGCTGGAGGCTTCTATAAAAGAAACTACCTTAATCTTCCAAGAGAGCTCCCAGAAATAATCTTCTCTCTCTATTCTTGAACGAAAGGCTTACCTTCAAGGAAGAACATATCCCGGGGGGAGTGAGTTGACAACCATCTTTTGGCTAGAGAGGCACCAGCCTAGAATGAAGCTGATCCTGCAGAAGCAGAGGAGAAAGACAGAGAGAAGGCAGACTTTAAGAACATTCTTGGGCCACTGAAACAAACCAATTCTGAAATCTGCCCTACTCCTGGACTTTCCAGTTCCATAAATGAATAAATCCCTTTTAATGTTTAAGCAAGTTTGAACTGATTTTGATTAGGGGCAATGAAATGCTTTATAATTGATTCAGACTCCAATCTACCTCTTGGGGCTCATTTCTTAACATTTTTCATATCTAGGCACATCAGCGCATTTACTTTAAACCACCAGAATTCTGTTAAGACTGGTCACTCTATCTGGATGCCCTTCCTTCCCTTTCTCCTTTACTGCCTGCCTACTTCCTCCTCACACTTAAACATAGCTAGAATGTCACCTCCTCCCTGAAGCCTTTCTGAATTTCCCTTAACTTGCCTATCATAGTATGCATCACTGTCTGGCCAGTATTATGGTAACTCTTAAAGACATGTGCCCCTGCATTAGCTCATAAGCTCTCTGAGAACCAGAACAGTCTCTTTGTCCTTAATGCCTTTCAAAGGCTGGCACTGTCCTTGTATTCATTAAGTATTTGTTAACTTTCCGGTGATTCCCAAAACTGTGTGGGCAGTGAAGATTTCCTGTGTTGTGGTCTTATAGATTCATGTGCTGAGACAGCCTTGCAGAAATGTTCTAGTCAATCTCCAGAGAACAAAGTGGTCCTTGATGAGAGCTCCTCCTGGAACCACCTAATCACCGTCTAATTTTCCTAGGAGGGAAGTGAAGTCCAGAGAAGGGAAGGTCATGGGCAGTCGAGGCAGAGTTCAGTCTTGAAACTGGTGTTGCCTAATTCACCATTCATTCTGCAGCAACAAGCTGCTTCTTTCCTATAGGCCCTGAGAGCCAAGGGGGAGCAGCACTGACCATCATCCTGGATATCTCTGGTGTCTGTGGTCTGCCCCTTTGCCATGGCCATCTTTCAAGAGCCCTTCTGCTCTCCACCTCCCTCGCAGCTAAGTGGAGAAGGCACAGATGGAAACTACATGCAAAGGGGACGATTCTCTCTCTCCTGTCTCGTGCGTAAGTTCCCTTGCTTATTAAAACTGACCACCATCTCCATGTTTCCCTCAACCGCCAGTCCCTGACTACCACCATTCTAATCTCTGTTTCTGTGAGTTCAACATTTTTTAGATTCCATGTATAAGTAAGACCCTACATTGTCTCTGTGCTTGGCTTATTCTACTTAGCATAATGTCCTCCAGGTTCATCCTTGTCCCAAATAGCAGGATTTCCTTCTTTTCTATGGCTGAATAATATTCCATTGTGTGAATATGTGTGTGTGTGTGTGTGTATCTCATATTTTCTTTATCCAGTCACCCTCTGATGGATCCTTGGGTTGTTTCCATATCAGAAATTTCTGAGCTTGTATGAAAAGGAGGAGAGATTGAAAGAGGGTAGGATTTTCCCATGACATCTACTGCTTCAGCCACCTCCTCTTGCTCTGGGGCATTTGACCCCTCTGAGAAGCAGCCGCTGGCTGGGCTTAGAAATGGGGGTGAGAATAGTGGCAGAGTAAGCTCCGTGGCCACCCTGGACCCTCCTTCCCAGTCTGGCTCTCTCCCGCCTGGCCCTGTGCACTCTCCTGTCTGACAGGCTTCATTTCCCAGACTCAGGCTGGCAGGTACCTTCCAGGCAAGGGAGCAACATGCCTCAGGGTTCCAGAGGACAGAACACAGGATGGTGCCTCCGGGGGTCAAGGAAGGCTTTAGGAACAAGGTGATGTTGGGGCTCATACTTTAAGGATAAAATGAGTTTGCAAAGTGAGGAAAACATGATGATGGTGCACAGGTGGGAAGATGGTGAAGGACCATCAAGGATCAAGGGTAGATCAGGAACCAATGCAAACGCATAAAGGACTTCATTGGTGGCTCCCCCAAATGATATGTCCATGTCCTAACACCTGGAACCCATGAATCTGACCTTATTTAAAACAGGGGTCTTTGCTGATATAACTAAGTTAAGGATCTCAAGAGGAGTTCCTCCTGGATTATCCTGGATTATTATGACAGGTACCCTTATGAAGGAAAGGCAGAGGGAGATGAGAGACAGGAGAGAGGGGAAAGGCCACAGAAGAGAAGGCCACGTGAAGAAGCAGGCAGAGATCAGAGGGATGCTGCCATGCCCGAGGAACACGTGGAGCCATGAGAAGTGGAAGAGGCAAGGAAGGATTCTCTCCTGGAGCCCTCAGAGGGAGCATGGCCCTGCCAGCCTTGATTTTAGGCTTCCGGCTTCCCCAACTGTGAGAGATGATGTCTCTGGTGTTTTAAGCCACCAGGCGTGTGGTAACTTGTCACAGCAGCCCTCAGAAGCTAATACAGATGACCAGCTGTTCACTGTGTCAGGAATCCGGCGACCCCTCTGTTTCCGCTTTCTATCAGCTATGGATCCAAGCCATGCTACCCTTCACCTTTCTGGCGAAGAAACCAGCCACCTACAGCTACCCGGGCTTCTCTTCAAGGAAAGCCAGGCTTGTCAGTCAAAACCAGACACCACAGTGAGGAGACCTAGGTTTCTAAAAAGGGCCAGGCTGACATATGCTAATCTACTGATGCGAAGGGGCTCGGTCCCCGGTCCCTGGTCCCCTGGAGGATGAGAGCCACCCTCACCTCTCACTCTGGGACGCACTGAAACCAGAGGTGTCACTCAACTTGGTGAAATCAGAGAGGGAGAACTGCCCCTTGGGCAAAGGTCTGCAGTGAGGACACCACACTTGAGAACTGAAGAGAAAACCGTGTGGGGAAAGAGAACCTGAGAGAGAGGAACCCAAGGGCAGAAAGTCAGACATCGCCCGGAGGACCTCGGGCCTTTTCTGGCGTGGAATAAAACAAGGAGGAAGTATCTGCATTTTGTAGCTTGATGTGGGATGTCCCTTCCTGGATCTGGGAAAGAGCCTCAGACAATGACCACATTGTCTGGCTGATGGATCTGCCGAGGCTGGAGGGGTAAGGTGGGGGAAGGGAGTGGCCCTGGGAGCTTCTCTTCTCTGGGACCAAGGGCGCTGTCCTCTGCAGACATCCATACGCTAGACAAGTCATGTCAGGTGATGACAGCAGCGAAGACCCCCACCCCAGCCAAGCTGGGAGTAAAACCGAGCTACGGAGGAGGGCTTTCAGCCGGGGAGGGCATGATCAGATGTGCTTTTTATAGAGGTTTCACTGTAAGAGCAGTGTGGGAAATGGAGTGCACGGGAAGAAACTGGTGACAGAAGGATCATGTTCCAGAATGTTTAAATCACAGTCCAAGAGAGATGAAGAAGAGCAGATGAAGGCAGTGGTGGTGTGGGCAGAAGCGCTGACTGGGGACTGAGCTGGGAGCTGTGCTGTGAACCAAGATCTGGACAGAAGGCAAGAGGAAGAATTCTCCATCTGATTCCTATTCCCCAAAAACTGGGGCTGTTGGGGGCACCAGGCTACTCAGGGATCGAGAGACTTGCAGGGCATCTCCACATTTGAGGCATTTAGTACTTTGTATCAAAAGAAAGAAATGCAAAAACGGGGCCAAGTAAACTGCAGTATCCCTGAAATATTTGCTTTTAAAAAAAAAATGATGGCTTTTCAACCACATGAACAAAGCAGTTCCTGTTTGTTTACTCTCCAAAGACAATCAGAGAAATCATCAATGAGTTTACTATACCATCAGGGCTCATAAAGCGACAGAATTTTCAGTGGCACACGGAGAGTCTTCTCCCAGGCTTGGCAGGGCCTCACTGAGACTGTGTGCATAACCCTGCTTTGAGATGAGGTTAAAAATAGACACCAGGGGCTTGACACAAATGTGAGGCCTGAGCATGCGGTCCTCGGGAATAAACACTGAGGACTGGTGGTGGATACTCTGACAGTTGAACCCTGAAAACCTGCCCAAAGAAATAATTAATCCAAAGCTGCTGGCTGGAAAGAGTTAGAAGCCAGCAGGACGGGGCTGAGGAAGTGCTGGAAGCAAAGGGGGAAGAGCCCAGAAGCATTCCCAAGCCCACCAGCTGGCAGGCACGTGGGTAGGGGTAGGGATGTGCTCGGAGGGTTGAAGGAGACAGCCTGGGGCCACTCTCCCCTCCTCTAGCAGACTGTGCCAGAATAAAAGCCTGTTCCATGGTGCTTCCAGTCGGGTGGCAATTTGTCTCCTGCAGAAAGCACTCTTTTGAGCCCTAAGTCCACTTGAGAGGCTTTTGCTGATTGGGGTTCTGACCTGGGTTCTCTCTTTCTCCTACTCTTCCATCTCTAACCGCTGGTGCATGTCCCATGGAGCAGAATAGAGCAGTGAGAAAAGTGCTGGCTTCAAGGTCACACAGATCTAGCTTCAAATGCATGGGCGCAGCAGTGCCTTATTCTGAGCCTCGGCTTCTCCGCCTGTGAAATGGGAGTGGTAGTACTAATTTTGTAAGGATTTGTTATGAAGAAGAACAGACAATGGCGATGAATGTGCCTTGGGAGCCCCCAAGCACCCCAGGCACAAGCCCAAAGTGAGGTCATTCTGCTTGTACTTAGCGTGGGGGGCTCCTCCCGGTGCAGGACCCAGAGTCAGGGATGCAACCACAGCATCATGACTTGCCACCTAAGCTTCCACAACAGCCACTGCCCCTCCCTGTGACTCAGTGCCATGGGATGTCCTCTACCCTAACTTCTCTTTCTTGGCTGCCCAAAACTACCTGTGTCGCTCCAGCTGGCCCTTGCATGGCCTAATTAGGATCTGTTCTTCCCATCAGCCTGGAGCACCATCCTGAGCCCAGATCTTCAGGCGCCCTTCACCACCACACTTGTCCTACAAGGGCTCTCGCTTGGGCACTGGCTTTGAACACGGCCGGTCTCTAGTGGTTGGAGGAGCAGAATGAGAGAGGAAATATGATCGCAGTGACCTTCCAACAAGTATGACCCCCCCCCCGCCCCATAAACAAGGCTTTGGGTTCCATCCATGTTGTTCTTCAAAGCCCAGCTAACGTGTTTTCCTCCAGAAAGCTCCTTGATATTCCTGATGCTATGAATTCTGAGTCCCATCTGCCCTCTTTAATGGCCCTGAGCACTCTGAGACATACATGATAGTGATGTGAGTTCAAATAGATATCTCCCCCACCATATCGTGAGCTCCTTGATTTACCTACGATTCATCTATGTATCCCTTACAGTGCTGGACATATAGTAGGCACTCAATTACATTTACTGAGTTTATAACAAATGCCCTCATTAAGGTTTTCTATTTACCAAAGGCATCCCCCCACACACAATATTCTGAGTGTTTTACAGCAGAGCTCAGAAAAGTATGGCCCACCATCTCTTTTTGTAATGGAAATTTTATTGGAATACAGCCATGTTTTTTGTTTATTTAGTGTCTATCTCTGCTTTCATGCTACAACAGCAGCGTTGAGAGTTGTGACAGAGACCCACAAGGCCTAAAATATTTACTATCTGACCCCTTGCAAAAATTCTGTTCAACCCTATTTTATAGCAAGCAAGTCTAAGATTTTTTATCTGCAATGCAGGGATAATAACCAGCATCAGAGAGCTGTTGTGAAGATCAGAAAAGGGTAGTGGATGTAAAATTGTTCTGCAGACAGCGTCCACTTTGCCCGCCATACGGGGTCGAGGTAAGGCTTGAAATCTCAAGTGTTGTTGTGGGAAGTATGAAGGTTCACTTGGGGGATAGCCTATCCTATCTAAGCTGACACCTGGGACAGATACAGTGCTGCATAAATACAGAACTCAAATATCTGCCCACAAGGAATCAGATAACCCTGCCCTCCAGGATAGACTCTTCCCATACGGCATGAATTCAGACAGGGCTTTGGCTCCTGCGGAGAATAAAATAGGCCCCTGAATGTTCCTGTTCCTCATTTACGATAAATGCTCTGAGAAGTAAGAACATGCTTTAATTAATGCCATTGGCAGACTTGCATAACTGCTGGTTATAAGAGATAAGAATGATTTTTTTACTTGATTTGACAGAGCTAACATGCAAACCCCAAAATATTTCCAATTAGCCTTCTAGCTAGTTATCAACATGGATCTCACACTTCCTAAGGTGGGCCTCCGAGTCTTGAGGAAGTGGCATGTTTTAAGCTGTAGAGGAAGTGTGGGTGATGGGATAGGCAAGCAGGGGCACGGCCCCACGTTTATATGGAAGGAGACATTTCACTGTGGCTGAGCCCGAAAAAGTGTTCGCCAAGAGGGCAGAGCTGGGGTTCGGATTTGAAGGCCGTGCTGCTCCTAGCTGCCTGTTGCCCCTGGGCCAGGATGGTGGGATCTGATTGTGTGGACAGGAAGCACAGCTGCCTTCATCAAACTGAGCTCTCTCAACCACCTTAATGACATATGAAGTCTTGCCCCAGAAAGGGGAAGTCATGCGCGACACTCTCCGAGGGAGGCAGGGGTGGGGATAAGCTGGACCCACTCGGATACCCTCTCCCGGCCTCATGCTGTGTTGGTGCTTCACTTTACTGCTCATCAGACGCCTTGACTGCCACTTGCAAACTAAATGTGGGAAGGAGACAGGGGGTTGTCAACACTGTGTGTGCAGAGGAGGAAACTGAGGACCAGAAATGAAACAGTGCATGTGCCCCCACCACCCCCACCAGTAGCACACACAGCTGGGAACTTGGATCCCAGCCCTGAAGCTTCGTCTCCACCATGGGACTTATGAGGATGGCCTCCTGGGTCTCCGACCCTGACTGCAAAACTCTGGGTTGGGTCTTCTTATCTGACCACCAGCGGCGAGGCTGAACCTCTGCTCAGGCCAACCTTCCCATCTGAGATACCCCGCCCCCGGCTGCCACCCCCGAAACCTGTCCGGGATCCAGAGTCTTGCCCGGGCTGGGATGAGGGTGAGGTAAGCGAGGCACCCCAGGAGGTGCTCACTCTCAGGGCCGTGCAAGGGCCATCGTCTTGTCGTGAGGATTAAATGAAATAAGAAAGTGCTTCGAGGCAGAACCTGACACAGAAGCTATAAAAATATTCAATATTATTATTATAATCAGTAGTAGCCGTACTATTACTGGCAGCATTGAGAGAATCTGTTTCTTCTTCTGCTCGCTGGAGATAAAATTAATTTTTGTCCGTGGAAAGAATGAATACTGTAAAGTTCTCCAAATGTAAGCTTTTGTTCCAGAAGGACTTGTACTACTTTGGGGACACCACTGACCCTGAAAGAGGGACAGTTAACTTTTTCCCATTCCGTGGCCTCAAGTGACCCCCTCCCCTGCCTGGCCTACCTTCCATGTGAAGAAACTTGGCTTCCATGAAGGAGCTAACAGGAACCACTGAAGGGTTTCAAGCTGGAAGTGATATGGCAAATCTGTGCTTGATGAAGATCCCTCTGGTAGTGTGATCTTAGACCAGAGAGGGCCAGAACCAAGGCAGGGAGGCCAGTCAGAGGCAAGTGAACAGTCCTGGCAAGAGACAATGAGGTTTGAAGAAGGTAGTGGTAGTGGGGACGATAAAGGACCGAGCAAGAGAGTGGGGATGAGGAAATGAAATCTGTTCATCACTCCTGGAAAAACAACTGTGAATCAGTGATACCATCTTTATCCCCCAAAGCAAACAGATCCTTCATTAGTGCTAGCAATTGAGAGCTGTGTGAGGTTTGGTACCCACTAGCTGCTAAACATGCATATAAAAGGAAGCACACCATATGCTGTGATGAGTTAATGCCAATTGGCCCCACTCAGATATATACTGCTTTAATTTTAACACTTTATTTGAACAAAAGTCTACTTCTAAGGAAGCTCAGGATTCCCAGAGCTTCTTTCTGCTGGCCATTTGACTTGATTTCTTTCCTCAGTGATGAAATGTAGCTTTCAGTAAGTATGACCAAGATTCAGATGTCAAGTTGATAGAATAAAAAACTTCATGGACAGATGAAATGAGATGCCCTCTGCGGTAGTGAGCTCCCTGTCACTGGGGCATTCAAGAAAAATCTGGATGGCCACTTGATGGAGTTGTTGCAGAGAGGATTCAGATATCAGAAGGTGAGTGGAATGGGGATGTTAGACTTGATGACCTTTAAGGTTTTAAAGAACGATGAAATTCTAAGAGGTTGAACCACAAATGTACTTCTTGGCTGATCAGGGGAACCCCATAATCACAGCAGAGTCAGAATGAGGATCTAAGATTTTTCAAGCAAATTCAGAATTTTTAACCCACTTAGGGAAGAAATCCGGACAACCCATCAGCCAAGACAGCTCCAGGACAGAAGAATGGTGATCATCAGAAGAAAAAGTTTCAGTGTCATCCTGTGGAGCCTGGCACAAACAAGGAACTTCTCTTAGGACTAAGAGCTAGAAAAGCACTTTGATCTTCTTTTCTATATAACTGTCCATGTATCTCTTTTCACTTTGGCAGTTAGGAAGCTCAGAACTTAATTTGCACATGAAAAGAACAACTGCATAGACCCTTATAATCTGCTTGTCATCAGTGCTCTCTCCTACCTCACCATCATTCTGGCTTCTTATTTTAATGTATACGTTTCCAAGTCCTAATTTTGTCTTTAATGATAGTTTGCCTTCTAGTGCTTCCTATAAACTTCCTCGACTGCTCTGAGAAAAAAAGGAGGGAAATCAACAAGAAAATAAATAATAAACCACCATCTGGGAAACGTTATTGGCTCCCACTGATAAACTGTGGGGAAATAGCAGGGGGAGCATTAGACTGGGGGGGCCACTGGAGGTGTCAGCTTTTCTTTGCCACGGTGGGAGCTTGGGGAAGATGCTTCCTGGACTCAGTCTCCCCTTCTGTAAAACAACAGACTAGAGAATGGCCTTGGATTGGGGTTTGGCTCCCAAGATCTCGTTGCCTGCAACTGTCCTGCCAGGGTTACCAAGTGAATCTCCAGGTGCTGCCCCTCCACCAAGTTCAGACCTCCCCTGGACTTTGAGGTCTCTTGCCTGTAGACAGTATCCTAGGCTTTTTATTTATGTATCAAAATAACAGATGTATATAGTTTTCACTATGTTCTGTACTGTTCTGAATACTTCCATATAGTGATTCATGTAAATTTTGTAATGCTTTTATGAGAGTTACTCTTATTATACCCATTTTACAGATATGAAAATTAAGGCCTTAGGGTTTAAATAAATCACTAGTAAATGACAAAGCTAGATTCAAAAGCCAGGCAACAAGTCTCTGAGTTCATGCTCTTAACTGTATGTTCCTTCAAATCGAGCCATGACTTTAGCTCAGCTCCCTGACCTCACTGTAATTCCCGACCTGGATTATTAGCTCTCCTGGATTACTGCCCTCTTGCCATCCAATTAAGCATAGACTTGTCTGAGTACCTACTCTGGATCAAGCTCTGTGATGGACTGGGTACAGGCATGAATCCAATATGGTTTCATCCAGTGGGAGCCGTCTATTTGAGGACTGGAGTCAAACATATATCCCACCCACTAGAATCCAAAGAGGAATTAAATGCTATGTGGAAGTTCACACAATGGCTATGTCAATGGGACTTCCACTGTGGGAGATGACAGCGGAAGCGGGTGGGGAAGAGCATCGCAGGCAGAAGGAAAAGCATGAGCAAGTCCCAGAGGCATGAAAATATATGGTACATGTCAAAGGGTCTGGCTCTTGGCTTTCTCTCCAGTCTGGTCCTGCATCACCCTTCCCATTCAGCTGTTATACATATTTGTTGAGTGCCAACCATGAGTCAGGCACCGTTCTAGGTGCTGAGGATACAGCAATCAAAAATGTAGCTTTAATCATGACCCTCACAAGCTAGTGGAGAGACACAATTCATTGACAAATAAAAATGATATGCCAGGTGGTGATAGGTGTGATCAAGAACAACATGTAGAGTAGTGGAACAGAGAGCGAGGGAAGGCCACTGTCATAGGAAAAGTACAGTCCAGTGCTTTACCCCTAGGCTCTACCCCCGTCATAGGAAGAGTGAGCAGAGAGGGCCCCTTCAGAAACATTTTAGTGCAAACCCAGAGGAAATGAAGGAGTGAGCTATGAAGATATCTGGTATGAGGGTGGTTAGGTAGAAGGGAGAAAAAAATGCAGGTGCCCAGAAAATGCACTATGTTTGCCATTTCAGAGGAACAGCAAGATGAGGCCAGGGGGAGGGGGAAGAGGGAAGAAATGAGATCTGAGCTGTAGTAGGGGCTCTAGACTATGTGTGATCTTATTTATGAGAAGAAGGACTTAGGATTTTGCTCCCAGTGCAGTAGGAAGCCATCGTGAAGCTGTTGTTGGGCCAGACCATGAGAGTCCTGTGAGGCTTTCTAAATGTCTGGGAAAACCAAGTTCTGTCCTACCTCAGGGCCTTTACCCATACTGTGCCTTCTGCCAGGAATGCCCCCTCCATCCCCATCTCTTTGCTGAGCTATTTCCTACCCCCCTAAAGGCGGTCCTTCAGGGAAGCTGCTCCTAACCCTCCTAAACAAATTAGATTCTCCTGCTAAACAACCTCACCATCTTATACTTCCCTTTTGTGGCACTTAACAAAACTACCATGACATAATATAAACCAATACATAACATAACTTTCATTTTCTACTGTTTTTTCCACTGGAGGGTGAGCTCCATGAGGAGAGACTTTGTGTCTTTCCTCTCTACCTCTGGATCTTCAGTACACTGTACAGGGTCTAATTCTTATGAAATGCTCAGTATTTGTTGAATGAATGCAAGAATAAATGAAGTGAAAGGAAAGGATAAGAAGGCAGGTTGGAGGCTCTAACTCTGCCCTGGAAAAGCAATATTGGCCTGTAACAGCCCACAAAGAAAGCATATGAGGGGTGCAAGTCAAGGTACACTTAGGCTAAGCCCCTGATGACTATGGGCAGGAGAGATTGAAAGGTAGTGAGACTAGGGTCAGAGAGAATGGAAAGCAATTTTTAAAACTGTTTGGTGGACTCCCTGCCCTATATAAAATGTTCATATTAAAATAGAAAAAACTGGGGTGCCTGGGTGGTTCAATCAGTTAAGCATCCGCCTTCAGCTTAGGTCATGATCCCAAGGTCCTGAGATTGAGCCCTGCATCCAGCTTCCTGCTCAGAGTGGAGTCTATTTCTCCCTCTGCCCCTCCCCCACCCCCATTGTGTTCTCTTTCTCTCTCTCTCTCTCTCTCAGATAAATAAAATATTTTTTTAAAATGCATGCTTTCATGAATTTGAGGAGCCACAACGGTCTCAAGGTATATCCTTGGGATGTTGCTCAAGACGGTGATAATCATCAGCTAACATGTGACCAAACAACAACAACAAATGCCAAGTAGCAGAAATCATATTATATGGGAGTCAGGAGAACTGGGTTTTCTCATTCACTCATTGTTCATGCAATAAATACTGGCTATTGACCATAAACTAAGGGTTAGACCCTGTGGTAGGCATTGGGTTTAGATTCTGTTTGTTACCTATTAAGTATACAAACTTGGACAAGTCATTTAACCTCACTAAGAGGGAAGAAACCTTCATTTATAAGGGAATGGCCTTCCTTATTAAAGGAAAATACAAAGCCCTCTAGCACATGAACAGGGTCTCCACACAGGAAGAGATGATGTAATAAAAGGTCTTAATTCTGTCCCTTTGAGTTTCCTTTCCCCCTTGAAGTTCTTACTTTGATTTTGGCTGGCACACCCAAAAAAGTCTGTAATAATTGTCATCATCTGTTTCATTGCCTAGAAAAAAATCTTCCTTTTCCTTAAAGTCCATATCAAACACCAAGGCTCTTGAAACCTTCCTTGGCTCCCTACTTCCTAGGCAAAATGAGTCTCTCCCATCCTGCCCTGCCTTGAACACTAGCTCATCGAGTGTTTTGCAGCTTACTACTCCATGTGATGCAGCTGAGTTCACCAAGAACTTTTTTTCCTCCCCCCGCCCCGCCCCGTTTCCCCAGCCTTTGGCTGAGTGTCTGGCCCAGAGCACATTCTCTAGTTAAATGGATAAAAAGCGACCAGGCCAGCAGAAGAGTTGACAAACAACACAGTGGTAGAATGAAGTCCAAAAAGACTTGCTAAGACCCAGAAAGAAGAGACTAAACCAGCTAGGAACATCAATGACTACTCACTGAAGCACTGAGAGACCATGGGACATTGTGGGTTGGGGTCAATACTTCCCTGTTGGAGAAGACAAAATGGCAGTCAAGTATTTATTTTCTTTAACAAAATTACATGGTAGCCCATACCTTTGCAATTTAGAGGCTGATGTAAACTTGGGAAAGTCATTTAACCTCTCTGTATAAGGAGGAAAAGATGCTGATGGCTTACTGAGCTGTCTGTGTGGGCATGTGGCCAGGTCTCCAGATGGGAGTTTAAGTCTGCAGTGACACACCCTTGAAGCCTTGATGCCTTGGGCATTACACCTTAGGATTGCTGATACCTTTTCTAATAAAATGTAAATAATTAAGGGACAAGTACAAGATATAAATTTTTAAGTATAGCAGTTGTTCCAGATATATCAAAGCTATGTATCTCACTACATAGCTTTCACTTTGCCTAAAAAATGAACTTCTGTTTGTTGAGTACTATGATGTCTGTGAGTACTACAACATGGTGCTAAGTGTTTTATATGTATTACATAATACAAAACTAATGTAGCAAAATGAGGGAAGTTGTTTTTATATTCCCCCTTAGGACACTTCTCAGGGGGTCAAACTTGAACATGACTGCAAGCAATACTTTGATAGACCATGTGAGTGAAAGATGAGATCCCAAAAAACATACTGACATAATAAGGGACAAGTGCCAAAGTTCCTTCTGATAGACAGTTGGATGTCCACTTAATGGCAGGGCTTTTGAACTACTGGGTAGCAAGATGCCCGTGGGACTGGCATGACTGCAACAGTGTGCAAGTTTGGGGCAGAACTGAATTGTTCAGAAATAATAGAGCAGAGGCTAAGGACAGTGTTCTGGAGGGATCCTAGGGATTGCAAAAACCCACTGTGACACATGTAATGAAACCTTCTCCATCTCCCCTGGAAAATCACCAGAAAATTCTTCCTTATTCCCCAATGCTCTTGGGTCATGAAGATTACTTCACAGGGTAGAAAGAAAATCTGAGGTCAGCAAAGTCAGCAGACATAGGGGAACAGCCATAAATCTGGGTTACATTTAACCCACAACCCCATGAGACAAAAAGCATTACCTTCATCTTACTGTTGAGGAAACAGGCTGGTATAGGTTAACAACCTTGTCTGATGTGCACGGCTAACAGTGGCTGGACAGCCATTGCACACAGATCTGCTTCATCCCAACATCTGTCATTTTAGCCCCAGGAGACACCTCCTTCTGTGATTCTATGACTGTTTCCTGCCTATCAAAAAGTTTGATAAGTTGGATGATTGCTCTCCCTCATTATATTTTAAGCCACATTAATGATAGGAGAAATATTTGCACGTGGAATATAAGAAGAGGAATGTTTCCAGCCATGGGGTATAAATAGCCCACTGATCTCCCGTCTTCAGAAAGGGACCAGAAGTGGAACTACAGCAGGAGGAGTGATTGCCTGTGAGGGAGGGGAGCAGCCTTTTGCACACATGGGCACACGCTGCCGAAAATGAGACTTGCGTTATCACTGCCATAGTCTCGACAAACGCCCACCATGGAATGACATCACTGCCAAAGCCCAATTAGCTCAAAGAAGACCCTGGCACTGGATGATGTTCCTTCAAGATGGCATGAAATTCCAAATATAAATTGGGTCCGCACTGGGCGATGATTCAAGGAATCGTATTGGCCAGTTCACAGGACAGCTTGGCAACTAGAAATCCTTTAAACAGGCTTTTGAAACTGTATCACCCCCTGAAAAGACAGAGGTATAATTATACCCAGATCCTTCAGTAAAAATCTAGAAAAAGAAATGCAGAGGTTCTCTGTCCATGGCGTGATTATATCATAAATTATAGAAAATATGGAGGAAAAGTTTATCAAGATGCATCATCTTCTGGAGTTACTTTGTCTTTTCAGAAAAACAATTATTAAACATTTAAAATAGAAAAACTTCCTCACAGCTTATAACTCTTTACAATGTGCTGCATGCTTTCATGTACTTCATCTGATCATACACTCCCAACAGCTTGATGCAATTATTGTTGCTATTTTACAGATGAAAACCTAAAGTGTAAAGAAGGATCTGTTAAGGACTGTTTGAGAGCAGGGATTTTGTATCGCTCTTTTTTGTGCCATCAGCTTGGTTTTTAGGGCCTGACATCTCACAGGGTTACTGTAAGTGTGAAGGGAATGGAATACACCGGAATAGAACTGAGTGACTCGCCCATGCCAACTCCCAGCTCAGTGTCCGTTTCTACAGGATGTGCAGCCAAATCATTCAACCAAATGTGGACCATACACCTGTGTTATGTCTGGGCATGTAGAAGACACTAGAGAGCCTGAAGAGCATGGGGGAAGGCCAGGTGTAACAGAAGCCTAAGACACAGTCCCTGTGAGAGACTGAATATACAAATGGACAATGGCCAGACGTATATAAAAACAGGACTCTGACCCACAATCTGCAGCCATCGGTCCAGGAAGACAATCCACTATCTACAACGGACATTCAAGGAAGCCAAACAATGACTCCTATAGCAATCAGCTCCAAACAGTGGAAACTGATGAATCATTGACAGGTTCCCTCTTTGTTCTGGTGTCCAACTTAGGACCAAACAAAGAAAACCAAATATGCACTCCTAATCACTCACATAGAATGCTCTGCTTCTCGTTAGCCTGCCTCTGGCTTCTCTATGCCAATGGCCTCCAGTCAGGGCACACGTGAAGCATTCCCTTTTTCCCACTATAAAGCTTTCCTATGCCCCTGCCTGCCTTTGAATCTCCGCCCAACCCAAGAGAGGGTGGCTGACTCCCTTAGTATAGCAAACTCTGCCTAAATAGCCTTTGCTTATTCTCATTTGGATGGTCTTTGTTTACTTCGACATCTGTGTTTAAGGAACTTATACTACAGTGAGGAGAGGAAAAAGAACAAGATATATAGGAAATAATAAAATGATAATATAAAACAATGCCAAAATGAGTGGTCAACTACCTGGAAAAAATAAGGATTTTTAAGTACTAGCAGTACAAAGAAATAAGTGATAATTGCCTGGGGGAAGTGCTCCATTACCAAGGTTGATTTGTCTCTGATGAGCCGGGGAGGAGGTAGCCTGGGTGGACAGGGTGTGAGGAGTACATGGTCATGAGATGTCACAGAGATGACCAAGCTTCCCAAAATGCAACCAACTACTACACTTATTTATAGATCCATAAAGCATCCAAAAGGCTATGGATAACTCTCTCGACACTTGGAAGTACTGGATAAAAATTGAGAGACTGGGGGGGGCAACTTCTTCCAGTTGAAAGGTATGACCTTGAAAGACAAGTAACTGTAGGAGGTGAACATTTGGCTACATAAGAGGATTGTGAGAGTCTGTTCAGGACTGTGGTTGACAATGGGCTTTTGGAAAGGTATGGGGAAATCCTATCAGAGCCACAAGATTCTTCATCAACCTAATAAGACATTATTTTACACAATACTTTTTGAACAGTTAAACTATGCCAAGTATTCATCAAAGAGCTAGAAATACAACAATGGATACCGTTGTCTGTGCCCTCACAGCCCTTACAATCACTTGCTTTAAGTTAAAATTTAAAGGTAAAAGAATAAAAATGCTAGGAAAATTCTAACCAGATCTTAATACAGTTTTATACAGAAGATATAGGAAGTATCCAATAGTGCTAAGAATCCAATAGGAAAGGCTATCCATATATCCTCAGATAACTGCATACTAATGCCCAGAGTATGGACATAAAGCCACCCTAAAATGTTAATACTGACTAGGAAGTATGTAGAACTTAATAGGACTTGTGCATCAGTCCTGGTATCAACAGGCTTTAAACTTCCTCCCATCCTTCCCACCCTCCAAAAGCCATCAGAATAGTTTCTTAAGTCTGACATACTTGTGATCATACAATTCTCCAGCTCAAAACACAGTAGTGACTCCCCATTACCCAATGCATGGTTTTCAAGGCCCTCTATTGTCTTTTAAATTAATTAATTAATTTTTTCATGATTCATTTTTTTCAATAAGCCAGCATATAGTACATCATTAGTTTTTGATGTAGTGTTCAGTGTAGTGCATATAACACCCAGTGCTCATCACCACATGTGCCCTCCTTAATACCCATCCCCTGGTTACTCCATCCCCCCATGCCCCTCCTTTCTGTAACCCTCAGTTTGGTTCCCAGAGTCCAGAGTCTCTCAAGGCCCTCTATTGTATTATGTTGCCTCAATAAATCTTCTAATGCAGTCTTCAAAAACCCTTTCCCCAAAAGATCCCTTGTTCTAGTCACTCTAGATCTGTGTTGTCCCAATGGCAACCTCTGGCCACATGTGACTATTTACAATTAAATTTATTAAAATTAAATTTATTAAAATTCAGTTCCTCAGTTGCACCAGCCACATTTAAAGTGCTCAATGGCCACATTTGGCTAGTGGCCACCCTATTGAACACCACAGATATAGAACATTTCTGTCACCATAGAAAGTTCTATCAGACAGCACTCTACTAGACTAAGCAATCTCTGAATATATTCTCTGTGCCTTTAGTCATTGTGGTCCTTCTTTGCCGTTCCCCATCTCTACCTATAAAAATTCTAGCCATCATTACATTTTCAGTTCAAGTGGCACTTCCTTCAGGAAGCTTTCCAGAGTAAAAATTAATCGGCTGTCCTCTGTGTTCCTTTGAGTTACTTGGGACTACTCTTCATCACTAGTCATACTTTGCTTTGACTAAGGTCCTCGTGTAAGTAAATATTTCCTCCATCAGCAGAAATTTTTTAGGGCTTTGTATCTGGTAGTGTCTTACACATATAGTTAAGGACCAAAACACTTCTGGCTTTCTGTTGAATCCTGGCGGAACTGGCTCCTGATCAAAACGAAGCAATGGGAGGTAGGATGACAATACACAAAGGAAGGAATGTGTGGCAGGCAAAATAATGACACCCCAAACGATGGTCATGTCCTAATCTCCAGAACCTGTGAATATATTAGGTTACATGGCAGGAGGGGAATTAAGGTTGTTAAACAGCTGACTTTAAGATAGGGAGAGCAGCCTGGATTATCCAGGAGGGCCCAGTGTAATCACTTTTCCAATATAAAAGTAGAAGAGGGAGAGGAGAGGGAGAGCCAGAGAGATGGCAGTGTGAGGGCTTGGCCTAACACTCCTGGTTCTGAAAATGAAGGAAGGGGGTCATGAGCCAAGGAATGCCGGTGGCCTCTAGAAGCTAGAAATGGATTTTTCCTAGAACCTCTGGAAGGAATGCAGCCCTGTTGATACTTTGATTTTAACCCAGTGAGACACATTTTGGACGTCTGACTTCCAGAACTCTAAGATAATAAATTTGTATTTGTTTAAGCCACTAACTTTGTGGTAATTTGTTACAGCAGCAATAGGAAACTGATACAGAGTGGCAAAGGAGTATTACAAATCAAGGCTCATGATTCCTGCATGGATCAAAAACTGACAATATTTGTATCCTTCCTCTAGCACTTTACCTCCATACATTTGTCCTAATAATCAGAATTCTCATTCTATATCAGGATGTTCATTGACAGCATTATTTGTTCCAGTAAAAAGTTCAGTAAGAAGGGATTGATAGCCATCCACATAACACATTATGTGGCCATTAAAAACGTTACATCTTTGAAAATGATTATGTGACATGGGAAGAGCTGATAGTCAAGTTTAAAAGGCAGGATATGAAACAATATATGATCCCAATTTATGAAAGTTAAAGGAAATACACCAAAATGTTAATGATGGATTAAAAAAAATTAATGTTCACGATGGTTAGCTTTGTGGGATAAAATTAGGAAAGTTTTGGTTTTCCCTTTACACATTTCTGTGTCTTCCAGGTGTTCTATAATGAGCATGAATTACTTTTAGAATCAGAAAAATAAACAATGCTTTTTTCATGTAAAGCAAGCCCCTCAGGTAACAAGAACCACAAAATTAATCATGCCTTTGACCAAGTAATCGCATTCATGAAAATATATCCTAAGGAAAGAATTCAAAACAAGAAAAAAAAAATCTTTTAAGTAAAAAGGCAATGTTTTATAGCAATGTTACTTATAATAGTTTAAAATTGGAAGCAACCTGAATATCCAGCAATTTAATTATGATAAAGCAAATTGTAATATATTTGCTTGATAGAATATTGGGAACTCATAAAAATAATGAATACAAACATTACCTAGAAATACAGGCATTACAGAATAACACAAAGCAAAAAACTCAAGGACAAAACACAAAATATCTAGATTATAATAACTCCACTTAACATGGATAAAGATGGGAAGAAGAGGTAGAAATTATAAATCATTGCTATGTTGAATGGAATTCTGAGAGTAATCTGTATAAAGTTGTTTTGATAACAAACACAACTATCTGATAAAGACTCACACCAGCATGTAAATCAAGAAACCTGAGAGTGACAGACACGTTAAGAATGTGGAATGATAATGGATGCAGCAGAAATGGGAGCAACACCTGTGAGACCGGGCACCAGAGACCACCCACATGGGGACATGTGTTTTCATTGCTCTATCCAGCAAATATTCATTGAACCCCACATATGAGTAAAACTGTAGTGAAAAACAAGGGAATAACAAACACCAAATTTAGCATTTGAGTTACTCTTGGGGAATTAGGGTTCTACCAAGGAGGGGAACACAGAGAGTTTCACAGGGGATCCGTCATCTCTTAAATTATTTCTTAAATTGGATGCATGGATGTTCTTTTTATGATTCTTCTGATAAATCACAAGTGCTTACAACAGTGCTTGGCATATATTGGCTCACACAAGAAACTATTTGTAGAAAGAAACTTTTCAGGACATCTGGGTAGCTTAATGGGTTAAGCATCTGACTCTTGATTTTGGCTCAGGTCATGATCTTGGGGTGGTGAGATGGAGCCCCACATTGAGCTCTGTGCTCAGTGTGGAGTCTGCTTGTCCCTCTCTCTCTCCCCCGCTGCCCCCCCCCACTCGTGCAGGCGCTCTCTCTCTCTCTCTCAAATAAATAAATAAATAAAATATTGAAAAAGAAAAGAAACTTTTCAGTGGCTCTGTAAATAAAGCTCAAACTCTTTAATATGGCATACAGAGCTATTCAGGAACTGACTTGTACCTAATTTATCAACACCTATGACTTCCCCCCAATCTACAATCACTCTTGTTCATTTTTTGCTAAACATATAGGACTTTTTGGTGCCTCTGAGACTTTGTCCAGTTGCTTTTTTTTTCTTTCTGGAATGTTCTGCTTCACCTAGATATCTCCTAATCTCAAGGCCAAGTTACGCCATACCAGCCTTGCAAAACCTTGCTGATCTCCCTAATTGTCTCTCCTCTATATTCCCACAGGGTTTTCCTTATTTGTGCATTGGAACCTGACTTGCTCTAATCTATTATAATCTCTCACATTATTGCTTTATTGCTTACAAAGTACTCTTAGCTCCATTTTACTTGCAATAACATTGTGAGTTAGTCTCCATTAGCCCACTTAACAGATGCACGAGCTTCCAAAGGAAGAGCAGGACTTAAACAGAGGTCTTCAGATTCACGTGGTCCCTGAAGGGACAGGGCTGCTGGGGCAAGAGAGGGCAGGAAGGGGCTGAGGGGATGAAGCTGCGTCTCTAACCACACACGCAACGTTTGTAAGATGAGAAAGGACATTTCACAAGAATTAAGATGGGCCATGAAGATCAACTCCACTATGTTTAAGACACGTAATTTATACCTATCAGAGTAGAAGGTGAAACAGGCTAAAAGAATGACCACAAAATTGAAAGGAAAAAAAAAAAGTTTAAATGAATTCAACAGAATGGGCCTTATATCCTACCAGGAAACTTCAAAATAGCAGACTGTCTCCAAAGTAGAAACCTTGTCTTATTTTTCTTTTATTCCAAGTCCCTAGAATAAGGCCCAGCACTAAAAAGAACTCAATGCATGTTGAATTAATTAATTAATGTGCTATTGAGAAGCACAATTAGTTTTAGCTTTCCTGAAACTGTTTCCCCTCAGTCACGTGGCCCTTTCAGTTCAGGGGGACTGAACATCAGTTTCTTATGTGTTTAATAATTCAGATCCCAAAGCTTCTCTAATGCTCAAACCAAACAAAATATTCACTTGTTTGAATAAGTCAACAAGTATTTAGGCAGTAAAGTGGATTTAGAATGTGTTAGCAGATACCTGCCCTGTCTTTTATATTATCTTTAACATTTAAGACACGCACAATGCCTGATTAGAATACACGAAAAAAATTCTCATGCCCAAAAGTCACAGATCCAATGAGAAGAAAATCTACAAAGCAAGAAGACCTGACCTGCCATAGAGACGCAGCTCTGATGAAACTAACAGTAATACTGAACAAAAAGACACCATTGAAAAACTCAAGAGCTTTTGAAAGCCTCCCATCGAACACCAACGGCTATTTACTTTATAAGTTGATCATAGAGAACATGTTTTTGGGAAATTGGTTATTGAACAAATCAGCCATTAGAGAATTTATTTTTTGCAAACCTCGAATTGATTCTGGATCCTGGGACTAGGCACTCTGGTGTTTACAGCCTGGCCTGTTGAGGCAATCCATAGTTCCTGACTGATCATGGTTCTGGGATACACTTCAGGGAAAGAACAGGTCTAGGTTCAAATAAGTCAATTAAAAGGCAATGTTCGCAATAAGAAAGGATTTAAAGGATGTGTCAAAGGGTGGCTATCCTGGAATGGGCTAAGGGTCTTGCCCTAGCTGCCTTCTCTCTGTGTCTCAGTGTATGTTTTCATCTATCAGGGGAGAGGAGAATGTAGACAGCAATCCCTCAGGGAACTAGGGCTGGATTGCTCACATGTGCATTTCCTCTGATGGGTTCTGCCATCCCCAGACACAAATCTCTTCCATTAATTCTCTTATTTCATAAACACTTATCAAGTGTCTATATCCTGTTCTAGGAGCTGGGAATATGATAGTGAACAAGACAGGTAAGGGCTGGGTTCTTACAAAGCTAATGTTGTAGAAGAAAGAAATGATAATAAGAAAATATCAACTTGGCAAAGTTGAAACCCCCCAAAGTCTGTGCTATTGTAGTCAACAAGGTGTTTAATCTTCCTTCCATCTCCCAGCAACATCAGACTAACACTTGCCATTAAACTAGACCAAATAGCAGACCTACTCAAATGCTTAGCAGTCCCTGGAAGAATTTGATTATGAGGGGTGGACAGGGGAGAATTTCTCTATTTGGTCCAATTTCTAAATGGAAACTCACAGTGTTTGATGAATAATGAATGTGAATAATTAATGCATTTGAGAGAGGAAAATTTCTTACCTGTCAGTTACTTATCTTGGAGATTACACATCCATCACTCCTCCCCCCGAGGGGCTAGACTCATCTCCATAGAAACTGGGGGCAACCCAGAATGTTAATTATGCCTCAATGCCAGATTTCTCTGCTTAGAATGTGACTCACCGGAAGACCTTCTAGGGCTAACTTGTTCTGAAAAGTAGAAAATTTAATTTATCTGAAGTATTTTTTAAAGCTCCAAATAATGAAGTATCTTAATAAGCCTAAGAAACAATCAAGAGACTGACTCTGTGTATACACACTTGGGAAAATATTGTGTAGAAACACATGAATCCTCTGGGCAAGAGGCTGAATAGAAGAAATGGATCCTTGGTCCATTAATAACATAAGTACCAACACCTAGAACAATGACAAACACATAGTAGGTGCTCATTGAATATTACTGTTATTGTTGAATGTTATGTTGAATGTTGTTAAATGAACTACAAATTCTGTGCTGTGATAAAACAATTCTCATTTTTATGGTGACACTGTACACAACATCCTTTTCATACACGTTATTTCATTTATTCTTTATTTTTTTTTAAATATTTTATTTATTTATTTGAGAGAGAGACAGAGCAAGAGAGAGCACAAGCAGGGAAGAGAGGGAGAAGCAGGCTTCCCACCAAGCAGGGAGCCTGATGCGGAACTTGATCCCAGGACCCCAGAATCATGACCTGAGATGAAGGCAGATGCTTAACCAACTGAGCAACCCAGGTGCCCCTCATTTATTCTTTATAACAACTTGAAAAATCAGTCCACAGTACATTACCATATTTTTTTAAAACTCTAAAACCAAAAGTTTGGGGGGAAATGCATGTGATGAAAAGCTTGATTTGAGTTGAGATGAGCCTTTTCATAGTCCTTACCCTACTTATGTAAATATTTATACATTTTGCTGCAGAAATATTAATACATTTGCTTTCAGAGGACATCCTAGATCCTGTTGGGCTTTTTTGATCTATACATCATATGTAACATGTTACCTTTCTAAAATCTAAAAAATTCAGAATTCCAGGAGCACCTGGGTGGCTCAGGCAGGTAAATGTCCAACTCTTGATTTCGGCTCAGATCATGATCTCAGAGTTGTGAGATCAAGCCCCACATCAGGCTCCACACTTAGCAGGGAATCTGCTTGAGATTCTTTCCCTCTGCCCCTCCCCCTGCTCACACACACTCTCTCTCTCCCTGCCCCTCTAAAATAAATAAATAAATCTTTAAAAAAACATAAAAAATAAAAAGTAAAAAATTCAGAATTCCAAAAACACATCTTGCCTCAAGAATTTTGGTTGGGAAGAGGACTCACATTGGACTCTCATAGACTCACATTATCATCCCACTTTTATAACTAGGATTCTTTGACTCAGGAAAGCTAAACAATTTACCCACAATCACAGAGCTAGTAAATAGATACCTACACCAAAATCCTCTGATGCCCAATCTTTGGGGTTTTATTTTCCCCACTACACTAAACCTCAAACAATTAATCTGAAATTGAGTATTAAGATAATTGTCTATCCCACTGACATAAAAGAGGTAAATTAATCAGAGGCAGCACAGACTTGGTCGGTACAGCAGAAACTGAAAAAGAACAAATGGCATTGGGTCTGGAGGTAGGTGAGGGCTGTCTCATGTGGAAAGACCTCTGCTCCCTGAAGGAAATGACTTCTGAGATTTAATCTCATTCTCCAGTGCCTAAAGTGCACATGAAACAGGAGCTGACCAAAGGTTGTCTGGTAGACTTCTTTGAATAAGTCAGATGTGGCCCACATGATATTGCCATACCACATCCATTTTTTTTTCTAATCACAGAACTTTCATTTAAAAGTAAATGATACCCAGATCTCTCTCTTGAGAAGAGAGAATAAGAAGACCAAATTACAAGGTTGGCACTTTTATCAGTCAGGAGAGTCTAGGTTATGGTGTGGTAACAAACAACCCACAAAGCTCTATGGCTTAAAACAACAAAGGTTTGTTTCTTGCTCATATTACATGTTTATCACAAGAAGTCAGGAGAAGCTCCATTCATTGTAATCATTCTGGGGGACCTAGGATGATAATGCAGCCATTCTCTCTATCATTGCTAGTTGCCTGACAGAGGAAAAGAGAAGGCAACAGAGCATGCCCTGGTTAAAGCTTCCACCTGACTGATATGTTGTCACTTACACTCACATAGTTCATTGGTCAGAGTAAGTCATCTAGTCACACCCAGCATTAAATGGTAGAAAGTACAAAACTCATGGCTTTCAAGATCTTCAATACATTTGCCTACTCAACAAATATTTTCTTGAGTGCCTGCTAGTGCTAAGCACTATTCTACGTACTGGGGATTTTAAAAAAAATTTGTTGAGTGCTATGAAGAAAAATAAAGTGGAGCAATGGGTGGTGAGGGATTGGGTTGGGGAAGAAGAGGTGAAAAGCAAGTTCAGGGAAAGATTCTCTGAATAAAAGACCTGGAAGAATTGAGGGAGGGAACGAAGTAAGGGAATTCTGCCTCTGAGGCCAAAGCAAAACACAAAGAACTCAAATCCCAGGAAAATCCAGAATGATTCCTAAAGTAGAGACAGAGGGCTGAGACATCAACAGTGTGTATCTGTGGGGCTGAAATAGTTGGGCTCGTTCTCTTCAAGCCCCATAATACACCATCCCACTTCCTTCTTTTCCTGACTGAAACCACACAGGCAGCAGAACACTTCCTTTTTCCCGTTGTTAAACAACATGCAAAAGTGGTTTACTTCAGGAGAGGATAGCAATCAGCAAGTGTTCTGTAAACAAATAAAATTATCCATTTATTGATGAAAATCTATACTCCATGAAGGGTCATGGGTGTTTTAGATACTTCATTTTATTGAACAGGGTTGTTGTGGAAGGGATTAAGATATATAGGATACCATTTTACAAATGAAAAATCTATAATGTGTGCTAACTGACTTTCTGGAAAGGCGTGCAGACCTTTTGTGGCAGAGATAGAGTCTGACTCCCAAGCCTGTGCCCTAAATTATCATAAAACATAGGGAACTTTAGCCTTTTTGGAAGGCAAACTTGTGGAAATCCACATCTACACGAATTCTTATTTGACAATTTAAAGATGGAATTGCCCTTGTTACAGGGAAAAGGAATGTTATTTAGGCATCTTTGCAACAGTGATCAGGTCTTTCGACAGATAAGACTGAACCCATGGCTACTTCATCACACACTCATCCAAAGGTCACCTTCTCTTTGAAGTTTCCCCTGACTACCCTATTTAAAATTGCAAAGCTGCCTCCTCAGGACTTCCTACCTCCTTCTCTGGCTTTGTTTGTCCCCATAGCACTTAGGACCCTCTTATAAACTGTATGATTTATTTGTTCACTGTATGTTGCCCACTATTTGAAAGTAAGCTCCATGGGTGAAGGAAATTCTCGTCTGCTTTTTTTAAAATCACTTTTATTTCCCCTAGAGTGTAGAAAAGTACCTTATACTCAATCAGTAATTATGAATGAATGGTCAGAATGAATGAGTGAATGTAAGGATTCAGAGAATGATCTCTTACTTGAGCAAGAGTTTTTCATCTGGGATACATTAATGGGCTTGGGCATAAATTACATGCAATTGTGTGGGAAGGAGAGTAGTTGTGTGTGTATAGTCAGTCTCAAAGAAGCCAATAACCCAAAGGTTAAAAACCACTTTTTGTGGCATAGCTATACAGGGGAATCTTATTCAGCCATAAAAAGAAATGAAGTCCTAATACTTGCTACATGGATGAAGCTTGGAACCATTATACTAAGTGAATGAAGCCAGACACAAAAGGTCACATATTGTGTGATTCCATTTATATGAAATGTCCAGAGTAGGCAAATCTATACAGAAGAACCTAGATTTTTAGTGGTTGCCAGGGGCTCAGGGGAGAACGGAGGGCAGAACGGGGAGCAATTGCTTAATGGATATGGGATTTTCTTTCAGGATGATGACAATGTTCTGGAACTAGACAGTGGCCAAGGTTGCACAATATTGTGAGTATAGTAAATACCACTGAATTGTATACTTTAAAATGATACATTTTGTGTTATATATGTTTTACCACAATTTTGTCAAAAAAGAACCACTTTGTGAATAAGGAAAACAGATGACCAAGACGAGGCAAATCATCTCACACATCTAACAAGATGGATGATGGAATCTAAGTCTGAAAAACTATCAGTTGCAATCAAACATTCTAAGAATATATGGAATATGGAGTATTTATGAATAACATATATTCGTATCAGGTTTTGCAGTTTTGAACAAATTTCCAAGCGTATTATTTAATTACTAGAAAAGAAACTTGTGAGGTGGGTGGGGCAGTTACACTTCTTGATTATCTCCATTTTATAGATGAGAATAATGTGATTCAGAGAGGTTAAATAATTTTTCCAAAGTCATATAGCTACTGAATGGTAAAATAAAGATCTAACCCAAGGTCTCTTTATGTTTTTGGCAAATTGGTTCCTCCAGCTCTTTCCAAACTTTCAGTATCTTTCCAGAAATCACAAGTCTTCTTGTGGTAAGTCTCCCCAAGTGAGGTCAAAGGCCAAATTTCTTCTCTAACATTTGGAATGACATCCTTTTAGTGTGGTCACACTGAGTACTTCACTGTGACCAAAAGCTCTGGCTAGAAATTATATACACCCATGATAAATGATAGCACTAGGAAAAATAGATTCATTGCTATTTATGTAAATTTTTGAGAGTGAGAATGTTCTAAAATGTGGAGTCAATGGTAAGAAAAAGATAATCAAAGCTAATGAATGAAAACCAACTTCTTCATTTTGCCAATGACAAAAGTCAGGTACAAAAAGGTTTGTCTAAGATGACACAGAGTTAGCATCAGAGGTAAGATTGGAATGCAAGGCTTTTGAATGCCCTGTAAATGCACAGAGTTTCTAGGAAACTAGCTTTCCAACAGCCTTCTCTTCTCCGAGAAGAGATTATTTGAAGTTTGTGTAGTTAGCAGTTCACGAATATGCTGACATTTATCATAAACATGGAAAGGAAGAATTATAGATTCAGTGATGATAAACAACCCAAATGCTTAAATTTAGCCTCAAGTGAACCCGTTTTCTCCCTTTTGTCATCTCCACTGGGCTGAACCACAAGGACACAGTGACTTTTCTGTTTTACCCAAGAATGGTCAATTATCCAGAATTTACCAGTCATGTTTTGTAAACATAGTTGGTGATGGGGTGAATAATGCAGGCCTACGGTGTCACTTCCACCCATGGAGACACAGATGGTCAGAGCTGAGACCTTAGAGACCTTCCAGTCTGGGATTCCCCAGCCACAGTCAGCTGACCTCCAGGGAGTTACTGCCTTGAGCCCGTGTCCAACTCCACCTTCCTTCTCAGAGACAGAGCTTGTGTTTGGCTCCCCTCCGCCTTCTGATCTTCTGCTCCCTCACTCTGAGGCAGGTTGAGGGTTTGCAATAAAGTCTCCTGAAATGGAGCATCAGCCATCTTAGGGAAGATGTGGAGGAGAAAACTTGAAAAAGGTGAAAGCACCTGCTAGAACACAGTAAACTTAGCAAAGCTCCTCAGTGTACACGTTGAGCTGAAAGGAAGATGTTAAAATCATGTAAACTAAACCTTCATTCCTTCCATGAAGAAAGTCAGGCCCAGAGAATGGATGTGACTTGTCCAAAGCTACAAAATCAGGAAGTGGTAGAGTTGACACTAGAACTCAGATCCTCCAAATTCCAATCCAGTGCCTTTTCATGATACATTTTCTCAGTTTCCATTGTTCTCCTTTACATAAAATAACCATGATTCATAACCCACCAGTGCCACATCAGGCATTGACTATCCTATGTATTGTCTGCATGTTTCACAGAGTATATTTTAACACTCATGATATATGAGTGAGGTCATAGATGGTATTTTTAACATATATCTCCTCATAACTAGTACAGGCTTTGTCTCATAAGAAGTATGCATAAGTTTTTTGATGGAATGAATGTTATGGATGGGACAGGTGGAGTTTCAACATAGCTACTAAGGTCTTTCATGATATGCCATCCTTTCCTCAGGGTGAAGGTCTTCTCTTCGTGTCCGCTCTACTCTGCCCCCTCTTCCCCCCTATTTCCCAAATCATTTTTCAAGCCCCAATCAAAAGCTACCTCCTGTTATCTCTAACAGAAAGAGAACTGCTGGGGCACCTGGGTGGCTCAGTTGGTTAAGCGTCTGCCATCAGCTCAGGTCATGATCCCAGGGTCCTGGGATTGAGCCCCACATCGGGCTCTCCACTCAGCGAGAGGCCTGCTTCTCCCTCTCCCTCTCCCTGCTGCTCCCCCGGCTTGTACTCTCTCTCTCCGTCAAATAAATAAATGAAATCTTAAAAAAAAAAAAAAAAGGAAAAGAAAGAGAACTGTCAAGACTGGCATCAAACAACCTCGGATCTGCATGCCCCCCTGACATATGTGATGTGTTAACTGTATGATAAGGGCGAGTTACTTAAACTCTCTGAGATTCAACTTAACCACTTGTTAAAGAGCTCATAATACTGATTTAAGCTGATTTTTTCTGTGGAAGAAATAACATACGTAAAATTTCTAGCACAGCGTGTGCCACATGGTAGCTACTTAACAAATGTTAATTCCCTTCATCTGGGCAATTCCTTCCTTAAAAGTGTCCCATGGCTCTCTGCTTACTCTCCACTAGTTTATTATGCATTATTTTACAAATTATTGATAACTTTAGAATACTTCTGTCTCTCCACTAGATCATAAACTATCTTGAGGGCATTACTATATCAGGAAATCCTTGCATTTAACTCACCGTGACTTCCCACAGCATCTAGAAGGACATCTAGCACAAATGAGGCACACAAAACTTATTTTTGTAGAATTGAATTGAAGTGGCTGTGGGTGGTGGTGATGGGGAGTGCATAATGTATCAGGCCTTTTAGATTGTTTGTCTGAAAAGTAAGAGCCCTTATGCTGGTGTTTTCCGTATTTCTTCATATTATGTTTCTTTTTCTCCCTAAAAACAGGTAGACAGGTGTTTGGCAATGACACCCTTCCATCTAAAGTGAGCATCTAAAGAGGTGACACCCCCTCAGTGAGTGACCAAGCTGCATTTATGTGTTGGGTCCTCATTGCCCCCACGAAGAGGAAGTGGTATTTCAGGGATGGCAGATGACAGTGTGATGTCACCCATCTCCGTCAGTGCTCATTTCGTTTCTTCAATTTCAGCAAAGAAATGATAGAAAAGGTTGTTCCTTTGTCACATGGGTGACCTATTTTTATTACTTATTGATGAAAATAGAGAACCCTCACTGTTGAGCTTCCCATTTCTGTCCTTACCTCTTGTCCCAGCTTTCTGGAGGAAGTAAAGGCCAGTAACCGAAACTTAAATGGTAAATTCCTAGATCACATCTATCTATATTATAATCTAAAAAAGTAAAAAAGCCAAATTTTTTTAAAGAATTAAAGCTTAGATACCTCTGCATCCCTATGATAATAATTAAAATTAACAAAATTAACAAATGTTAATTTGAGTTCTTGTTATGATCAAGTCACTGTGCTCTATGTTTGATCACTTCATCCACTCCTCAACTAGCCCTATATGGAGGGTGGTATTAACAGAGAGGGTCAGTAACCTGTCCAAGATCTTATATACAGCTAGCAAGAGTCAGGGAGATTTGGATCTACATTTGTCTGAATCAAGGGGATGCATTCATAATCATTACCCATACTGCCTTACCCATCCATGCAAGGGACTGAGTCATGAGTTAGTAATATGGAAATTAATGACACACAGCTACTTCCCTTAAGAAGCTAACAATGTAGAATATACATACATATACATAAATATTCTAGAGAGAGAGAATATATATATATATATATATATAATTATATAATTATAATATAAAGTGATTGGTGCTATATTAACACTACTAAAAAAGGGCTATGGAAGCTCCCAAGAGGCAGAACTGAATTCTAAGTTGAGGTCTGGGTAATGGAGAAAACCAAATATCTAATTTGTATAAGAGGTTGTTCTAGGTACTTTCACATAGGTGATCCTATATCATTTTATTTAATTACAAAGTACTCCTATGTGATAAGTGGGTAGTACTGCCCCCATTTTACAGATGTGAAAACCATGTCTCATACGATAATAGTAAACAGCTATCTAGCATTTAGGACATACTGTGTGAGGTTCTAAGAACTACATGTGTATTCGTTCATTTAATCCTCACAACGATTCAACCATACAGGTGCAAAACCCATTTTAGAAATGAGGAACCTGGGTTCCAGACTGTTCCAGTCATTTGCCTGAGGTCTTACCACCAGTAAGAAGTAAAGCCAGGTGGAGGGGGTACTGAGTCCTTGTTTCAACCATCATGTTATTGTTCTGTTGGGGGAAAGTAAGATGCACAAAGTTACCACCTAGAAAGGGGTAGAGCCAGGATTTGGCCCATGTCTACCTTTCTGTAATAAAGACAGTGCTCTTTAAAAAAATTTTTCGGGCACCTGGGTGGCTCAGTCGGTTAAGCGACTGCCTTCAGCTCAGGTCATGATCCTGGAGTCCCTGGATCGAGTCCCGCATCGGGCTCCCTGCTCGGCAGGGAGTCTGCTTCGTCCTCTGACCCTATTCCCTCTCATGTGTTCTCTCTCTCTCATTCTCTCTGTCTCAAATAAATAAATAAAATCTTAAAAAAATAAAAAAATAAAAAAATAAAAAAATTTTTCATTTAAAATAGTTTATACCCTAAAAGACACTGGAAATAGAGGTTGAAGTAAAATGCCCTGAATACCATAGCAAAAAGTAAGAACTCTATTCTATAGCAAGGGAAACCCTTAAAAGATTTTGAGCAGAAAATAAAAAAAAAAAAATCAATACGATTCAATCTTCATTGAGGAGGAAAGAAAGCTCACTAAAATGTAAACCATGAATCAGAAGTGGTTGAGGCAGAAAGTAACAAGCCCCATTAGGAGGATTCTGCGTAAGCCGTAGTGATGAAGGTCTGAGAGAGGACAGGTCATGATTAACAGAGAACATGGAGGGAACATTCAAGAGAGTTTTCAGAAATGGCTTTGGCAGGACTTATCCAACGTGGAGGGAAAGGGACAACTCAAAGAGGAGCCCAAAGTTTGCAGCGTGAAAGGCTGAGAGAACAGTGGTAGTCTTGAATGGTCCAGATAACATGGAGGGATAAGAAAGATTTGGACATGTTGAGTTTCTGGTGCTTGTAAATCCTGAGAAGCTAACCAAGAGAGTCATTTTAGGAAATAAGAATTATTTAGTCTCTTGGTCTCTAGCAGAAACCCTTCAGGACTGAATAATCCAATCTGCTCTTTGTAAGTCATTCCAGCCAATAAAGCAGCAATTGCGACCTCTTTCTGTAGCAACACATATGAAGGATGCCATTCACAAACCCAGCGTCCCCTTAGCCACACCCACGATGTCGTAGAACCTTCAAGGTGAGTGAGACAGGTAGTACATTGTACACAATTCTCAGAGCACCAGCTGTCATTCCAAAACACAAAGTTTTTTTCTTAAGTATTTGTAGTAACATGAGAAAATGTTTAGGATGTAATCAGGTTAAGTGGGAAAAAAGCTGAGAACAAAAAGATACATAATGTATTCCAAAAAAAAATCATATACATATATATTACACACAGAAAAAATGCTAGAAGGAAATGCACCAAAATGTAAATAGAGGGTCCTTCATTAAGCAAATATTATGGAGCACCTGCAATATGCCAGGCATTGTGCTATTCATCAGGTACGGTGAGAAAAATGGGCCTATTTGATGCCCTCATATAGCTTACAGTTTGAGGACTAAGCTAAGCTAAGAACATAAAGACAACTGTGAAACAGTCTGAGTACAGAATACTTCTAGCCTTTTATAGTTGACTGAGTCCTTGTTCTCAACCATCATGTTAATGTTCTGTAGGGGTAAAGTAAGGTGCCCCAAAATGCCAGCTAGAAAAAGGCAGCGCCAGGACTTGAGCCATGTTGAACATAGACACCAATTCTTTTAGTGGCTTACGTGTTTCATGGCACAGATGTTTCTAAAACATTCAAAGTTCTCATAGAAATGACTCTCTTTTGCACTCATATTTCACTGATTTACATATCATGTAATTAAATTCTGTAATTACAATAACAAGTATGTCTGGCATTTCTGTATACGTGAAAAAACACAAGTGATTCTTTTTGAGCATGGACCCATCTGGAAGGGGCACAAGTGCCTGAGCATGCTAAAGAAGAGGCCACTGGCTACCAGCATTCAGCACACTGTGGGCATCAGTTGGCATAACTTACAGAAGTAATCAAGAGAACACCTCAATCCAAGAAGTCAACTAAATGAAAATTGGTTAAGAGAAGCTACATTGTGTCATATTTCTGGTCACACAGCTTGAGATTGCCATAACATTAGGCAGCCAGTTAAATCATATTGACCTCCCTATCAGTTAAAATCTTATTTTCATTATTATTATATCTGCCATTAAGTCACAGTTCTGTGCTTGTTATGGGTTGAATTGTGTTCTCCCCAAGTTCATATGCTGAAGTACTCCCCACCCAGTACCACAGAATGTGAATTTATTTGGAGATAAGGCCTTTAAAGAAGTCATTGAAGTAAAATGAGGTCATATGAGTGGGTCCTGATCCAATATGACTGGTGTTGTTATAAGAAGAGATTAAGACACAGACGACACACAGATGGAAGGGCAACCATGTGAGGACACAGCAAGAAGGTGGCTATCCACAAGCCAAAGACAGAGGGCTCAAAAGAAACCAACACTGCCAGCCCCTTGATCTTGCACTTCCAACCTCTAGAACTGTGAGAAAAAAAATTTCTGTTGTTTAAGTCATTAAGTCTGTTGTATTTTGTTATGACAGCTGTAGCAAACTAATACAGTGCTTATCTCCATGGCTGGCACATGGCCAGCACTCAAATATTGATATAAATGAGTGAATGGGGAATGTATATGTCCCCCACCCTCCATTTCTATGGTTGATTTTTTGAGGACCTTTAAAAAAGAAGTTTAATAAGCATAGGTGTGCTCTAGTTACCTGCCAGCACTGAGATTTTAAGATAAGAAAGTAGGCCTTCTCTTTGATTCATTTCTACCTCTTGATCCTCACTCAGGAAAGAAGTTCCCATAAATTCCAATTTAAGAACATGTCAAATGATCAGAGCAGAAATCCCAGCACTATTAGAACAGAGCCAGTCCTCAACAGATTCAGGGAAGCCTTGAGCTCCTTCATGCTGGGTAATGATGTCTCATGGGGCTTCACTGAGACCCCTGGTACACACGGACAAGGCTAGGATGTGAAATGACCAGAAAAATTGGCAGGCAGCCAAGAAAATCTCTAAGGCCTTTGATACATGGTATATGAGGTCATGGGAAACAAGGTTGAACTTTCTCCCCCTCTCCTCCCTAAGGACAAGAATTAAGGTACTTGAAGAAGCCAACACATCCCCTGGATGTGCCTTTAGCAATGTGACCTCAAAACTGGACCAGTAAATTACCGGGATTCTAAGCATTAGCATAGAGTGTCAGAGCCCACCTAATCTCCAAAGGTATGTGGCCCAACCTTCTCAATTTGCAAGGAAGGAAACTGAGTCCCCAAAAGGGGAAAGATCTATCCCCGCTCTTGCCATCATCATTTCTTAAGCCTTTGCCTTAGAAGCCGAAGTTAAACATTTCAATCTTCATATTGTTACTTTTGAAAGAGAGCTTCTTCCCCAACACCTTATGAATAGCTCCTAGACTTTGCTCAAACACTTCTAGGACTGGGGAACTCACTGTTCCCGAAGGTAGTAAGACCATCCTTGAACAGATTCCACTGTTAATTTCATTTATTGAGCCCAAATCTGCCTCCCTGCATCTTCTACCCATTGGTTCTCATTATGCCTTCTTAAGAATGAAGGAATCCATCCAACTCCTCCTTTGCATGGTGGCCTTCAGATATCTGAAGACAAAGAAGACTTTGAACATTATCTCATGTATCATGGTTTTGAGCTCTCTATTCATCCTTGTCGCTATTGTGAATTGCTTTAAGTCCTCATAAAGACCAGTTAGTGACACATCAACAGACAGAAATATAACACCCTAATTAATGAGTGCTGGTCCCTTGACCTGGAATGAAATTATATATGAATACCCCTAAATGAGTGGGAAAAGTGGAATGGGATTGCTTACCAATAAAGAGAAGAATAGCCCCTCCCAGATCTGGTTGTCTTATCTGAAACCAATTCCTTCCCTGAATTATTCATAGGCCTATTACAAGAAGCTCTGCCTAAAGTCTTCCCCTGGCCTCCTCCCTGTATACTGGTCATCTCTCCTCCTGCCATCTGCCATCCTCAGCCCTGTCACTTTTGCCCCCAAGCCCCCAGTGGGTCCTGGGCTTGGATGTATGGAAGGACAATCCAGGGAGCTTCAAGCATCTGCCAAACTTCTTCCAAGGAGAGCATCCCTAACCAATTTTCTGACTTTTTCTTGCTATTCCCTTCCTGATACACTTATTGTAGAAATGAAACCAACACTGATATACTCATCACAGTGGATTGGAATAAAGACCAGTGCCCATGCTGAAGATCTTACATGAACAGGACTCATAAAGACTAACTACCCAGGAGGTACTCCTTACTGAGGGAGTCTTGGCAAGCTGACCCAACCAACTCCTCTTTGTTGAGAAGCAAAATGAGCCAAATAAACAGCAAAGGGCACCAGACCTGGGCAGCTCTCTTTAACTGCTTGGGACTGAATGGAAAACGTGTACTGAAGAAATGGGAGCCTGGGTGACTGAGTGGTAGATGAAGGGACATTGTCGTATTTCCTTGCAATCAATCTGCATGTCTAATAGGAAGACTCCAGAGTGAAGGTTTTAAAGTCTGCTCCTGCTTCCCTGCCTCCCCTCAGAGTTGAAGGGCAAGATGTTTACATAATGACTTTTCTTTGTTCTCATTGCTTCAGAATCCTTCCTCCATGTTTAGGACATCCTTTACAGGGTTTTGATTTTGCCTTGTCTGTAAATGAAACTTATGTAGATTGCAATTTTTCATATTAAACGCTAGATACTGTGAGGATATAAAAGGATATGCAATTCTTGGGAATGCAGGAAAGTCCAAATGATTAGAGATGTCTAAAAACAAAATTACTTTATTTTGGGTTTCTTCAATGAAGATACTCTCCCCATAATGCCATAGAATCAGAGATTCCCCTTTGCCTCTTTTATTTGGGATGTGACAGGGAGGGATGAGCTTAGAAAGTGGGAAGAAGAGGCACCTGGCTGCCTCAGTCAGTAGAGCATGCAACTTTTAATATTGGAGTTGTGAGTTTGAGCCCCACTTTAGGTGTAGAGATCACTTAAAAATAAAACCTTTTTTTAAAAAAAAGTGACAAGAAAAGAATAGGCCCCAACTCATCTCAAACTCCAGAAACTTCTACCTTGCCAGAGATAAATACCTTGCTTTTCATTTCAACACATAAGATTCATGGGAGTCATGGGGCACCTGGATGGCTCAGTCTGTTAAGTGTCTGACTCTTGATTTCAGCTCAGGTCATGATCTTGGGGTCATGAAATCAAGCCTCACATTGGGCTCCATGTTCAGCAGGGAGTCTGCTTCTCTCCCTCTCTTTCCCTCTGCCCCTACTCCCGTTCATGTTCTCTCTGAAATCAGGTTTAGACAAAAGATGTCATTCAACAAATTAATTCATTCCAACATCTTGCTATGGGCTGAATGTTGATGTTCCCCCAAAATTCATATATTAAAATTCTAACCCCCAGTGTGTTGGTATTAGGAGGGGAGGCCTTTGGGAGGTAATGAGGTCCATGAGGGTGGAGCACTCATGATAGATTAGTGCCCTCATAAGAGGGGACAGGAGAAAACCTGCATCTTCTCTCTGCTCTCCAACATGTGAGGATACAACAAAAAGACAGCCATCCGCAAACCAGGAAGCAGGCCCTCAGGAGGAACTAAATTGGCCAACACCTTGATCTTGGAATTCTAGGCTCTAAAACTGTGAGAAATAAATGTCTGCCATTTAAGCTACCTAGTCTATGGGTATATTTGTTACAGCAGTCTGAAAAAGACATATCTACATGTGCCTAGCCATGGGCACACACCACCGGGGAGGGAATGGAATCAAAAAGATTTATAAAATCTGGGCTCTGTCCACAATGAGCTAAAAAATCTAACTGGGAAAATAAAATTCCCATGTGACACTGTTGGCCAATGGAACAGTTTAAAATAAAGTGCTCAATGGAGTGGTACAAGTGCTCAATAACTAGAAAATGTATAACAAAATGTTAAGTATATGGTCTTGGCAACAAATTTTGAAGAAGTTTAAAGAAAGATCAAGATGGAGTAGAGATATCAGAAAAGACTTTATCAAGAAAGTGGTGCCAGAGTTAAGTTTTAAAGGATAGGCAGGAGGGGGTGGGCATTCTGGGCAAGAATAAAGGCATAGTGGCAAAAACACACAAAAAAACCCAAAAAAAACCCCCAAAACCTGACAGTCACTGGGTAGGGATAACAGAGGAAAACCAATTAAATAACCACAAATTGTGAATGTTATAAAACAAAACCAAACAATTCAGATCACACCTAACAAACAAAATTATAATAGAAATACCATGTCTGCTCCCCAAACACATGCACATTCTAACACATTCTTGGAAAGAGTGTTGTAACATTGATTTATATCTGACAGTCCAAGTAAAAAAAATGAAAGAGCTGCCAAATCTGCCTATATAAATCCCAGTGATTTCACATGTTTTTATCCTATGAACTGAAGGCAGAAAAAAAGATTTAAGCCTGTGAGACAGCAGACAATAAAATGGTACCCTAGCGAAGCTTCTCTGAGGAGTCACTAGAATCATATTTATCATGTCCAAGACTGACATTAATTCTAACGTGCAGACACTCTTCGGCATTCAGATGCACAGTATTAAATAACTTTAACAGGTGAATTTATCGAGTTCTGCAGTGGTATGCTGAGCCATACAGAGGATCCATATAACAGCAGTTTTATGTAGAATCGAACACTCCACAGGAGCCATGTTAAGCTTCTTCTGTTGACAGCCAGACGACTGACAAGACCCTCCTCCAAAATCTTCCTGGATAAAAGTGCTTCTCTTTGGCCTTGTGGTGTCAAACCCTTGGGCTGCAAATGCCTTGAGCAACTGATCAGAACAAGAACTGCTACCTAAATGAGAAGTCCGGGCCAGGCTTGTAGGTAATCTTGACTGGTTCATGAAAAGGAGGACTGATCCTCTGTCTTGGTGAGATTACACATCCAAATCCCTAGCTATTGGAAGAAAACATTGCCACTGCTTCCTTGTCCCTACAGAGAAAATCACCTGCCTTCCTGACCTCATGAGAGAGCCCCAGTTATTAGTTAACAAGCTACCACTCTGATCAAAAGCCCAAAGAGCGAGGTAAGGATCTGGGGCAGAGCCAGAAATCTGCATTTCTAACAGGCATCCCCAGGTATTCCTTTCCTAATTTGCTTGATCACCAGAAGCATCTGGAGCAGTTTCAAAGCGTGGATTCTCAAAGCACACCCCAGACCTCCTGAATGGAATCTCCAACAGTTTGTAAATGATGATGGAAGTGATGGATCATTATGCTGTTCAGAATTGTTTATATAACAATGAAAGTGAGAGATTCCAGTTGTTGTAGGTGTCACTTCTCTGTTTGCTTCCTTTTACAAGAAAAGAAGAGCTAGGTAAGCCATTATGTTTCTTTTCTTACCTTGGGTACCAGGAAACTGAAAGCTGATAGCAACTCTTCCTGGCTTAAATTTCTAGGTATAATGGTTTTCCTTTGTATTATTGGTCCTTTTTAGTATCTTTTTTAAATGTAACTTTGAATTAAGTCACCTAGAATTAGTGGGAGCATAAATTACAAATTATTGCAATATAAATTCCAATTCAAGTCATTTGACGCTTAACTGGGGGAAAATTCAAGCTTTCCCTCAACTTTCAGAAAGTCGCTCTCTCTATTCAGCTTGTAAATGTGGGTGAATCTTGCATTTTACAGCTTCATACCAATGACGGGGCTCCCATCAATCTGCCCCTTGGGACAAGTGACAGAGGACGAAGGGCCCCAAAGGACTACTCTACTTGGCAGAGTGGAGGAATCCAGGCCTTGGTCATTTGCCCAGAAGCTCAGTTGCTCCCTCTCAACCCCATTAACTGCTAAGGAGAGCCAGCCAAGGAGTAGGGAAAACAAGGTGTGAACCAAGTCCGAGAACTGAGGTTCAAACCCCAACTCTGTGTGGCATTCCACATGCCCTTACCTCTAGTTTCCTCATCTGTGAGATGGACGTGACTTCCCTGACTTTGCCTGTCTCTTGGGGTTACTGTGAAAGTTCTTTGTAAAATGAAACGTTTTATATGATGCAAATTAACAACTATTGGAAATAGCTCAGAAATGCTAAATAAAATATATTCAAATGTAATAACTGGCCCTTCATCTAAGAGGGCTCTCTTGTTCCTAGGAAAAGGTCACTAGGTTTTAAAAAGAATTCTAGAGGGGACGCCTCGGTGGCTCAGTCAGTTAAGTGTCTGCCTTCAGCTCAGGTCATGATACCAGAGTTCTGGGATCGAGTTCCACATTGGGCCCCTTGCTCAGCAGGGAGCCTGCTTCTCCCTCTGCCTGCCGCTCCCCCTGCTTGTGCTCTCTCTGACAAATAAATAAAATCTTTAAAAAAAAAGAAAAAAGTTGGGGTGCCTGGGTGGCTCAGATGGTTAAGCATCTGCCTTCGGCTCAGGTCATGATCTCAGTGTCCTGGGATCGAGTCCCACGTCCCGCTCTCTACTCAGCAGGGCATCTGCCTCTCCCTCTGTGCTCACATGCGCTCTCTCTCTCAAATAAATAAGTCAATATAATGTTTAAAAAAAAAAAAGAAAGAAAAAAGTCTAGAGGATCCTAATGTACTCCTCCAACAGATGAAAACTTAAGAGCCACAAGGGGGCAGGGTGAGGTCCTCAACTGGGACCTGGCCTTCGAGGGTCAGGGTGTTTAGTTTAACCTTACTTTGCCCTGAATTCAGATAATGCTTGGAGCATTGTATTCATCCTTCGACAGCACACTGTAGGAGGCCTTCACCACCTATAGTATGTCCAAAGGAAACCAACCAGAGTGTAAGGGGCCTAGGAACCATGTCCCATTAAAAATAAAGGAACTCAGCACATGCAGCCTGGAACAGACTCAGGGGACATGGCCCTCTCTTAAAATAGAAATAGTGACATAAGATTGTCATGGAAAAGAGGGAGGAGTTTCTTTCAGTGTGGACTCCCCAAAGTGGATTTGGGGAAAGTGGATTTCCCAAAGGAAAGTTGCCAGACACAAGATGTCGATTCAGGGGAAGACAAATTTCAGGATGGAGTACACTAACAAGTAAAATGAGGAGCTCCTACAACATCAGTTTTTAGATGTTTCCAAAGGGATTCTTGCTCTTAGTGAGAAGTTGCAATAGATAATCTCTGAAAAGTTCTGACCATAAGATGCTCCAAGCCAATCCCTTCATCAATGGCAGACATAAAGTTTCTCATTCCTGGAAACAAACTAAAATCCTTTGGCTAAAGAACCCAAACTTGAGTTCAGGTGGTAGAAGTTTAGAGTTATTGCCGAGAAGGGACTCTCAGCCCACCCCGTGCCAAAACTGGTGCTCTTCAACGTCTTCTATGTTTACTACTTCACTTTGATTGCGAGACTTCTCAGATCGAAGCTTGATGTGGCACCATCCCCCTTCTCTGCCTCACCTTGGCACCAAGCCAGGCATCCACTGCTGCCATTTGTGTTTTCATTTAGTAAATAAAGATCAGAAATGACTGCTGTTTTAATAGATTGAAAACTCTGGTCTGCAAATAAATATCTTGGGGGAATTAGAGAAGATTTGGAGAACAACAGTCAATCTCAATATAATTAAAAATAAGCTCTCACCTGCTACTAATTTCCTTCTTGTTTCTTTGCTAACAGAAATCTTTGTTTGAACAAAGAGGTAAAAGGCACAGTTAGAAGCTGTTTACATAGTGCAAATGAGAGTGCTAATTGTAGGGAGCCTGCATGTTAATGAGAGAGAGGTTATTTATCAGTGTGAAATTCTGAGTGCAATAAATTGCAGGTGATATTTCAGGAAACATTCATTTTCTAATGATTTCTTTTCACCGACAACAGTGGCCCCAAATCAAAGTGCAGTATGTTGTAATAAAATAAGAACAGCTCTGGAAGCCAGGAGATCTGGTTGTGGCCCATAGCTAGCTGTATGCCCTGGCATTAGCTGCTCTCCCTCTCTGACTCTCAGGCTCAGTATCTGTGGAAATCTGACGTCTCTCATTTTCCTTCCATTTCTGACCATTGTTGTCTAAGAAGTACCCAGGGCTTCTATTGAGAAATAAGTTTCTCTTTCTTGGGATAACCTTCGTTGTTCTGAAACCAGCTTACCTAAACACATTCTTGGAAAGGGCCTGGCTTCCTTGCTCCCAGGTTTTCCCCTACCCTGGCTGCTATGGTTTTGCTCAGCAGTTTTTGTTTTTTTTTTAAAGATTATTTATTTATTTATTTGACAGAGAGAGACACAGTGAGAGAGGGAACACAAGCAGGGGGAGTAGGAGAGGGAGAAGCAGGCCTCCCGCTGAGAAGAGAGCCTGATGTGGGGCTCCATCCCAGGACCCTGGGATCACGACCCAAGCCGAAAGCAGATGCTTAACTGACTGAGCCACCCAGGCGCCCCTTGTTCGGCAGTTTTTGAGGAACTCTTGGAAGATCCCTGGAAGCAAGCCTCCTAGCAGCACCCCAATACCACGGGCCTCCCAGCTGCTTCCTTGGTCTTTCTCAGACCTCTGAAGAGGCACCAGGCCCCCTGGCATCCCCGCGACTCATTCATTTGGCAAATACTCCTTGAACACCCACTGTGTGTGTGGCACCATGCTGAACACTAGGGACACAGAATTCTGTGAGGTAAACCTGGGCCACACCATCCTGGAAAGCATCTAATGGGAAAGTCAGATGTGAAACAAATAATTATCCAAGTGACCATGGGATAAGCCCTAAGTGGCCAAAATATGGGTTGCCATGACAGAAGGGTTAGGAAAGGCTGTCCTGAGTGACACTTGAACTCCAACCTAAAGTAGGAGAAAGTTAGTCATGGGGGGAGGGGCATACAAGCTGAAGAAACAGTACTCAGGGCCATGGGTAAAGAGCCCAGCACATCCAAGGACCAGAAAGTCAGTGTGACCAGAGGGCTTGGAATAAGCAGAGAATGGACCAATACAGTCTGGAGAGGTAAGTAGGGCCAGTTCCTGTCAGACTCTGGAGGCCGTGTAAGGACTTTTGGACTCTGCCCCAGGGTACCCAGGTAACTGGAAGCCATTGATAGATTTTTTTTTTTTTAAGTAAGCTCAACACCCAATGTGGGGCTTGAACTCACGACCCCGAGATCCATAGATTTTAAATGAGAAACAAATGTGATCAGACAGAGCAGTTGTATCAACCTCTCTCAACTATTCTATCTAAATTCAGTTTCCTGAGGGACTGGGCAGGACCCCTGAAACCCTCGCCCATTCCCTCCCAGGGGAAAGTATACCAAGTCCCAAGAGAAAAGGGAATCCCAGTGTTCAAAGGAAATGGAATGTTCCAAGTGTTCCAAGGAAAATGAACCCACAAATAACATTTTGGTGACAATCCTCACCATAGGAAGAAATTCCAACAGGGATCCTTCCACCCTCCCTCCTGCACTTCTCCCTCAGGTGTACCAAGTAAATAGGATAGATAAACAGGAAGGAACTCTACTCCAAAGGGAAATAGCAAGACAGGAAGTGATAAGCCAGGAACCCTGAAGGCTAGAGGATATAAAGGAATGCAAACGGAAAAAAATGTATAAAGAAAACCCATCTGCCGTTTCTGGCCCTGGACAGAATTCTCAGCTCACACTCCCAGAAGCCTTTGTGTGAACTATTGTCAAGCACTTGTGGGGACAACTGCTACTCCCCCTTGTGAGAGGCAATAGCAGGAGGTGGGTCCATGAGCCTTGGGGGACACTAGAGGCAGAGGTGCAGGGAGATAGAAGTAACAGCCTTCACAGTGTTTCTCAAGGCATGATCTATAGACTGTAGGTTTCCTAATCAAATAGTGTGTGGTGACAAATGTAGATTCCCCAGCCCCAGAGACACGCAGCTCTTACAAGTAGCATGGAGCCAGGCGTCAGCACACAGGCCCTGAAGTCAGACTAACTGGTTTCAAATCCTGATTCCACACGTTTACTAGCTATGTGAACTCCGGCACTTTGCCTCATCTATTTCGGCCTCAGCTCCCTGGCGTGTAAAAATGCACATCATAATAGGGCCTGCCTGGTAGGGTCACTGTGATGAGGAAATGAGGTAACTCTGGAAAAGAATTTAGAATGATGCCTTCCTGGGACATGGTAAGACCCTGATCCTTGCTAACCGTTAGTGTAGCTAAGAATGGGCCTGGGGACCTGCATTTTTTTTTTTTAATATGCTCCCCCAGGCAATTAGCCCCACCCATTAATGTCCTATCTTCAGTTTGAGGAGTATCTATATGCCAGCCTCCGAGCTAAGCCTTTTATGTTTCTTATCTCATTTAAGACCCATGAAGTAGCACCAATATTTCCCCCCTTACCAATAAGGGAGCAGAGGCCTGGAGCGGTTAAGTACCTTGCCCAAGGCCAGATCCTGAAGTTCTGGACACTCTTTCATGAACAGCATATTCCACCAGGATAGAGACAGAGAGAGCATGGGTAGGGGAACTGAGCTGTGGCTTGTGAGCCCTGCTAAAGAAGCAGCCCTTCAGACTCACCCTCCTCCAGGGATGGGAATAGAAATACACCCCGATATGCCAAGGCATGACCAACCCTGGGCAGCCTACTCCTTTGGGACTGACCCAGTGACTGTTTTCACCACAAAATCACTGGTAAAAGGAATTGAAAATTCTTGTTTCTAATCAACAAGCCTCCCCTGCCATCCAAGTAAGGGCATGTCTGCAGAGCAAATGACCACACAGTGAAGTCTCATGCCCTTGAACTGGAAGCCAGGCCTACCTCTGAGACTTTGCTGTGACACCTCTGGACTAAGGGTCCACCTGGTGGGACGAACACACAAGCATGGAGTGGGAAACTGAGCAGAGCCCAACCTCCCACTAGGGCCAAGCCCAACTCAGGAGGGTACAAGACAGACACTTCATGAAGGTTTCTGATGAATGAATACATGAGTGAATGAATCAGTGAAGGAAGGATCCCTTCCAAAAGAGGGCCTTTTCATTTCAAACATTCTAGAGATAAAATTTCAGACCGATCATAATTTCCTCTGGATATACAAACCCACAGGAGCACAAGTTGCTGTAAATACCTAGATGGAGCCCTACCCCCTGAGTGTCTCATACTCCTCAGGAGTTCCCACAGTCCTGAGGCGCAGAAGTTGCCTGGTCCAACACGCTCTTCCCCGTTCCCATCTGCCTCTCTGTGCTGCCCACCCTACTCCCCAGCCATTTTGCCTCAATTCATTCTTCAGATCTGATCTGAACTCAAAGGTCAGTTCCAGAAGGCCTTTTTGAAGGAGGAACTGAAGGAGTAGGATGCCCATGTTCTTCTTGGAGTAGCACACCTGCATATCAGCTCATTGCAAAGGTAATGATCTATAGTGGAAAAAGAGAGAGACTGAAGTGTAATGCTCACACTCGGGGTCATGTTTACCAAAGGGTCATGAGATCCCTGTTGGACTCATTAGAATTACTTACTAGCAAACCATCAGGTGAACAGGAATAGCAGCAAAGAGAGGGGAGTTGCCAGGCAGGTTTAACATCAGTTTGTCCGCCAGAGGAGGAACTGAATGACAGGAGGGAAATTTCTCGGGGGTGGGCCACAGAAGTCTACCAGCTCACTGTACAGCCAGAAGAGAAGGTTTCTGTCATGGTCCTGTTTCCCTTCCTACTAGAGGTGGAGAATACTGGTGCATACTACAAATGGTTTTCCCCCTCCCACTCCTCACTAGGAGTCGCCGTAAAGGCTCTCGAAGAAATATCTTTCCACGTATTTGCATTGTGAGGGGAACAGTAGTCAGGAATACATTTGAGTATGAGACAAATAAGAAAATTATTCCAAAGAGGCAAGGACTTGAAACCAATGTCAGTAATCTAAAAAATGGTAAAGACAGGAATGAGCGCTCATTCCAGTTCTCACCACGATGGGAAAGTCCCAGTTTTCTAAAAGCGGCAACAACTTATATTCCTTGTAACAAATTCAGTGAGACTTAGACACTAGGAAGTAGGAAGAATCTTGTTACCATCCCTCCTCCACACACACATACACACGCCCTCCCAGGAGAACAGAAAGTTCCTCCTATACCATAACTGATGCAGCAAACTAGGGGGTGGTGTCTTCCAAAAATAACAATCTCCCAAGACTCAAATCTCAGTCTCACCATCCTACAGTCCAAGGTCAAGGGCTCTGAAGCCAATTAGAGTTGGACAGGATCACTTTCAAGTCATTCAATCAGAAGCAAATTATCTAACTTTACTGAGCCTCAGTTATTTCATCTGTGAAATGAGCAAAACGTTATCTCTTGCCCAGGATTGTGATGAACTTTGAAAGACATGACTAAAGTAAAGCACTTGGCAACGATGCCAATGAAATTGCAGTATCTTACAAAATGTTCTGAGTCCTTCCTTCTTATCGGTAGATTTACTCAAAAACAAGCCAGAAGAAATCGAAAGTAATGATTTGTAGAATTTTGAATAAAATATATACTTCCCAAAACAATGGAGAAGTTAAAAGAAACTATATACCATATATAGAGAATGACCCTCTAAAATGTAAGAAGAAAGTAGAAAAAAAAAGTTAATGAAACAAAATGACAAAAAAAATATGTAAAATATATTTGTTTTAACAAAAACATGTAAATGGGTTACAACCCTTATTCAAAGATTCTCAGACTGGGTCAAATAACAAAACCTAATATTTGCTATTTACCAAATACATCTTAAAATAAACCAACACAAAAATATAAAGAATATTATGTAAAGGCACACAAAAATACAGCTTGACTACAATATCAATATCAGATAACACTGAATACCAGACAAATTCAAGGGAGATCATCATTTTATATTGGTAAAGGGTTTAACTTACTATGAAAATATAATTGTCATGAACGTGTATATGTCAAATAATATTGTATTGACACATTTAAAGAAAAAATTGTTAGAAATACAAAGAGAAAAATGATGGAAATACAATTATATTTTAGAAATGCTAAAACTGTCTTTGACAGATAAAAAGAAATAAAAGATAAAGGGAATTAAAAAAATAAAGAGTAAGCAAGGAAATAAAGATGCTGATTAATCTATTAAAATTGATTTAATATACAATTTTATAAATTATACAATTTAATATTGTACAAACAGAAAATGTACTTTATTTTCTAAGACCTATAGACTATTTACAATAATTTGTGGTATATTAGGATAGAGAGAAAATTTCAAAGTTCCAAAACCAAAGTTTCACAAGCTATACCTTTGAATATAATTTAACAAAATTCTAAATTAATAACAAAAGTTTAAAGAAAAGCCCAGCCCCTAGAAGATTAAAAATAACTTCATTAAGTAGTTGTTAAATATGAATCATAATTGCAGATAACTTTTTAAATAAAGATGAGAAAACTATAAATAAAAATTTATATGAAATTCCCAATTTTCTAAAAAAGAGAGCATTGCCTTAAATATTTCAATATGTAATAGGGAAGATGGGAAAAAATGAACTACTCTTACTTAAGATCTAGAAAAAGAACAATAGTATAACTCCTAAAAAATAAAAAAAGAAATGAATAAACATCAAAGAGCATAAAAAGGTAAAAGAAAAAAGTATTAAATAGCCAGGACACAGAACTGGTAAATAAACCTGAGAGCTGGTCTTTCAAACATCGCAATTACGCAAAAAAGCTTCTAATATATAATTAAGAAAGAAAGGGAGAATTCTGGGAAGATGGAGACGACAGTGGCAGGATCATTTTTGGATATTCCTAAATATCCAGATAAAAACAGAGTAACTAGACTGTAAAACCAAAATCCATAGACAAAATTTACAACAAAACTAGGTGACAGGTGTCTTTATGATCCCCTAAATACAACTGGGTGGGACAAATCTGCAAGAGTCAAGACCTGCATATCACTAGCATCTGTGCAAGAAAAAACAGTAGGATATACAGGATGGACCTGAGAACAGAAGCACCCTAAAGGGGCCAGCAGGTATTCACTAAAAAAATGCAATAGGCCAATTTAAGATCAGTGGCTAAAAGTGGCAGGGATTTTGCTCACTCCAAGACCAGATAAGTACAAAGGAGCCCAAAGGGATGAAGCAGTCCTGCCCCTATGAAATGAGAGAAATGGGAGAGACATTTGCAATGAAAAATTTTCTCTTGATATTACAAGATTGAAATTGTGAGAGAAATGGAACAATTTTAAGGAAAGGTAAATTATTTGAATTGATCCAAGAAGATATAAAAGATTCAAATGGATAAAAAACCATGACATAAATAAAAAATACTCTCCAAAAATTACCCTCCCTAAAAATGTTGGGTACATATGGTATGATAGACAAATTCTTTCAGACCTTCAAAAAACAGATTAATTCTCTTTATTCCAAGGTTTGAGAATAAAATAAATAAACCTTAATAAAGTAATCACACACCCAAAAAAAGCCTATGAAAAAATTATTTATGAACAAAGATACAAAAATTCTAAATATCTTATTTACAAACCAAATACACTAACATATAAAAAGAACAATTAATTCTTTTTCAAGTAATATTTAACCTAAATATACTAAGGTAATTTGGTTCCATCAATAGGTCAAGAAAGAAAAAATAATAAGAAAACCATAATGTCAGCTTCATAGATGGTAAAAAGTCTTAATAAAATTTAGTACCTACTCCTGATAAAAGATTCTTCATAAATTAAAAAAAATTCTTTCTTAACATGAATAACATTTATCTTACTAATATATACAGCTTCGGAAATTATGAGGAAATAATAGAAACATCCTCATTAATAGAAGAGTAAAATGTCTTCCTAGTTTTACCACTAGCATTCAAAATTATTTTAGAATTCCTTGCCAATTCAATAAGTAAGGAAAAAGGAAAAAGAATTATGAATACTGGAAAGAAAAAAAATATATTTGCTGATTTTGAAATTATCCTCTTAGAAAATATGAAAAAATAAAATTAAAAATGATTAGAGATAATTCTCTCCTCCAAAATGTTTTTTTCTAATTAAAGACAGAAGAAAGAAATCAACTGTCTTAGATAAGCAATGTAATTATATTTAAAATCAAAAGAGGTACCCCATAAGTACCCTTTATCTCCTCCTCAACATAAGTTTATTCTGAGTGCCAGGTCATATTTTAATTAAGGAGAAAGTAAAACTTTTGATACTCACTCCATTTTGAAAAGTAAATATTATTTGTGTTTTTCTTATTATAAATAAAATACATATTAATTGTAAAAATGTTTAAATATAGATAAGCAAAAACTAGGAAGTGAGTAAAAATCACCCACAAACCACAGAAAGCCACCATTAGTACTCTGAAATACATACACCACTTAATTTTGGTTTATTTACCCATGTTATGTAATTAATCTCTTGCCTATATAAACTTTTATCATATAAAGTTAAAATTTGGTCTTCTATTTTTCTCACTGTGGTAGGTTGAATAATGGTCCCCAAAGATAGCTAGGTCTTAATCCCTGGAACCTGTGAATGTTATCTTATATGGCAAAAGAGAGACTTTGCAGGTATGATTAAGTTCAGGATCTTAAAATAGAGAGGTCATCCTGTTTTATCAGATGGCCTCTAAATGTAATTTCCAGACCTCTGACCTCTAGAATTGTAAGAAAATAAATGGGTGTTGTTTTAAGTCACCAAGTTTGGGGTAACTTGTTACAGCAGCAATGGAAAACCAATACACTATGAAATCATCTTTGATAAAAAAGAAAGTCAGGAGCAATATTGTATAATTCGACATTGGTCTTAGACATTTAAAAACCAAACTGTAAAGTGTATTCCCATTGCCAAGAACTAAAAGGAATTTAGACTTTTAGTTCTAAAGGACTCTAAACTCCTTTCAGAAGACAAATGGGGCATTTAAAATTATTTTTTAAATAAACATAATAATTTCCATAATTTCCATATAAGAAGGAAAGGATAAAAGATAGAAGGCAGATAATATAAACCCATAATGAAAACAAAGAAGACTAGATCAGTACAAAACAAAAAACAAAAAAACACAAAACACTGACATCTTGAACAAGATGAGACTTTAGGAGGAAGGTGGGAGTGAATCATTCTAGGTAACAAACATGGTTCTTAAGGTGTATTCCAAGCAAAAAGACTCACAACAAGGAAGGGACAGGCCCATGGGTATCAACTAACTGATGACCTAGAAATGGCAAAATCACTCAGCCTGTGCTGTGCCTTCCCTTTTTTCACAAAAATGATTCCCAAATAGAAAAGGGGAGAAAAAAGATTACCAACATGGAATTAGTGTCATGATAAGAAAAATGACATTAAGAGAGTTCCTCATGATAAATCCACCCATCCATCTGTCCATCTATCCATCTACCCATCCACTCATCCATCCACACTCGTCCACCCATCCATCCATTCATTCAACAAGTATTTATTTAGTACCTAATACATACCGGGCACTGGGACCACCACAGAGAACAAAAAAAGCCAGATGCCATCTTACAGTTACAGTTCGGTGGGAAAAGTGACATTACAATTAATCACATGAATATTGTAATAAGAGCTATGAGAAAAGGAAAAGGTAAGATGAGATTGTACTGAGGGCTCACTTTAGATTGGGGGTAGCAGAGGAGGTAGTCAAGAAAAGTTTCTCTTAAGAGGTAGTATTCATGTCGTCCAAATGAGGTGAATATGCTAAGGGACTGAAAGAGCACACAGGTGTGACTGTAGACGTAGAGTCACTAACCCTGAAAAACACAGAGAATACGAGAAGGGAGGTAGGAAAACGTACCCATTTCCAAAAGTGGAGGAAATGTGGAGTCTGGAAACTAGAGAACAGAAAATAAAAAGCTTTGAGTGTGAGAAAAGAAAGAGGCTGTTCTAGTAAGCTCACAGAGAATGAGGCATGCAAAGGAAACTCAGGCAGGCACTCCACCCCAGCTTCTTCGAGTTCTGTGCAAGTCCCCCAGCTCACTCTGAGTCTCTTACTGAGAGACAGAACCTCCTAAGATGCGCTGCTGAGCTGGGTACGTTTAAAGCCTTCAGAGCAACTCAGCATCACAAACCCTTGTAGGTTCCTTCCATTTGTCGCCTGTGTCTTCTCCGACTGAGGAGATTTTCAACTCTGTATTTGTGGAAGGGACAACAACTTACTTCCTTTTCAAGGACTCTGTTTCCTCCAGAAATGTTCTGCCATGTTGTTGCTATGACTTATATCTTCTTATTTTCTCTTAGGGTACACAGTTGGTATAATCTTGCTGGCCCGAGTCAGAACTGCAAAATGACCTTTGACCAATAGATTCCTTCACTTCCTCATAAATTTTGTCCTCTCTGCTTTGCTGATATATATGTAATTTTAAGTTTTCTAGTAGCCATATTTTTAAAAGTAAAAAATAAAATGAAATGAAGTAAAATGGATTTTAATAACATTTTTCATCTAACCCAATTCTATAGACTGAACATGCCTCCTCAAAATTCATATATCAAAACCTAATCCTCAGTGTGTTGGTATTTGGAAGGGAGCATTTGGGAGGTAATTTGGCATGAGGGCAGAGCCCCTCATGAATGGAATTAGTGCCTTTATATAAGAGACTCCAGAGAGCTCCCTTGACCCCTCTGCCATGTGAGGTTATAGTGAAGAGACAGTCATCTACAAACCAGGAAATAGGCCCTCACTAGACATCTAATCTGCTGGTGCTTTGATCTTGGACTTCCCAACCTCCAGAACTGGGAGAAAGAAATTTTTGTTGTTTATAAGCTACCTGGTTTATTGTATTTTGTTATAATAGCCTGAATGGATTAAGGAACTAGATATATCCGAAATATCATTTCAACATTAATCAACATAAAAAACTACTAATGAAATATTTTGCATTCTCTCTCCTTCTCTCTCTCTTTCTCTCTGTCTCTCTCTTTTTACTAAGCTTTTGAAATCCAGTGTGCATTTTTCACTAAATGCCCATCTCAATTGGTACTGGCCATACTTCAAATCCTCAATAGCCATCCGTGGCTAGAGGTGGTGAGACTGGACAGCACAGTTCTAAACTGTAACTTACTTTTATACACGAGAAAATTATAGAAGCAAATGTATCAAGGTTTTTAAACAAAAGTACGAAATGGCTTCTTCCAAGCAGAATACTGAAGATCTGGCTCCACATTACACACTTCTTTAGCACAACAGATTGCCAATGTCAGTCACAAGGCAACTTTTACCTAGACAGTTTATATATTAAGCCATTATCAGCTAATAGGGCATTTGTTTAAATTTCTTCATTAGATTATACACTCAATTTTGTAGGACAGAATAACATTACATGGCAATGTACAGTTTGCAAGTATTTTTCTACCATTATCTTATTTAATCCTAATGTAATCATATATCCTTGCACTGGGAGAAAAGGACAAAAAGCAGCTAAATCAGAGTACCAGATCATGTGACATACCCAGGTTCTAATTAAATGACAGACATATGAATCATCATTAATACAAACTTCTTTTCTCTTTATATATCAAGGTTTCCAAACTAGAGGGAAGAAAATATTTCTTAGCTCATTAGCACATGTTAACATAAAATAGGCATTACTAGGGTTTTTTTTTTTCCTGCCAGTGTTCAAACAACAACCTTGGTAACCAAAGAGAAAGTTAAAAATAGGAGAAATTTCATTTTTAATAATATTAAAGTTGAAAGACTCTCTCAGAGAAAATGGGCATTATTGACGGTCATTTTTACTTTCATCAAGACTGTGGTTCTAAAGTATTTACTCTTGTGAAGCAGATAAGAGTGGAAAGCTTTGCGTGGATGCTATATTCGTGAGCTAGAAGCCCCTGTTTTCTGTCACCATTTCTCCATCACCTATTATTGCAGTGCTTAGACATTTTGACAAGGGTGTTATTTCACTATGAAACTTTACAAAAGGGAGGAAGAATATTTCAAAAAATATGATGAAAACATCCAAGGTCATTATGCTCCTCATTTCTTTGCACTAAATTTATTTCCTTTTGGTATTTTGCTGTACACGCAAAAAATTCCAATGTAGAAGAAATTCAAAAGCTCCCCTCTCCCCAAAAGATAAAAATCTTTAAAAATCATATTTTTCCCCAGTGCCTTGATTTGTCTTAAGAAAAACAGAATCGAATGTTAAAAATTCAGTGTAAGGGCATCAGTCTAGAAGTCCAATTTAATAAAAATTATGTATGGCAAATATAGCACCCACATTTAAGAAGAAGGTCTAGTCAGCACAGAAGAGCTACCATCTCTTAAAATAGTTATCACTATATTCATAAATTGTCTCACCCCAAAGGGCTCAGTATATCTGGCTACATCTGCACCACACACACACACACACACACACACACACACACACACACACAATTCTTAATACATACCTTCTGAAATGTCCTGTTGACTATTACTTGAGCAGGGAAGTAGTGAGGGATTGCCTAATGAGAGCTGCCCCTGAAAACAGATAGACATGGGGGGTGCAGGACCAGCAATCTGCAGGAAAACCATCCTTATTGTTAAGTGGTGAGCAAAGCAGAAGAGTCAAGCATTTTAATTTGAGTGCGTTGCCAAAATGATATAAATGGGAAGACAGTGAACAGTTACCAAAACAGAATAAAATGAAACAAGCTCAAGAACCAGTTGAGTTAATAACAGTCAGTATGGGAATTAATCTGGTGAGCACAGCCAGTCTGCCATTGTATCCTTTGGACATGGCTTGCCACTGGGTTGGACTGAGGACATGTCTTGTAGAGCAGTATTTTCCAAACTGTACTGGGCATAGACTTCCCTGAGAAACTTGTTGAAATGTAGAATCTGATCATTCTGATTCAGGAGGTGTGTTGTCAGGTAGAGACTCTGCATTTCTTGCAAGCTCCCAGGTGTTGTTGGTCTAATGGCCACATTCTGAGTAGCAAGGGCAGAATCCTGTCCTGAGCCAATAATGACTGCAGCGGCAACACCTTTTGATACTTCCGTCTTTGCTCTATATAACTCTAGTAGCATTTTTTAAACTTTTTAATCAGTGCTCTTTAGGGATCATACATAGGTAAACAGAACAAGACTGTACTTTGGACAGGTGTCAGGATCTCTGCCAGCCAAGAAACACTGTGTCATCAAGGAGATCATGATCTACAGAAAGACTAAAAGGACCTTTTTGAACTTCCTGTTTCAGGAGTGACCCAAGGTATAGATAGTGATATGAAAATGGCCAAAGACAAAGCCTGTGTGAATCTTGAAAATGGCGTGAGAGAGCCAGCTTTTAAACTGGGTTGGCTCTGAGTTTCTGCTTAACAGCAACTCCAAGAAAAAAGTAAAAAAGAACAAAAAAATTCCAGTAGGAATCATAGTCAAGGAGCCTGAGTTAAAACTCCCCAACCCAACACCAACATGAACCCCAAATTCATAGAACTGAGAGCTTTTACTTCCAATATTATAAAAAACTGACGATGCCAAGGCTGCCTGCCACCTAAAAGACTTTAGGAAAGAATATGGGGGTTCCACCCCCCCTTGTGAAAAAATCATCAAATAGTAATTGGTATTTCATTTTAGCATTTCCTGTTTCAGGCGCAACATGGGCTCTATAAGTATTATCTTATTTAATGCTCACAACAAACCTGTGTAGTAGTTACCACTCTTAACCCCATTTTACAGGTGAAGGAGCACGTTTCAGAGAGACCAAGTGACCTGCCAAAGGTCATTCAGCTAGTAAGAAGCAAACTAAGATTCTAAAGCAAGGCTGGTTAGAATGTTTGCATAATAAAAATATTTTTTTAAATTAAAAGACCATATATTTCTAAAGCCAAAATGCAATTAAAAACTATAATAACCATCTCTACCCAGGCTACCTCATATGGTATTTACAAAGTTCCATTGAAAAGATTAAAGATTTGAAAGAGCTTGGAAAATATCTGTAGCAAAACAAGAAAGAAAGACAAAGAGACAGAAAGAAAGAGGCTGGCAAACAAAGGTACTTTGTAAACTATAAAGGATGAGTTTAGTTGCTGATGTGATTTATCATTTTTAGATCCCAAGATTGTGGAGCCAAGTCAAGGCTACAAATATAAATCAATCCTTCTTCAAGCTTCAGGAGATAAAAGGACCTCTTTGAACTCTAAACTTCAACTTTTCTTGGCCTTGGTATCACCCTGTGGTAATTTATATAAATGAAGACTAATTGTGAGAAAGATTATTTCTCTTTACCCAAGGAAAATCAATCTCTCTCTCTCTCTCTCTTTCCCCTCTCTTTCTTTCTCTCTCTCTCTCCCCCCCACTTTCCCTCTCTCTCCCTCCCCTACCCCCACCCCACACACAATTAGATCTAAGACTTAACTTCCTCTTCTTATGAAAGCAAAAAACTGAAATCCAGGGAATAGTGATAAGCCCAAGGTCTAACTAGACAAAAGAGTCAACATTTTAACCATCCATTTGACTCCTTACTGTCTCTTTTTAAAAGGGAACTGGAAACAAGTTATGGAATAAATCACAGGGACAAAAGGTACAGCATAAGAATATAGTCAATGTTACTGTAATAACGTTGTATGGTGACAGAGGGTAGCTACACTTATGGTGAGCAGAGCATAAGGTGTAGAGTTATTGAATCACTATGTTCTATACCAGAAACTGATGTAACTTTGTGTGTCAACTATACTTCAAAAGGAACTGGAAGCTGGATGGACTGTACCTTCCTTCCTGGAAATACATTGCTTTTCATTCATTCATAATTCAACGCATGCTCAACATTGAGCACTGGGATCACAAAGGTGAATGAGACATAGTCATAGTCTATACCCTCATGGAGCCAGAGTCCAAGACTTTCTCTGTGCCAGGGACAGCCTTAGCTACTTGGAAAATACAAAGATAAGTCGGAGCCAGTTCCTATTCTCAAGGAAAGTGGTAAAGAAGTAGGATCTGGACCTGAAATGTTTGGTTGGCAGACAAGTGTGAGGAGGACTCAAAGAAGACCGGGATTTGGGCTTCTTGTTGGGGAAAATAACAATTCTATCAACATGATAGATTTGAGAAAAAAAATCAGTGTGCCTAATGGAAGATGTGACTGTGGTGGAGACTCCTGGAAATAAAGAACCAGCACTGGTAGAGATTTTACATACCTAATCCAAAATTGAGCATCCTCCCAGCAAAGTACATTTTCTTGGATGGGTGGTTTTACAAGGCATGTTCTGAGAAGTTTCAGGGGTTGGGGCCAAAAGCATTATACTACAACCGGGTTGCTATTCTGATATTATTAATAATTTTTATTATTCATTTTATTTCATGTTTAAGAGAGCACACATGCTATCTCTCCAAAGTAGAATCAAGCTTCCCAGTCATTCTTGGGAGCCCTCTGGGACCTTCTGGGCCATGATTTTTGATTTGTGGAAATTCCTGCTTTGGACTGCTTTCCTAGAAACAACAATAAATTCAGAAGAGAGTTCTTCTAATTCCCCCACTCCTGTCCCACCTACCCACATTTATAGCTCCAAAGCCTACCTTAAAAACTTTAAGGAAGGAAAGGTTCCTGGATCTTGACTGATGGGCTTCCATACCTTGAATTTTCTTGAGCCAGAATCCCTCCCCTATGGTTTAAGCTCATTCCTGCTTCACAAGACTTCATAAAGATAGCTGATCCTAATCCATGTCTTAATGATTAATCAAGCCTAATGCTATCTTCCAAGGAAGGTCTGACTTGCTCTTTTTTTTTCATTTCTTCATCAGCATTTGGTATTTCTGAGCACTCACTTACTATATATCAGATGTGTGCCAGAGACTGGAGCAGATACAAAGAGAATCAGACATCGTTCCTGTTTGAATACCTTATCTTCTAAAATAGAAACCACGCAGTAAAATAACTACAGGAACAAAGAGAAGATGCTCAGAAGCATAAGAGAGAAGCATAGACAAAGTGTTTAAGAATTTGAAAAGGGGGCGCCTGAGTGGCTCAGTTGGTTAAGCGACTGCCTTCGGCTCAGGTCATGATCCCGGAGTTCCGGGATCGAGTCCCGCATCGGGCTCCCTGCTCAGCAGGGAGTCTGCTTCTTCCTCTGACCCTCCCCCCTCTCATGTGCTCTCTCTCTCACTCTCTCTCTCTCTCAAAGAAATAAATAAAATCTTAAAAAAAAAAAAAGAATTTGAAAAGGAAGAGATTACTTTCATGTGGGGGACAAGGAGGCTCATGAGAGGTTTTGGGGATGGAAAGATAAGAAGGTGGACATGTGAACGTGGAGAGGAGCAGAAATGGCCAATCCCTTCAGCCAAAAAACAGGACACCAGACTAGTTTGGCTGCGGGAGTATGAGGGAAAGGTGGGAGCCACTGAACGGTGATTTATTCATGGGATCCGCACTAGGGAGAGAAAACTGTTTTTAGTCATACACAGCACGAACCCATGAGTCTTCTTCTGTCTATATTCAGTCAAGTGAACCTGGATTCAGAAGGAAGATACATAAGAGTTTTCTTTTAGTCTCAGTAGAGGAAGTCACTACCAAGGAGAAAAAAAAAAGGATTTAACATGATAAGGGAGGACAAGGGTAAGCAGATTTGCTCTTACATCAAAAGCGTATCATGGGGTGCCTGGGTGGCTCAGTTGGTTAAGCGACTGCCTTCGGCTCAGGTCATGATCCTGGAGTCCCGGGATCGAGTCCCGGGATCGAGTCCCACATCGGGCTCCCTGCTCAGCCGGGAGTCTGCTTCTCCCTCTGACCCTCCCCCCTCTCATGCTCTCTGTCTCTCATTCTCTCTCTTGCAAATAAATAAAATCTTAAAAAAAAAAAAAAAGCGTATCATGGCATAGACCCTAAAGTTTTATTTACATAACTACACAAAGAAGGTGTTTGGATAAAATATCATCTTTTAGAATGAAGTGTTTCTTAGACGTTACACTATGTAGCAACATATAGGGAGAATGCCAATGCAGTCAAACGAGGCAACAAGCAAATCTCCTTAAAAAGTGAATGTCAAGAAATGGTCATTTTCCCCCACGCTTGCCAGGCTGAGTAATGTGCCTGTAAATTTTACACAATAGCCTCCTCAAAAGAGAAAAAACACAGAACAATGAAATTAGGGAAGGGTCTGGCAATCAGATTAAAGACTCATGGGTGAAAAAAGTCCCCCCAAAAAATGTGTTGGAAAACCCATTTTGCTAATCATGCCAAGAGCTAAGACCCGCTTGAACTACTAGAGATGTGTGAACCTCCCTTAATGTCATTTTCAAGAGAGTGCACCTAACAAATACAAGTTTCCCTGGGAGAATCACAGTTGTGCAATGGCATCTTTCGTTTGGTTGGTTAAAATGCCTTTTTTGTGTGTCTTTTATTTGTAGAAGGGGCTTCTTTTTGTCAAGATTCAGGGTCTTTTCTCCACCTCATGCAACTCTTACGTACAAAAGGAAGGAAAAACACATTTATTTGGGGATAGAATTAAAAATAAAAAATTATTATCTTGAACTTGGGTCAATTTGATGGCGAATATTTTAAAAACCCAGCTTAGTTTATTAGGAAATATGAATCAAGGATTCTTATAAAAGTAAATCACTTTCAGTAAACTAACTTTGGCTGCTATGAAAACAGAGTTGCATTTTCATTCAGCCAACAGACCATTTCTGACAACATGATCCTATTTGGGGAATACTGGTGAACCCCATTGAACTCAACACAGCTAAATAAGGGTGGTTCATTACCCTTGCCCAGTGGCAGCAGGGCAGCAAGGCACTAATTCAACTTCTCTAATGAAGGATAGTCAAGACAACAGGTGTCTTGTTTGGAGAAAGGTATTGAGCAAGGCTACACGAGACCCTGTAAGTTTATAAACATCGGCATCTACCTTTCTGTAAGGAAATGGAGACAGAAAATAAAGCCTTTTCATCACATGAACTGGCTAAAATGAAAAAGGACAGAGAAACAGTAAAAGTAACCAGCTCCCGCAAAGGATGACAACATGTATTTTTGTTTGAAAGTACTAGAAAAGAAAGGTGTGATCATCAGCAACCAGTATGAATTCCAAAAGAGTTCAGAAGGCATGTTTAAAATGTTAGTACATACATACTTATCACATACACACACATTCATGCACGCAACAAATTGGCATTTTGAATGCTTCTATGTCTTCCCTACCCTTTTCCTTAATAAATGAGTCCACGGAACCAGGAAAAACATAGATCTCAATCCAAAAATATAATTGGGTAGAGAAGAAATATCAGGAAAAAAATAATAATAAAGAAAAAGGACGTCTTGATTCTTTAAACCTTTTGTTCATAGATAATCTCAACTATTGCACCAAATTATGACTCCAATGAATGTTGCATTGGTAGTGGGTAGGGTCCAATTTCCCTGTCTGAGGCCAGCCTACAGCTGCATTTTCTCCTTTCTCCACACTTTGAATAATCAGAGGAGCCATTTTATTTCAAGCCACTTGAAAGGACACCCCTCCAGTTGTGAAGAAACTATAAAAGTGACTCACATAAAAGAAATTTGCCCGCTTTTCTGGCTCTAGGGAGTACAGATCCGCAAACACTTCATCAACAAAGCGCAGTGCCATCCCTAGTGTCCTTCTCTTGGCTGCACTCTGGATGCCCGTCCTGCTTTTCTGGTACAACAGGAAAGGAAGATGGAGTTCTCAAGAGGCCCTGAGCATCTACTGAGGCATTACTGGTTTACCTCATAGAGCATTCTTTAACTCTGTAGCAAGTGTCCTTTTGATTAAAAGTACTGCATCTTCCTTGGCTTATGTAATTATTTTGGAAAGTTTTTTGAATTTGCAAACCCTCAAAGAGCAAAAGTCAGCCTAAGTGGTCTTAGGGGAGAATAAATTGGTCAAATACTAGGGCTGGGACTTAATCCCTTAACAACCAGGAAGGCATTAGAAGATTGCAATTGGGGGCACCTACCCGGGCGGCTCAGTTGGTTAAGCATCTGGCTCTTGGTTTCGGCTCAGGTCATGAGATTGAGCCCCGCATTAGGCTCTACACTCACCACAGAATCTGCTTGAGATTCTCTCTCCCTCTCCCTCCCCCTCTATCCCTTCCCCCTCTCTAAAATAAATAAATAAATAAATAAATAAAATCTTTTAAAAAAAAGAAGGCGGCGGCGGCAATCATACTTTGACTGGAGTAGAACAAGAGCATGCCTAAGTCCGCCAAGAACAAGATAGAACAAATTTCATCTGCTTTCCTCATACAGGAGAAGACCACAGATACAAAGTTTTATATCTCACTCAGTATTATATCTGACCAAGTGTTTCAAAGTATACTTACATACCAGAAGAGAAATACAGATTTGTTGATCATTTGGTTACCTAATAAGTCTTGGTTAATGTACCAAGGTCAACCAGGAGGGATATCTCCATTGGTGTAAAAGATTGTTTAACTAGCTTCAACTCCTAATAGCTCTCTCAGACCCTACAAATGTAGCATCAACCGGGGGGACAGGGACCTATATTTACAGAATTTTTTCCTAGTCTTTATAATAAATACTCTATAATAGTAGTCTGAACCACTTCTGTAATTTAAAATAAATCATCAGATATCAGCAATTTCACATAGTTGTACATAGGAAACCAAATCCAACGTCTTCTGCTAGTAATTCATTGGAAATCATCACAGTCTGGGGGGAGAAACTTTAGTTTATACAAGTCTGTGAAGATGATAGAGGAAGGCATTTGAAGTAGGTATCACCACTAATGTTAGTTCACAAAAAAACATTAACTGGACAAAGGTCAGTGAGCTTCAGGCATGTTTTCCTCCTTCTGCTTGACAGAGTAGAGGCCGTTACTACCCAGCAAACTTGAGGACTTACCATGCAGTACTCTAATGTTGATGATTTTCTCTGTCCTCAGTTTTTTAAGGCTTCCTATAAACAGACTAAAACAAAGAAATACTCTCTTCCTTAGAATTTAATAGCTGGAAATTCCATTTAGAGCGAAAGTGAAAACATGTAGAAGTTAATTTAATCATTCCATTTGCGATTATTAGTAAAGAAATATTACATGAAATGTATCAAGTAGTATTATAAATACATAAAATATTTCATATTTGTGAACAAAAGTAACTTTGTAATCTAGAAAACTATTTTATTACCTCGTCCATTTTAGGAAATGCAACCCTGCTTACCTTCAAAGAAAAATATTTTTGTAATTTTTAAAAAATATATATTTATCTTAAGTCTAGATTCAAGTTGTTATAAAGATTCCATCTCACAAGTCTAAATTATAATTCATAATACTCTATCAGTGATCTCTCAAAAGACAGACCTATGTTATTACAGGATGTGCCTTGCCATGAATATATCAAATATAATTTGCCCCCAATTAAAAAGAAAAAGAATTATGGCCAGATGGAATAAAATGTAAATATCCAAAATGCTAACCTATTTATAATATATGACCAATTAGAAAGATGGGAAAGGGGAACTGAGAATATGTTGCCAAAAAGAAATATGACTAAAGGGAGATTTTGATAATTTTTGCTAAGTTTCTGAATTTGATAATTTTCATTGTTTCTGGACATTGCAAAAATGCGAGAGCACTATTTAATGAATCTGTAGAAAACTTAGGAGTGAAGAGATGGGAGGTTGTGAATGGATATCTATGTTATTCCTAGACTGTCCTGTGTTGAGTTTTTAAAATAGCAAAGTATCTCTGAGGCATGAGAGGCTAAACACTTGAACAAAGAAACCAAAGAGGATTTCTACAAGCCTGAATTCTTTTCAACTGTCCTTTCTCATCCTTGTATCTAAGAATCTGTGACTTCAGCAGAGCAGTTCGTTGTGGGGGGAAAAAAAAATGAATGTGAAAAGAGGTGAAATTATGACACTGTTAATCTCCAGGCGTGTATTCATTTTAGGCAGGCGTTATTTCATCTTGCCTAGTTCTGTAAAATTCTCTCATAAAAGTCCCTGAATCTCACCAAAACAGTCAGGACATGATGGAACAACTCCTTTTTTGAGTTTGTGACTCATATAGTTCAAACTTCACTTGCATTATCAGAGTTTCGGTTTTAAGTTCCCTTCATGATGCCCTCTGAGGATGTAGAAAGTTAGAAGTTATCCAGACATTTCAGGTAGAAGAAATAGATATTAAACAGAATAATCAGTATTAGCAATGGGTAGAAATAGAAATTACCATATAAATTATTTACCTGCCTGATTGAATTTGTCTGCACTTAACTAAACAAGCCAACTGTGGGCAAGAACACAATGCTAGGAGATTCTGTGGATTTTTTTAAAAAATAGGCATTTAGCTATTTGGTTTATTCTTGCCTCATTTCACAATGTAAACACAAAGAAATGCTTGCGGTAAAATTGGAAAAATATAAGTTAAAAATACAATAGGACAAAAGTAAAATATAAATAAGAGGTATAGACCAGGGAAAGAGAAGCTCAGATAGGCAAGCCCGATGACCTCACTTAGACTGTAGAGTTTACTCTGATCTTCCAGAACGTCACAGTGAAAGGCCATTATTCTTATTTGAGATGCTGAAATGGAGCTATCACTCTAGAAAAGGAAATCTTTTTTTAATCGCTTACCTCTAAAATAAATACCTCTAAATTGAGGAATGCAGTGTAATGCCCTTAACCACAGTGCTTATTATTTTCTATTTGTTCCTCTGCCCCCAATTCGCTCTCTTCCTTCTCTCTGCTCTGTGCACAGGAGGCTCACTCTGCAGACTGTCTCTCCCAGGCTTCTTCCTGACTGGCTCCAGGTTGGGCTCAGCTGGAGACTGGCAGTCAGGAGAAGAGAGAGGTTGAAGAATCCCTTCCCTGGTCCTCTCTGCTTTGGTCACATTTCTGCTAGAAGTTGCCTGTCTTCAGGACTGCAGCTCTGTTGAGTAACACTTCCCATGATTCCAATAACCCGTCAGCCCAAAATGGTAAGAGCTTCCCACTTTGTTAAACTCTGGCTGCCTCAACACTTTCTATTAGTTCTCTAAACTCTTATCCACACTTTGCTGTCCTAGAAGACTCTTCCTTTCCAGGAATGCCGTGGCTTTCCTACCAGGACCCTGAATGATACAGATGAAATGTGTATATCAAAAGCCTCCTTCTCGAAAAGAAAGCACAACCATCACCCTCAAATACATCTCAGTCAAAACACCTCTTACAAGAGTCAAGAAATGATTGTTCAAGTATAACCAAAACTAACAGTCTAGAACAGAGCTATCCAATAAAACTTTCTGATGTGGTGGGAATGTTTTAGATCCGTGTTGCTCCATACAGTAGCCGTTAACTAACTCTATGCGGCTATTGAGCTTCTGAAATGTGGCTAATGTGGTGAAAAAACTGAATTTTTAACTTTATTTCATTTTAATTAATTTACATATATAGCCACACATGGCTGGTGGTTGCATTATTGCACAGCACGGGCCTGTATGAACCCAAGGACAAAACCTAGAGACTATCCAAATATATGGTGCAAAAGTAAGTACAGTCCCTGCTGATCAAGAGCCTATAGTCAGTATTTATGACTAGTAGGAGGAAAATTAAGGTTAGTATAATAAAAAGGACATAAAGTCTAAAAGAGGAAAAGTTCCTACCAGATCACAGGTATCAAGAAAATCTTTGCAGAGGATTCTGAGATGAGCCTGGACAACTGAATAGATTTTGCATTAACTTCCTACTTCTACTAACTACACTCACTTAGTGGCTTTGATACAACATAAATTTATTATCTCACAGTTCCGTAAATTAGAAGTCCAACATGGGTCTCCCTGGGCTAAAATCAGGGTGTCAGCAGGACTACATTCCTTTCTGGAGGCTGTAGGGGAAAATCCATTCCCTTGCCTTTTTCACTTCTAGAGACTACCAACATTCCTTGGCTCAGAGCCCCTTCATCCACGCTTTCCATAGAAGACATGTCCCTCTGACCACAAGCAGGAAAGGTTCTCTGCTTTTGAGGACCAATGTGATTACCCTGGGTCCACCCAGATAATCTAGGATAATCTCCCCATCTTGAGATTATTAGCTTAATCACATCTGCAAAATCCCATTTGTCATATTGACAGGTTCCAGAGATAGATTATGGATATCCTTTGGGGGCCAGTATTCTGCCTACCAAATGTTTTCTACAGCAAGAGTTTGGAGATGAAAACAAGGGGATTCCAGGAGGAGATGCAGGGCAAAAGCAAGGCAGACCAACAACAATTAACAAAAGAATCCCTAGAATCTGTTAGCCAGCTCACCCGATTAACCAGTATCCTCCCTTCCCTCTGTAAGCCCTATTGTAACACGTGCTGGATACTCAGGGCCAGTAGGCTACCCTGAAACATCTGTTCACATCTACTTCCACCAGATGAGTTGTATGCCTACCACGACCCAGCTGTGTTTCTTGCCAAACCTATTTAGGCCAGATGTATTTGTCATTGTAACATATAATTTAATTAAATAGTACATAAACCAATATGATGTGAAAAGAGAGTTGTTTCCATACAAATGAAGTAGAATGCTTTGGAAGGACTCCTTAAAGGTAAGGTGCTAAAAACTTTTGCTAACCATTTAGATATAGCCAAGACAACTACAAAGATTTTGGAGAAAATAGTAAAAATCTGCAAAGATCTATAATCAGATTGTCTTTTAAATGGGTTTAATATATACTATGCATTATGAGTTTGTTTACGCAAGAAATGTTATAAAGAACTTCAGTCAGATGACTCACACTTGAAGAAATGTCCTATCCTGAGGTGCCTGGCTGGCTCAGTGGGTTAAACATCTGACTCTTGATTTCAGCTCAGGTCATGATCTCAGGGTCGTGAGATTGAGCCCCGTTTGGCTCCACACCCAGCTCTCCCCTTCTCTCTCTCTCTCTCAAAAAAAAAAAAAGAAAGAAAGAAAAAAGAAATGAACTATCCCTTCCTCATTTGAATGTACAGTATATCTTCTAAGTATAAAAATGTTTAAGGTATATGTATACTTTTTTTTTTTAAGCGAGAGAGTGCACAAGTTGCGGGGGGCAGGCAGAGGGAGAGGGAAAGAATCCCAAGCAGGCTCCATGTCCAGCTCGGAACCCGATAGGGGGCCGATCTCACAACCCTGAGATCAAGATCTGGGCCAAAATCAAGAGTCCCATGCTTAACACACTGAGCCACCCAGGCACCCCTAAGTTTATACATTTTTATAATGTCCTTCTTTCAATGACTTTTTTTAATAAACTGGTTAACCATACATGTTACAAAAGAGGACTTCTGCTGTATTTTAAAAAACAGAAATGGTACAATCGCAGATGAAGGGAGAGTGGAAGGAGAAAACACCATCAGTACAGGTCACGTAGACACAGAGAAGGACCTCCAGTGTCACAGTGTCACACACAGGAATCTGGATACTGCAACATGCAATAAGGGAAGAGTAAAAGGTGGTTGTTTTTGTTATTTGACAGTAAATGCTTTTGAGCATATCAAAGGACATGCTAAGATCTGCCTTTTATGAAATAAACCTGGCAGCTAGCAGGCTCCCTGCTCCAAGTCCCCAGAAGTCCATGTCCTTCCTCCCCTAGCAAAGGCCACTGGATTCCCACCCACAAGCTGAGTCTTGCCCCTTGGGCTCCAGACCTGCGCTGTCCAACAGGGTAGCCACTAGCCACATGTGGCTAGCCTAAATTGAGATGTGCTATAAATGTAAAATAAACCCAGATTTCACAGACTTAGTAGGAGAAAAAGACTGTAAAAATCTGATTAATAATGTTTTACTGATTGCATGTTAAAACAATAATATTTAATATATATTGGGTTAAATAAAATACATTACTAAAATTTATTTCACTTATTTTGTATACTTTTTAAAAAATGTGGCTACTAGAAAACTATTGAAAACTACATATGTAGCTCAAATCTGAGGCCTGCATTGTATTTTTCTTCTGGACAGCAATGCTCTAGTCTTAGATCAGTCCTGGCATGAGATAGAAAGTTTAAGCCACCCCATCCCCGAGCCCAAAGCTTTGGGACTCACATTCCTATAATTGGGTGTCTAATTTGAAATTAAGAGTCCCTGTCTCAATCTTCTTTCTCCACCTTGAGACATGGTCTGATTTCCCTGATTTCTGCCTTAAGATGTGTAAGGCTCTTCTCACTTCCCATCATTCTCAAACCCGTTCCCAAACCCATGCTTCCTCCCTCTGGTGACTATTTGCTTCCTCTGGAGAAGGAGAGACTTCTGGGAAGATGGAGAGCAACAACAGGGCGTTGAATCTGGAGGTTAGGGGATATTCCTGACCTTCAAGAGAATGACCATATCAACTGTTTGAGCGGACAGCTGAGCTGTTGTCACAACTGCTACATCAATGATGTCATGGGCATAAAGACCAGAAGAAGAACAAACAATGACAAAAGCACTTGCGCATCCCTTGGGCTTCGTCTACTGGTGTAACTAAGACTTGGAGAGTGGAGGGTTTCCTGCCTGTTGTTTATTAGTCTGAAGTTAAGTGTTAACCAAATGTACCCTTTTAAAAAGCACCCTGTTAGACTGTTAGGGATCACGATAAGGTTAAAAAGAAAAGAAGTAATTTTGCAGCACTAAGACTACATTCAGAAGTGAGAGACACCCTCACCATCACCTCACCCTCATGCGAACAAAGCTGAGTATGCCCTGATTTATTTGCCCATCCAGAGAACTGGCCAGATTTTTTTTTTTTTCTAAAATTCTGGAAGGCAATCTTTGTGTTCATGTTGCCTATGGACATGACCTGGGAGAAAGCATCTGATTCTGTCTTAGAGGCAGTTTTAATTCTTTTGCGCTGCTGGGGAATCTCAACAGAACATGTTTCAATATATATGAGCACATGCATATTTGAGGATATATACATGTACATTTGTCTCATGTGTGTGCTCATACATTTATGCATGTGAGCATTTTAGCTGAGGTAATGCAATAGATATCTAAAAACATGGCACACACAAAAAATCAAAACACACTATTCACTATGAAAATAATGTCAATGAAGTTGGATAGCTATATGCTTCATTTTGTTTTTATTTTTTTAAGTTCCTACATTGAACTGCATAACATCTTACATTTTCATCCTGAGGTATTCCATGACTTCTTGTAAAAAAACTGATTCCTTCTGGGGTACCTGGGTGGCTCAGTCCATTAAGCATCTGACTCTTAGTTTCAGCTCAGGTCATGATCTCAGGGTCCTGGGATGGAGCCCCACATCAGGCTCTGAGCTCAGTGGGGAGTCTGCTTGAGGATTCTGTCTCCCTCTCCCTCTGCCCCTCCTCTCTCTCTCTCCTGCAAATAAATAAAAATAATCTTTTAAAAAAACTGCTTCCTTCTGATATTTCAGTCTTGCAAAGTGCTCAATGACTTTGCTGTTGTAGTCTGGAACAATTTAAACTTTTAGCATTCTGGTTCTTAAAGAGATCTCCTGCTGACCACATGGAAGGCAGTATGAGTGGTAAAAAAGAGTCCTACTGAACAGTAAGCCAAAGGATACAGGTTTAAGCCAGAATTCCACCCATTGTGAATCTAGGCAAGACCCTTCATACCCTTTAGTCGATTTCCTCATTTATAAAATAAGACTATTTTTATAAATAGTCTGTCTTTCTCATGGGAGTTTAAAAAGAGTACCTGGGCATCAGTTTTATAAACTTTGAAGTACTAAGTAGAGGAACAAATAGGTATTATTATCACTACAATTGTTAAACTATGTCTTAGGCCTAGCAAAAAGCTCTGGTGCTCAGTTCTTTGATACAGTGAGTCAGGAAGGAAAGTATAGGATTCCAACACACACACACACCTGTCCTGTGACTTCATTCATGAAATTCAGGGTAGGAATTCAAAATGTTTCCCTAGATTCCATTAGAATTACATTGGCTTCAAAGGAGGTAAAAGTCAAGATGTAACAGAAATTTTTACTCTAATTTGTTCTGAAATACAGGTTTTCAATCATCATGACTCCTTAAATTAGAATGGATCTGCAAAAATAGATACATGCAAACATTTTTTCCTAAAATTTTTTCATGTAAAAGTATGCAGCCTGCTATGTAATGTCACACATTAAAATAACACTGGCATAGAATGGGAGTAAAATCCTTTCTCTGGAAATAAGCATATGTTATTAAAATTATGTATCATTTGTAGCCAACTACTAGAAAAGAAACCACACTGCAGTGTTTCAGTTTAGGACCTAGAGGACCGTGACATTGTGCAGTAAGCATAGGACTAGGAGGCAAGGGGCTTGGGTCCTACTTCCTGATACTCCACTAATTAAGCTGGGGACTCGAGTCAAGCATTGACTTCCATGAGCCTTAACTTCCTCATGTGTAAAATGGATTAACAGCACATGCCGACTTGCCTGTTTCTCATAGAGTTCTTAGAGGGATCAGATTAAAGTATCTACGAAAATGGCTCTGTAAACGATGAAATGGTGTAGACAAATTAAGAAAATGAGCTTTATAGAAAAGTTCTTATAGCATAATATAGCTGTTCACCAGTTTCTTTATCATATGTGTAACCCACAGAGTTACATTGGTAATTCTGTTTTTCATACATTAGCCTTAATAATGTTATAATAACCTTGACCTTAATACAGCTAAAGAAGAGCTAAATATGCTCTTCATCCATCATTCCTCTCCAAAGTTTTTGAACAGAGCTCACCATCCCCCAAGTAATACAAACTTTAGGTACTCTGACAAAGTTGTATACAGAACAAGCCACAGAAATTGTCATTATGAAATTAATAATAAGAGTATGAACAAAACCTTTGAATATGTAAAAGAAATCCTATAAACACAATGCATTTACAGGATGATAATTAAGAATAGAACAGCAGATAACACAGAAAGTGATGTTCTTTTTTTTTTTTTTTAAAGATTTTATTTATTTATTTGACAGAGAGGTAGCGAGAGCAGGAACACAAGCAGGGGGAGTGGGAGAGGGAGAAGCAGGCTTCCCGCCAAGCAGGGAGCCTGATGTGGGACTCGATCCCAGGACCCTGGGATCATGACCTGAGCCGAAGGCAGACGCTTAACGACTGAGCCACCCAGGCACCCGAAAGTGATGTTCTTGAAAACTCAACGCATCTACTGAATTCAGCCAAAGTAACTCTTAGAGAAAAAAGTCAGATGTTATTCATCTCAGTCTTAAAAAAATTAAAGAAAATCAGCTGAATATTTTAAAGGATAAGAAGGCAACCCAAACAAAAATAAGAAAAATGAAAAATAAAATTAAACAAGCATACTGGAAAATGGAACAGAAGTATAATTGAAAAATAAAGTCATGATCTGACTTGCTAAAAACAGATAGATCAACAGCAAAAATTTAATCAAAAGTAAAATGCAAATAAATTAAAGTGAGAAAGAATACTAATTAAAATACAAAATAAAATGAGTGAATACACAGTTGTATGAAAATGAACTTCATGTAATGAATAATTTCTTTTTATAAAATATGACAAACAAAAACTGAAAAACAAATGGAAGATAAGATCAAAGAAAACAGAGGGATTATATGAGTTTATAGATAAATTATCTAAAATGATCAGGGAATAATATCAACTGTATTATAAACCACTTTTGAACATAGCAAAAACGATAAGACCATAAGTAAACTATGATCTTGGGTCTACAACCTGATAAAGATAATAAAACAGTTATAGGCCAATTTCACCTATTAATATGCATTCAAAAATGGTAAACAAAATATTAGCAACAGAATTCAGCTATTCACTAAAAAAACAATACACCAATGAACAAGTGGGAATTGTCACAGTAATTTAAGGAATATTCCACATAAGAAATAAGAAAAATTACCAAAACAATATACCACATTAATAGTATAAATATTAAGAACTGTATTTAAATATATGCCCAGGGCGCCTGGGTGGCTCAGTTGGTTAAGCGACTGCCTTCGGCTCAGGTCATGATCCCGGAGTCCTGGGATCGAGTCCCACATTGGGCTCCCGGCTCATCAGGGAGCCTGCTTCTCCCTCAGACTCTCTCCCCTCTCATGCTGTTTCTCTCTCTCTCTTTCTCTCAAATAAATAAAATCTTTTAAAAAAATATATATATATATGCCCAAAGGGTTTTCAAAAAACATTAGAACTTATTTATAAGTTTTAAACACAAAATAGAAAGCTTTTTCCCTTTGACTTCACAAAATGTTATTAAATCCTTACTATGTGGAAAGACATTCAATGCAAAGCAGTATCTACTTAAAACCACAAGCTAGCATTCTGTGTAACTGAGGAAAACATTAGAGGTGTTCTCACTAACATCAGAAACTAAACTTAAATGCCATTGTCACTGCTTACTAATTAATACTGCATTTCAGGTTCTTACAAATGCAGTGGCACTTAAATAATTTGAGATGTTAGAGACAAACAAGAAAATGTTAATTTCCAACAATATGATTGCATACAAAATTTTTTAATCAACCATAAAATTATCAAAGCTATTAAAGGAGCTCAACAAAGTAGTCAGTGATAAAATAAATGCACACACCTATAGTATTTCTCTATACCATTTCCATACCATTAAAAGTATCAGAAATTAAAATAAAAACAATGTATTCCTATCAACAAGAAAAATGTAAAATAGAGTTTTTTTAAGTACAATTTATGTTAAATTGTGAATTAAAATTCCAAAAAGGAAAGAACAAATATTATAAGAATGAAAACCCAGGGTGCCTGGGTGGCTTGGTTAAGTAGCCAACTCTTGATTTCGGCTCAGGTTATGATCTCAGAGTCTTGAGATCGAGCTCCCTGCTCAGTGGGGAGCGGAATCCTGAAATCTGTTTCAGGATTCTCTCTTGACTTCTCCCTCTGCCCTTTCCCCCTGCTTGCTCTCTCTCTCTCAAATAAATAAATCTTTAAAAAAAAAAAAAAGAATGAAAATCCTCCACAGGTTAATCTGTAAATTAAAGCAACATGAAAGTGAACCTCAACTATTCCTAATATAACTTGAAAAATTATTTTTAAATTCATTTGCAATGGAATTCCTTTTTAAAATGGAAGCAAATCAACAATCCCTGATGCAGTTACTTCCAGCAGCCCAGTAAAATTACCAAGAGAGGAGAAGTCCAAAATTAAAAACAAGTCTGAAAACTGAGACATGCAGCAAGCTGGTTGCCAGAATCTGGGAGGAATTTTCAGTATCTATGAGACCTATGGAGCTGGATTGAGAAAGACAACCGGTGGCTTCCTTCTGCTTCACAACACCAGTAATAATAAATAAAAAGTCCAAACAATGTGAAATAAAATATGAAGGCACTTGTCTCTCATTCACAATCTCTTCCCTGGCTCAGAAAACCAGAATCAGGGCCAATCAGATCATTGAGAATCTATTCTTCTGATATTATGATATTCCTTTTTTATGACTTTTCTTTCAACCCTCTCTTCTTTCCACATTCATTCAGAGAAGATACTTCTAGGAAAAGATTGTTAAAAGGGGGAAATGGTATTTCACTAAGAAAGCAAAACTAACAGCGATTGTATGCTGGAATAGAAATCCTTTCCAAGGAAAGAACAGTAGGCAGGTGCAAAAAAGAAAGAGCCCTGACACACTACAGTTCATTTGGTGGACTGTAGCTTGTCTTTTATTCCATTGTTGTTTCAAAGGCATCAACAAACCAGAAAGAGAAAGCAGAAGATAGCACACTGGTGAGCAGAACCACACCGCATGAATACTGGACAAATACCTAGAATTGGGCTCAAATTTGCATGCAACCAACTATAGATCTAAGAAGGGATTTGGCATAGAAAACAGAAAAAGGAGAAGTTGCGCAATCTTTCTTTTGTAAAAACCTCTGCATGATAACTCTCTCATATGAAAATGAGTAAACAACATACAAACATACAACATGAGGCCTCTAAAAAATAATGCAGAAGAAAGAGAAATCCATCATCCTAAAAATTAAAAGAAAAAAAAGTTCTGAAAATAATCTTCTGCGAGAAGCAGAAGTCATCATTAGAAATTTTTGTGTGATATTTTGCTCTGAGGCAAAAACTAGGTTTTTGAGAATCGGAGAGTAATAAAAAAGAGGAAAAGAGTAAAGCATGACAAAAGAATAAGAAATAAACTTAAATCTCACCACAACCATTCATTCAGGAAATTGACATATCCTCCCAAATACTGCCCAGCCCAGTTGATTTTATTAGGTGCATTTTTTTAAAGTAGGCTCGACGCCCAGTTGAGAGCCCAACTTGGGGCTTGAACGCACGATCCTGAAATTAAGACCTGAGCTGAGATCAAGAGTCAGATGCCTAACTGACTGAGCCACCCAGGCACACTGATTTTATAGGTGCATTTTGCCGAACTTTCAAAAAACAGATCATCTCTATCTTATACAAGTTTTTCCAAAAATATAGAAAATAAGATAAAACAATTTAACTCATTGTCTGAGACTAATATAATCAAACTTTTAAAATGGATGAGATTGAAACAAGCAAATATAGACACAAAAATTCTAAGTAAAATATTAACTGAATTCAAAAATATATTTTAAAATTGTATATCATGATCATAAGGATTTTTCCCTAGGAATGCAAAAGAAATCTATTGTTGTAACTCAAAATACTAAATAACTAAAAAAAAAAATCATGAGTATGTCAATGGATTTTTAAAAAGCACCTAGCAGAGACTGACTTCCAGAATGATGAATTAAGAACCTCTGAAAATCTCTTCCTCCATAAAAGCAACAAGAAAACCAGGGAAGAAATGGAGGGCAGGGCGGGAGGGGCACAAAATCAACTTTTTCAGAACTCTGGAGATTAACCAAAGACTTTCAACAACCTAAGAATGAGTTATTCAAGAAAAATGGCTGTATCTTAATATAAGCAGTGAGTTTTGTGGTATCTTGCCCTATTCCCATCCTCCTCTCCCATGTCCGTGGTAGTCTTGGAACCAGCCTTGAGATCATGGTAGCTACAAAAACCAGCAACCTTGCAGCCACTAGAGGAGGGGGACATGTTTGGAGCTGCCCAGAAGCCCCAGCTCCAGAGAACTGTTGCCATTAAACCTGTCTGGCAGTTTCCCTGGTAACCCCCATTTGCAGAGCTTATCTTTATACAACCCGAGTCCAAGGTTGCTCAGTGAGAACAGCCTTTTCCCTGAGATATGTGTCTAAAACAATCAGTGGCCACAATTTAACATGGGGCTCCCTATAATGTTGATAAGAGTTGGGGCCAAGAAGAAGCTGACCTTAAAAACATAAAAAAAAAAAAAATCTGGTTCTGGTCCATAAGGGGCTTTGAAAACCGCCAACATATTCCTGTAATCCAGAAAGCCATGTGCACATACACAACAATGAACATGCCCAGGAAAGACCTAATTTATCACCTCTGACCTGAGGCTCTGTATAAGCAGGAGGGGAAGGCTAAGGCAGAGTTGTAAACTACCTGTCTGAGTGCTGAAGGAATGCCCAACACACAAAGAGAGTACATTAGTGAAGGCTTGAAATATTATTGGCAAAGCATTTAAGGCAAAGAACAAAGGAAAACTCCTAATAAGAGACATCAAAGAAGATCCGAGTAAATGGAGTGCTATGCCAGGTTCACAAAGAGATGATTAACCTCATCAATTCTTCCCACTTCATCTATGAAGTCAGTGCAATCACAAAAAACATCTCAGCTTTTTAAAAACATTTAAACAAACCATCCAAACCTGAAGTTATAAAAGTCCTCAAATAGCTTGTAAAACTTTGAAAAAGAAGAGAAGGGAGGGAGTGATTTCCTCCAACCAGAAACGACATACTAAAAAGCTACTGTAATTAAAACAGTATGGGACTGGTGAGGGTCAAATAGGTCAATGAAGCCAAATGGAGAACTCAGAAATAAACCCACATATGTATGGAAATTTGGTATATGATAAAGAAGCATTTTAAAATAAGGAGAAAATAATTTACCTAGGTGGCACTGGAAAGAATGACTCACTATATGGATAGAAATAAAGTTGGTCCCTCCTGTCTGACATCATTTACAAAGGTGAACTCAGAATGGATTAAAGACTTTTCTGTATAAGGTAAAACTGTAAGGCTAACAGAATAAAATATGGGAATATCTTTGTAACCTAGGGATATGAAAAACTTTCTTAAAAGCCATAATGCACAAACCATATTGTAAAAATATATATACATATATTAATGGATTTTACTATATCAAAATAAAGAATTTCTTACTTAGGGATAAATCTGAAAAAATATGAGCAATACTTAATACAAAACATTGCGGAGAGAAATTAAGGGAAACCGAAATAAATGGAGAGGTATTCCTCATTCACAGGTTGTAAGACTCAATATTAGTAAGGGGTCAGCTCTTCCTACATTGATCTATAGATGTCATGCAATCCCAATAAAAATTTTAGTATGCTTTTTTCTGGATATTGACAACTCAATATCAAAATTCATATAAAATGCAAAGAACCTAGAATAGCCAAAACAAATTTGAAAAAGAAGAACAAAGTTTGAGAATTAACATTGCCTGATTTAAAGACTCATTATAAACCTATAGCAATCAAAACAGTGTATTATTGGTGAAATGATAGAGAACTAGATCAATGGAACATAAGAGAGCCCAGAAATGGACCCATACATTCTAGGCAACTAATTTTTAACAAATTAGATTCAGAGGCAATTCATTGGAGAAAGGATCACTGTTTCAACCAATGGTGTTATAACAATGAAATATTTATATTCTTAAGATGATCTTTGGGGCGCCTGGGTGGCTCAGTCAGTTAAGTGTCTGCCTTCGGCTCAGGTCATGATCCCAGGGTCCTGGGATCGAGCCCCACATCGGGCTCCCTGCTCCGCGGGAAGCCTGCTTCTCCCTCTCCCACTCCCCCTGCTCTGTTCCCTCTCTCGCTGTGTCTCTATCAAATAAATAAAATCTTTAAAAAAAAAAAAAAGATGATCTTTGATTCATATTTTGTACTGTATTCAAAAATTAACTGAAAATGGATCATAAACATAAGTGTGAAACCTAAGTCTATAAAACTTAGAAAAGAAAATATAAGAGAAAAATCTCTGTGACCTTAGTTTAGGCAAATACTTCTTATATAGGAAAACAAAAGCAAAATTCCTAAAAGGGAAAAATGCTACCTTAAACTTCATCAAAATTCAAAATTTCTTTAAAAGACATTGTTAAGAGAATGAAAAGACAAATCACAGACTAGAAAAATATTCTTGCAAAGTACTTGTATTAGAGCACAAGTATACAGAAATACAAGCACATAAATACAAGTATATATAGGATATGTAAATGCAAATTATCTATATGAATACAATATATGATAAAGGACTTCAACCTAGAATATATCTAAAACTCAAAATTCAAGGGGCACCTGGGTGGGACAGCTGGTTAAGTGCCCGTCTCTTGGTTTTGGCTCACTCGTCATCTCAGGGTTGTGAGATCAAGCCTCATGTAGGCTCTGCGCTCAGCACAGAGTCTACTTAAGACTCTCTCTCTGCCCCTCCTCCTTGCTCACTCTTGCTCTCTCTCAAATAAATAAATAAATCTTTTTTAAAAACCTCAAAATTGGGGCACCTGGGTGGCTCAGCCATTAAGAGTCTGCCTTTGGCTCAGGCCATGATCCCAGGGTCCTGGGATCGAGCCCCACATTGGGCTCCCTGCTCGGCGGGAAGCCTGCTTCTCCCTCTCCCACTCCCCCTGTATGTGTTCCTGCTCTCACTAACTCTCTGTCTGTCAAATAAATAAATAAAATCTTTAAAAAAATAAAAACCTCAAAATTCAAAAATAAGAAAATAAAGAACCCAATTTAAAAATGGGCAAAAGATTTGATTAAAGAAGACATATAGAGGGAAAATAAGCACATAAAAAGATGCTCAACATCAGTCATTAAAAAAAATGCTTATCAAAACCACAATGATACCGTCCCTTATCTATTAGAATGGCTAAAATTAAATAAACTGACCACATCAAGTTTTTGTAAGGATGTGGAGGCACTGGAATTCTCATATATCCTGCTGATCCGAGGGTGAAATGGTACAACCACTTGGGTAAACAGTTTGTCAGTTTCTCATTCAACAATAGGCACTTTACGTGTGGGGTGTGTGTGTGTGTGTGTGTGTGTGTGTGTGTGTGTGTAGAATCTATATGCTGTGTGTCTATTAAAATTTATTGATTTTTATTACCATGTAATATTTTATAATATCCATCCAGTATATCTCATTTATCCATCATCTGCAGGAAGAAAGTCAAATATACCTTCAACTTTCTATCACATACTTGTACAGCATCCCTTTGTACCTTTGTAGGAATTTACATCCTGGAGTGGATTGCTGGACCATAGAATGTATGCACACTAAGTACTGTTATATTGTTTTCCAGGATAGCTGACAAGAGTAAATTCCAACCAGTAGTGCACAAGAGTTTCCATTTCCCTTCTTTTTGATAATTGCCAAATGATGATCTTTTAATTACATAATTCTTTCTACATTTATTACTTGGCATATAAGGGAGAGCTTTTCAATCTCTACCTGTTCATTTTTTATTCATTTATTTAATCATTGTGGGCTCATGGATTTCTATTTTATTCAAGGGATTATAATCAATCAAAATCATTATTTTGATGTTCATATTGTCCCAGAATGGGAGCCCCTTTAAGCTGGTACCTATGTCCTTTTGATAAGTCCCCATCATTTTTTTTAATAGACTTTTTTTTTTTAGAGCAGTTTTAGCCTTATAGAAAAGTTGAGCAGAAAGTACAGAGAGTTCCCATATACTCCTCCCCACACAGTTTCTCCCTTGAGGTCAGGTAATGAATTAAAATCACCCTTGAGTCCTCAGCATCGAGCACAGTGGTCGCCACATAGTAAGTACTCATTATATATTCAAAGAAGATATAATCAATTCATAAATCCAGTCTGAGATAAGCAACCACCCATCAAGTTTTCAGAGATTCTGAATATCCTAATAAACCATGGAGGGATAAACACATTCTCAGAAATGGAATTTCTCCAGTCTTTTGTTGCCAAAATGTTGCCTCATATAGGCTTTATAGCTAAACAATGAACTCCACACTCCATCTACGCTTGGAGAGATCTTCACAGCCTGACAACCCTCCTATAATCCTTTCCTCTACTCACAGAGAGAAAAACAATGTTTGGAGTCATTTCCACGTTCCCTGAAAATATGTCCCATGCATGTGGTCTCTAATTTCTACATACCACAAAATCACATGCTCATAAAGCCGCAGAATTAGGACTTCCAAAAATCCTTTGCATTCATCATTTTATAGATGGGACAACTGAGGCCTAAGGAGGTAAAATGACTTCCCCAAGGTCATAAAGCAGAGGAGCAGCAACAGTAACCCAAGTCTGTTGGCTCCTAATCATCATCTTACTGATGTTACTCCAGTAATAAAAATTAATTCTCCCACCCACACAGAAGAGCCTTTCAGCCACTGGTTCACTTATAAATTGTCCCAGGATCATTGTTAATAATGATTACTAAGTATGACTAAGTTTGGATACTAAGTTGTAAAATAAGAGACAACTCCCCCAACACACACACACACACACACACACACAATTGTCGCGAATGATACAAAACTAAGTGACACGGTTGACCAGTATCCCATCTAATCAATAGGTACCTTTGGTTTGTTTTTGTTGTGTGTATGTGTGTGAGCGATTTTTTTCCTCCAATTTCTATTAGCACTATACAAAAGGGGAAGTTGGAAATGTGAAGGCTCCTATTGTTGTGCAGACATGTGACTCTTGTCTAAATGGCATTACAACTATTCAGACATTGAAATGAAAGCCAATGTGCCTATACCTATCACATTACATAGGGAAACTAATGTAGGCTGAGTTGCATGTCACCAAATGCCCCACATGTGACATACAGGGAAAATGACATAATCCAAGTATTCGGCAAAAGCAGCCCACAGTAACAAATGCATCATTTCTGAAGAGGAAGAGAGAGCAGATGGCTCAGCAAGCAATTGTAGAACAGCCAGCTTCCCCCTCCGCACCTCCAAAACCAAATTGCCTCCCAGTGTCTCATCCTAGGCCCGGGGGAAGCTCAGAGGCAAAACACGCACATACCACATTAACAGCAGCCCTAGCAGGAGTCTTAGGTCATGGTGCCCTGGGCTTGGACCCAAAGGACCTGAGTTCACAGCCACATTCTGCTTCTAACCTTTCTTGCTACCTTAAACAAGTTACTTAATGTCTTCGAATTTTATTTCCTCATCTATAATGAAGGATTAGTACAACTCTATCATGTTAAAGGAGATATCAAAATGAAAATGCTTCATTAACTACAAAGTACCTAACAAATGTTAAAGTTCATTAATTAAAAAATACAGATTAGTTGAAACTAAGAGTTAGAAGCCAACCTGAAACCCAATAGCATATATTGTACACAGTGTTCACAGAGCTCCAAGCCTAGCTGATCACAGCTTTATGGTTCCTTTTCAAGAATGGTCAGTGAGTGAATTTTGGCTATCCCTGTGTTAAAAAATCACCATGACTTTATTCCTCTCACAAGAGTGGAATAAATCTCTTTTATTCATTACTCATTCAATAAACATTTATTGAACATCCACTCTAAGCCACACACTTGCTAAGTGACAAAAGATATAGTAGCTGAGGATCTTTGGCTGCTAATTTTTTTTTAAGATCATTATTTTTCTTTCATTGCTATTGCTTAAAGGGCAAGCATGGTGGAAAACAAAATAAATATTTACCTACATCAAGAAGGCCAGAGACAGGCATTTCTTGATGATTTGTGTGTCAGCATAAGAAATAATAATGACTTACATTCCTAGCATTTTCTGAAAACTTATTTCATAGATGCTGATTCATTTAATCTTCACACTAGCTCTATAAAGTAGGAATTATTTCCCACTCTTTGGAGCCTGAATGCAAATCCAGCTAGTTTAATTCCAAGTCCAAAACACTCCCCACTATACCACACTGCCTCTCACTTTAACACTAAGGGACATTGGGGTGGGAAGAGAAAACTATCCTCTGGCAAGATAAATCATAATTATTTTCAGTACTCTAGTGTAGGTTGTTGGGGCAGATTCCTAGGACTCTACCGTCCTCAAACTTCACAAATGGTAGAAAAACAGCTAAAACAAGTATTAGCGAAACCATAAAAATGAGACTAAGTAATTTCAATAATCCCTTTTGCTACTGTTTTAATCCCACACAATACATTTATTTTATTTGTTTATTTCACTGACATTCTGCTAACCACAAAAGAAACTCCCAAAAGCTGAGACTAGACCAAAATAGTAGAACACTACTAATTGGTGGATCAATAAAGTACTCCATTCTGTTTGCATAAATAGACATTTTGATGGCAATCCTTTGCTTTGATGGCAACCAAAATAGATTAACTGGATCTTTAATAGATGTATATAATAAGAACTGCAGACAATATGCCCTGAAGATTGTCATTCTTGTATTCAGGCAGATGGTAGCAGTGGAGGAAGGGGAAAAGAAGGGAAAGAACATTCCTGGAGCAGCTGTTGCATGTGGGCACCATGCTGGGCACTTTACATATTTTAACTCTTTGGAGCTTTGTAATAACCCTAGGTGCAATTCTACAAATGAGGAAACAGAGGCTCAGATACGACCCAGTCCTGTCTCTTTGCCCTACGGCCTTACATTGTCTTCGAAAATGATCTGATGTGGAAGGGCCAGAGCACATGTGTGTTATAGAGGAGCACCTAGCTCCTGATTCTCCTGAGAATTCGAGTGTCATGAGGTCACATGTGGTACACTTGAGGTCTCTTAGCATGGGCACAGAGTAACCCCAGAGAGGGCTAAGGGCAAAGGGTGGAGCTCTAGAAATGCAGATGGGGGGCTGGGGAGGCAGAGAGAGAAATGCAAGATGTGAAAAAACTAGAAAAGTACAAATCCATAGAAGTCAAGTATGTGTTACAGAAAAGAAGTTAGGACAATAAGAATAAAAGCTAGGAAATGACCTCAGGATCAGGGACCAAGTCTTTATTATCCTGCAAGACAAAGTCAGTAAAAGGGTGGAATTTATTTTTTTAATGATTGTAAAACATAATGATGCATTTTATGATAGAAAATTTGGTAAGTACATAAAAGTATAAAGAAATTGGGCGTAGGCAGGGTGGGGGAGGGGGGAATCACCCTAATTCCACCCTGACATGATTAACATTTTTCAACATTTTAGCATACTTTCTTCTAAACTTCTGGGAACTTTTTACACAGTTGAGATGATGCCGAATGTGTAACTTTATGTCATTTTTTAACTTTTTCATTCATCTGCCCAAGTCTTTACAAACTCCTATAACTGCTTAATCTTGCATTCCACTGGACCACAGACATAGAGGGTTGGGTCAATGTTTTATTCTTTTTGTACATTTCCATAGAACTCAGTACAGTCATGTACAGACAGTAGGTATTCAAAAAATATTTACTGAGTGGAACATGGACACCAGTGGACTCTCATCAGCCCTTAATTTACCAGTCCTCTCCCCCCTGTGTCTATTGTTCATTTTATGGTACATTGTGTCTGCTCTCAGGCTGTGTTATTTTCTCTGTTTCAGGCATGGATGCTACCTACCCCTAAGTAGACAATCTGTCCTATGAGAATGAAATCCATGTCCTGCAATTCCTCTTATATCCTCTATTTTCCATCTTCACCAATAGTGCCTACCATTGTGTTCCTTTTACAGAAGACAGTGCAATCTCGTTAAATTAAAAATAGATTGGGGGCGCCTGGGTGGCTCAGTTGGTTAAGCGACTGCCTTCGGCTCAGGTCATGATCCCAGAGTCCCTGGATCGAGTCCCGCATCGGGCTCCCTGCTCGGCAGGGAGTCTGCTTCTCCCTCTGACCCTCCCCCCTCTCATGTGCTCTCTGTCATTCTCTCTCTCACAAATAAATAAATAAAATCTTTAAAAAAAAAAAAAAAAAAAAAATTAAAAATAGATTGTAGCTTTTAAAAATTCAAAGAACCAGAACATATTTGTGTTGGTGATAACTTCTCCTAACACCAAGAGAGCCTTGACTTTGCCCTAAGTTTCACTCCCTAGTATCAAATCCTCTTTATGCCTTCTTTCTCCCTTTCTTTTCCCCTTATAAGCAGACTGAAACTATATATAGGTGTGTGTGTGTGTGTGTGTGTGTGTCAGAACTAGAAAATTCCCATAGCCATAAACAGTGTATAAATAAGAAACTAGAACATGATCTTTCTTTCTTGACATGTCCTCTAAACAGGATAATTCAAACTTGGGCTGAATTGAATAAAGTATCCAGAATAAGGAAGGAAACATCATGCTCTGCTATGGGGTGTCCAATAATCCTAGGAATACTGTATTCAGTTCAAAAAACAATCACTGTAAAGGAAAATTAAAAGGAGAATAATGTCCAAAGTGAAATGCCCAGGTAGGTGATGGGCCTCAAAAGCACAAGCAATTATCAAGGGAGCTGGTTTTCATGTAGGAGATAGATTCAAGGATATAGGAACTTTTAAGTCATGGAAAGTCCTTGACTTTTTCTCTAAAGGAGCTGGAAAGTGAATTTTGAGCAGAAGAATAACATGATAAGACTAAGGTTTTTGGAGGATCACTTTGTGAGAATAGATAGATTATAACAAGGGAAGAGTAGAAAGTAGACTGAGTAGGAGGCTATTGCAAAAATCCAGAATTTATGACTCCAAAGGGTAAAACCTCCATTGCGTGGAAGTCATAGGCAGGCATATGGTATGGGCTGACTCAGAAGGCTCTCTGCCATCAGAGGTGTACAAGTAGAAAACCACTTGGCAAAGATATTGCAGAGGTTGGCCTTATAACCTAAAAGTCATTTTTAACATTGAGACTCCATGATCATTGCCTATAATCTACCCATACCCTCAGTCTAATAACTCCACAACCATGTTCACAATTTATTTCTTATTGTAAAAGCACAATATATTCATTGTAGAAAATTAGAGATTACAGATACAGGTAAGCAAAAGAAAAAGAAATAAAAATATAGTCAACATCCAGAGATACTGTCAGAACCTTGGTATGTATCTTTCCATTACATTTTCTTGGCACATATATCTTTAGGTAGCCAGATGATAGAAAGCACAGATTTTTTTTTTCCAAGTAAATGAGATTACTATCTTTATGGTTTTTTATAATCTTCTTTTAAAATTAAAATATATGGTGACTATGTTCCCCTGTTAATTTATATTTTCTTCCAGAATCAGAAACCCCCTATAAATAGCCCCTATAACAGCCTTGAAGTAATGGGTAATATAAATAACACAGAAACTGGCAGAGTACACACAGTCTTAGATTTTAATGATGAGATAATAGCTTCCTCATGAGTGTCTCCCACCTAGGTTTAAGTGGGATATTTTCAACCATCTCCATTATAATATTTCACAATCCTCTCCCAGTTTCAACTCCCTCCTTCCATCATCATAACAAGATATATCCCATGTCAAGTGACAGGAACATCACCAGAAGAGAGTGAAGGAACACCAGTCATCCTAATTGAGCCTCAGAGGTCTTATCTGACTTTTCCCTTGTTACCACTGGGCATCTTATGATATTAAAGCAATCATTCATCCCATGAGCACTTAAAAGTTTCCAAATGACCCTGAACTTTATTCATCACCTTAGCACCAAGAATAACGCTTTGGTATTTCCTCAGATACAGCATTCATAGATTTATTCAACAACAAATATTTATTGAGTATCTAATATGTACCATGCACAATATTTGGGATAAACCAGTGAACAAAAGAAGAAAAATCTCTGTCCCAGGGGAGCTTTCCTTCTTGCTGGAGGAAACAGACAATAAGAAATAATTAAGTATGTTCGACGGTGGTAGCCATTATAGAGGGAAAGAAAGCAAGGAAGAAGACAAGTAGAGACAAAAGGGAGGAAAGGGATTGTGATTTTAGATAGCATGGATCAGGAAAGTCCTTGACACAAAAGACTGACATAGTGGAGGAGTGAACCACAGAGGGCAGTAGAGAAGAGCATTCCAGGCAGTGGCCCTGAGGCAGGAAACTACTTGGGCATATTCTAGAAACACTATGGAGGGAACAATGTGGGTAGAACGGAATGAGGAGAAGAGTAATCAAAGATGATGTCAGAAAAGGTAGCCAGAGGTAAGGTCACACAGGGCCTTGTATATATATCATGGAAAGTCTTGAATTCTTTTCTGAGAGAGATGGAAACCTTTGGTGAATATTGAGTGGAGACAAGGGACATGCCATGACTTGGGGTTTTGGAGAATTACCTTGTTGAAAATAGAGTGTAGGGGCAAGAGTGGAAGCAGTGAGACCAAGTAGGAGGCTGGAACCATCCAGGAGACAGTAGCTGGGACCAGAAGGTAGAGGTATGGGTGGGAAGAGGCAGTTAGATTCCGCACAGATTTCAAAAGAAGATACAGCCTCAGGATAGGGTGACAGTTTTGATATGGGGTATGAGAAAAAGAGGAGCATAAAGAATGTCACCAAGGTTTCTATCCCTGGAAACTGAAAGAATAACGCTATCGTTTACCTGACAAGGAGCACTGTGGAAAGAGCAGGTCTGCAGTGGGCATGTTTAGGAATTCAGCTTGGGACATCTGAGTCGAATAGCTGCCAAAGTAGAGACCTTAAATAAATAGTTGGATATGTTCATATGAGTCTTGGGGAGAGGTCATGTTAGGAATTTGGGAGTTATCGGCACAAAGATGGCATCAACAGCCATAGACTAGAAAAGATTACCAGTAAGTGTAGATAGAAAACAAATAGATCCAAGAACTGAACACAGGGGCCAATATTTAGCAGTCAGAGCCTATCTGGAGGGGGAAGAGGCATCAGATAAATACTGATATGCATAAAGCTTTCATGCTAACTCCAGAAAAGGTATAAGTAAAAAGTTCTAAGAAAAGGGAAGCTACCCATCACCAGCTTGGTGACCCTGAGATATGCAAGATGATAAAGGACTGTAACAGTGTCCAATCCTGGAGAATAAGAGAAATATTGACCAGAGCAGATTTGATCCCTACCATTTAATGGCAACTTCAGAACAACTCCATTAATTCCAGTTAAAGCCACTTCCAACAATATTCACATGCAATGTATGAATGTATGAAAAATGTAATTGTAATGATTGCATAATATCCCATTATATGAATATATAATTATTTCTTTATTTAAACAACTTCTAGGTTCTGGGCATATGTTTTTATATCTCTTGGCTATTTAAATAATACTTTAATGAACTACCTGGTAAACACTTCTTTGTAGACAATTATTTCCTTAGAATACATTGCTGTAAGTATAATTACTAGATTAAAGGTGGTGCACATTTTAAAAAAGCTTTTAATATATATTTCCAGATTAGCCTCCATAAAGGTTACACCAATTTACATTCCCACTAACAGGGTATAAGTGTCTTATGAATGAGACATAATAAAGCTAGCATGTGAAGGCAACAACCTAACTCTTAGCAGAATCTGTATGGACAGGTTTCATCTGTTGTTTTTGTTGTTGTTGTTGTTTTTCCTAGCTTCTAATATCTAGACACCCCATTGGTTCTTTTTTTTTTTTTTAATTTTTTTTTTTTTTTTAAGATTTTATTTATTTATTTGAGAGAGAGAGAATGAGAGAGAGCACATGAGAGGGGGGAGGGTCAGAGGAGAAGCAGACTCCCTGCCGAGCAGGGAGCCCGATGCGGGACTCGATCCAGGGACTCCAGGATCATGACCTGAGCCGAAGGCAGTCGCTTAACCAACTGAGCCACCCAGGCACCCACCCCATTGGTTCTTATTCTGGCTTTAAACCTTTAAATCCACTCCACCCCTGATTAAATTGTTCCAGGGGTCTTTCCAGGCCCTGATCATCCTTACCCTTAGTGACCCCATCCCTATTCCAGACGGAGTACAATCATATTCCTGTATCAGTTCAGCACACCTCAAGGTTTTGCCTCATTCAAGCTCCAGGAGCACCAAGAAAGAAAACCCACCCATCTAAGTCCCCTCACACTGGGAATGGGGAGAGGTAGTTGAAGACCATCTGTCTTGATTGCTCATCTTCCATGGACCCCTTCCAAAAGCTTGTCTACCCACTAAAATTTTACTTTCTTTATTCTGGCCCAAGAAGGACACTAATGTTCCCCACTCCCGTGAACCTGCCCACCTGAATGACCCAGGTCAAGAATAACAAGACAGAGTATATAACCTCACTAATTACCTCACCTGAGATTCACAATGACCCCGTGAAGGACATATGTATACAATCATATTACATGCACTCAAGAACTAAGAAAAGCTTACACTTTTAAATGAAATGTCTTACTCCTCCTAAAAGAACAGTGCTTATTGAGATAAATGAAAAGAGGGTGGCTGTTTTAAATCAGTATGACTAATGTTAAAAAACAGCTGGTAAGGAATCCTAGGTAATCACATACACACAAGCTACCAACTGGGAACATTACAGTGTCATACCTACCATAATTTAGTTCTCCCTCCCCACGTAGGCACAGAGTGGCAGCTGTGAGCCTGGGCTTTGCATGTTAGAGACCATTAGGCAAAGCAGCATGATTCATCATCTTCTGCTTGTGTTATTTTAACTTAGTCATTTGGGGGCAGATCTTCTGAGGCACTAACAATAGTCTGAGACTAGATTGATTTTCTTCCTTAAATAACTGGTGGATTTTTTTTGACTGCCATTTCAGAGAAAGGTGCATAAAATCTTGGAAGTGGAAGAGAATATGGAGGTCACCTAGAACAATCTCTCACCTTCAACAAACTATCCTTTATAATATTCCGGGCAAATATATACTCTCCTTGATTCCTTCCAATGATAGGAACCTCACTACTCATAAGAGAGGCAATCTTGATTTTTCAGATAGCTCTCAGAATATTTTCTTTAATGTGTTCCTATACAAAAAATCATTGGTTTTTCATAATTCCTTCTAGATTAATCCAGGAAGAAATTATTCCCTTATCCACATAATACCTCTTCACCTATATATGCCTTTGTCTTCTCATTTCCAAGATAAGCATCTGCAGTTTCCCTTAATTTTCCTTTAGAATCCTCAGCACCCCAGATACTCACCTTTGCCTGAATATCTCTCTTGGAAAATGGTGTGAAAATTTAACACAAGGCTCCAGATGTGACCTAACCAGGGCATAGCACAACGCAACTCTGTGGGCACATTGCTTCTATAGATGCAAATTTAGGTTTCTTAGAAGTCATGTCACACTATTGATCCATCTGAGTTTACAGTCACAGATGCTCCTGGTGTCCTTTTCAAACAGTCTGCTTTGCTTTCAGGGTGTCCCTGATTCTCTAACTCAAGGATTTGCTTTTTAACCTAAATCCACTATCTTATATACATTTAGAGCTACCAAATTTTATCCTATAGACCGTAACCCAACATTTCAGGTACGAAGACCACTTAACTGTATCCACTGTCCCTCCCAAATTTTCATTGTCCAAAATGTAAGGAGTGTGTTTTATGGTTTTATCTTTGATGATTATTTTGGGTATCCAAGGATAGAGCAGAGCATTAGAGACATCAATTCTTTAATGAATGATCTTTGGAGAAGTTATATAAGTCAGTCTTTTGAACTGGAACCTAATGGTAAAAGCATTCTCCCAACTACCAGAGAATTGCATGGCATTCTCATGACCCCTGACTCCCAATTTCCCATAGATTTTTTTTTTTACACAATAGTTCTTTGGCCCACACAAAGGTACTTCATAAGAAGCAGCCCTTGAAAATCACCACTGTATTTCATGTGAGGATGTACTGAGCAGATGGTTTACTATATGACATATGTCCTCTTTACGAGAACCCACAGAAGTTCCTCTCTGTTCTCAGTACTGTTTTTCTTTCTTATAGACACTTTTATTTATGATGTTTCCTCTTTGCACGGACTATTAGGAAGCCCATAGCAAAATCTGAAAACCACCTCTAGAAAGTGTACAGAGTATGGAATAATCTCAGAATCTGACGGCAAACATTTCATAGACTAATTACACACTTGTGGTTTCGTCTTATTCTCCCTAACATTTTTTTCCATTTACTCTAATTTCCTCCCTTCTTTATTTTGAGGGGGAGGGAAAGTCATCTTATTGAGTTTTATGTATTGTTAAAGCCACCAAAAGTCTTTTTAAACAAAGAAAAAGATGGAAGATAGGTAGATAATCCAAACCACATTTCTCTAAGTATTTTATCTACAAGGATACCATGAGGATTTTGTCAGAGGCTTTGTTGCATCAAAATATACTATATCTACAGCATCGATGTGATCCACAGGACTTACAATATTTAGTCCTGGTCCTAGTGAATCCATACTAATTCCTAACAATCATGGCTTTCTTTTCTAAATGCTTACAAATCCTAAGTATAGTTGCATTTTTAGAATTTTTCCAGAGATTGATATCAAGATAGCTACTCCATCATTTGGTGGGGCAGGCAGTGAGGGTACATATTTTGTTCTTCCTTTAGAAATTTGGAATATTTGCTCATTCCAAGTTTTTTGGAATCCCTCCTATCCTCCATGTCTTATCAAAGATCACTGATAATAGCTGTGAATTATTAACTGCCAGTTCTCTCAACATTCTGGGGCAAATAATAAATGCAGTGAACTTTGTTTAAGCCCAAGAAAAATCAGGCATCATTCTTTTGAGAATAGTTTTAAAGTATGTCACAAGCTGTTAGAGAGGTTAAATTTTAATAATTAGTATTTTGTGTAAATGATTTTACCCCAATTAGAAGCCTCAAAAGAGAGGAGTAGGAGATACTAGAGAATTAAAATTTATTGAGTACTCACCATGTACAGGTACCAGGCTAGGTGGTCTATGTATTTTATTATTTCACATACATAATAATCCTATGGTTTCAGATATTGTCCATTTTACAGATGAGAAAACTAGGTTTTAGAGAAGTTAAGCAGCTGCCCTAAATCACAAAGATAAATTAGGCAAAGCTGGGTCTTGAACTTCAGCCCATGCCTTTCGCCCATATCAGACATGTGAAATTGAGAGGAGTAACATAAAAATGGTTAGCCAGTCAAGGCCTTCATATCATTGGAAAATGACAACCAAGCAAGGTGATTCATACCAAAGGCTGAGCAAGAAACTCTGTTAATAACAGTTAAGCACTCATGTCTAAGTATGAGAAAATAAGACAATGTCCTCAGAATAGAGTAAAGAAAGGGGGAAAAAAAAATTAGAGGTTACAGCAGGCAATGACAGATTATAGTTAAAGCTTAGTTAAGAAAAAGGTATCTATCCTTAGCTGCTTATATTTCTTTAAATTTGTTTTAAATTGTAGCTGAAGCCATAACATTAGGGTGTAGAGAAGGAACGACTGATCCAACAGACTGGGGTAGGTTCCAGATTATCCTTTCATAATTTTTTCTGGCTAACTCTAGTGCCCAACTCCAGGTGTGAAGTTTGGGCCGTTGATTTTGTACAGCATGCTGTTTTAGCACCTAGGAGGAAAGCAAAGCAAAGATATCTTCTAAAATAGAGATTAATAAAGAATTACCGTGCAACAGTTTGCATAACTTTCTGTAGAAGTAACCCATCTTAAGAACATTTTGTAAATTATTGCAAAGAAAAATAATGTGGTTTTCCGAGTCCCATCAAACACCCGAGTATTTCCTGAATTCATTCAAGGTGACTAGAATACATTTCTAGGAAGACTTGACAAGAATGAAACAGAGGTAAAGACAGTGACAAGTCCGATTGTCCTGTAATTCATCTTGTACACGTTTACTCCAGATAAGGGACAAAAGAATGAACTGTGTCACAAACATCAATTTATCAATTTTTATCCAGCAGGATACAAGCAAGATGTTTCTGTTATAGCTGAGCAGCATTAATTCCTTACATAGAACCATACCTACAACAAAGGGGGCAGTCCAACCAGATAATACTTTCTACAAGAAATAGTCCTTTAAGCATACAACTTTCTGTTCCAATTTTTGTCCCTTCTTATTCCAGCTATTCATAATAATGTCAGCACCCCATCAGATCCAGTCCTGGTGAGACTTCACAGTCCCATCCCATTGGCTATAGTCCCTGTGGAACCCTACTGTGTGCCATTCAGTCCGTAACCCCCTAACCTCAGGACCTGGTACCTTTCATCACCTTTTTCTGGTAGCAGCTTCCACTAGAGAAGCAACAGCCGTCATATTTTGAGTATCTACAATGTACCAATAGTCACTGGGCCCGGCCAGCTTCATAATTAATCTCAATGAAATCTTATCACTATCCTACAAGTTCTGTTAATACCCTCAATTTATTTTTTTTAATATTTTATTTATTTATTTGAGAGAGAAAGAGCACGCACGAGCAGAGGGAGAAGCAGCCTCCCCGCTGAGCAGAAAGCCCAATGCAGGGCTTAACCCCGGGACCCTGAGATCATGACCTGAGTGAAAAGGAGACGCTTAACCAACTGAGCCACCCAGGCACCCAATACCCACAATTTAAAGATGACAAAATTAGGTCAGAGAGCCAGTATGTGGCAGAACTAGAATTGAAACCCAGGTGTGTCCAACTCTAAAGCCCACACTCTTTCCAAAATGTCACGTTGCTCCTCTAACTACAAGTGGAGTACCCTCTTCCTCTCCAGAACCCACTCATTTCTCTGATCTTTTCCCAGTGGTGAGCACCTTGAATCTACCATAACATATCTCTTCAGTCAATCAGGATGTTTTTATTGTCATGCTACAGTTCCAAGTACCAATAAACCTAACTCAAACTGGCTTAAACATTCAAGGGGTTCATTTAGTTCATGTAACTAGAAAGTCCAGAGGTAGGGAAGCAGCAAGCATGCATTCCTCAGGACTCCCGTCCCCTTTCTCTGACATTCTGTTGGCTATGTTTGACTCCATGAGTTGGCTTTGCAAGATTTGTTGCAAGCAACAATTTCATTGCTTACAAATGGGAAGAAGAAAGTGTCACTTCAGAGAACCGTCAAACAAAAGTACTAAGGTTCATTCTGATGGAACCACCCCTACTCTCCACCCCACCACCCCCCACCCCACTTAAACTAGTTTTTTTTTTTTTAAAGATTTTTTATTTATTTATTTGAGACAGAGAGAATGAGAGAGACAGAGAGCACATGAGAGGGGGGAGGGTCAGAGGGAGAAGCAGGCTCCCTGCTGAGCAGGGAGCCCGATGCGGGACTCGATCCCGGGACTCCAGGATCATGACCTGAGCCGAAGGCAGTCGCTTAGCCAACTGAGCCACCCAGGCGCCCCCCACTTAAACTAGTTTTAATGACCAGGGGCGGGGATACACTGTGGCTGCCATGGGTCTATGTGCTTCATCTCCAGAACAAGTCCTGAACAAATCTTCCTAGCAAGAAAAGTAAGAGAGCCCACTGGTTCTCAGCCCTGGTTGCACATTAACATCATCTAGGGAAGCTGTGCAACCACTACCTATTCTCAGGCTCCAACCCCCATCAGTTCATCTCTAAGTGTGGCTCCCTAGTGTCTGTAATTTTGTTAAATTCCCCCAGTAACTGGAATGTGCATCAAAGTTAGAAGCAACGGGTTTACATTAATCAAACCCCACTAGAGTTAGGAGTCAATCCCACTCACACACTAGCTCCTCCGGAGGTGGAATGGGTGAGATGAAGGGGGGAAGAGGCGGTCTCCATGCCCTCTACAGCACTTACCATGCCGCGGTAGCTGCTTATTTTAATTGTGTCTCTCTTCCTCTAGACAATGAACTCCATGTCATAAACTGTGACAGAAACCATGTGGACATTACTTATCATTGTATCTCCAGAACCTAGCAAATACCTGGCATCTAGTAGTAAATGACCACTGGAATTTTTCATGAATGAATGAAACCCAGACTCCATTGGACTGGCCTTGCAAATTAGCCCTATTATCCTTGAAATGAGTCAGGCATCTCCTGCAGATTAATCTCTCAGTGTTCATTGTCAGTCCCCCCCCTGCCCCACATACACACACATACTTGAAACCCTCAGGGGTTCTCCTCTGACTTTGTCATAACCTTTAGCAACTTCACCGGGTGTTAAAGGTTCTCTACAGTTTTTCCTTCATCTGCCTCTCTGGTCTCATCTCTGAGGACTACCTGCACTTAGAAGACCTCATTTTTACTGAACTCCTTTCAAAAGCATCCTACCTATAAGAGGCTTTGTTTAATTTTTTGCTTTTTGCCAACATAGAGAAGGGCTATAAAATAACCTATTTTCTTTTTTTCCCTCTTTTTTTTAAGTTTAAAATCAATTTAATTAACATATAGTGTATTATTAGTTTCAGAGGTAGAATTTAGTGATTCATCAATTGCCTATAACACCCAGTGCTCATTACATCGTGTCCTTCCTTAATGCCCATCACCCAGTTACCCGATCCCCCAGCCCATCTGCCCTTCAGCAACCTCTTACATTGTTGGTGGTAATGCAAGCTGGTAGAGCCACTCTGGAAAAGAGTATGGAGGTTCCTCAAAAGTTTAAAATAGAGCTACCTATGACATAGCAATTGCACTACTAGGTATTTATCCAAAGGATACAAACATAGTGATTCGAAGGGGCATCTGCACCCCAATGTTTATAGCAGCAATGTCCACAATAGCCAAACTATGGAAAGAGTCCAGATGTCCATTGACAGATGAATGGATAAAGAAGATTTGGTGTGTGTATACACACACACACACACACACACACACACACACACACACACAATGGACTATTACTCAGCCATCAAAAAGAATGAAATCTTGCCATTTGCAATGACGTGGATAGAACTAAAGTGTATTATGCTAAGCAAAATAAGTCAGTCAGAGAAAGACAAGTATCATATGATTTCACTCATATGTGTAATTTTTTTTAATTTATTTATTTATTTGTCAGAGAGAGAGAGAGAGCACAAGCAAGAGGAGCGGCAGGCAGAGGGAGAAGAAGACTCCCCGCTGAGCAAGGAGCCTGATGAGGGACTCGATCCCAGGACCCTGGGATCATGACCTGAGCCGAAGGCAGAGGCTTAATCGACTGAGCCACCCAGGTGTCCCACTCATATGTGTAATTTAAGAAACAAAACAGATGAACATAAGGGAAGGGAAGGAAAAATAAAAATAAGATGAAATCAGAGTAGGAGACAAACCATAAGAGACTCTTAACTATAGGAAAATAACCTATTTTCATTTAAAAACTGAACTGATGTTCTGTGCAAAGCAGTTTTGAATTGTATGAGGGATAATAACAATAAAAATAATACTAACAACTAACACTTTTGCAGCTCTTGTATAAGCAAGGTAATACTCTTAGCACCTTATATATTAACTCATTTAATCATCCCAATAACCTTAAGAGATGAGTATGAGTATGATCTCTAGTTTCCCAGATGAGAAAACCAAGGCACAGGGAGACTACGTGACTTACCCAAAGCCACACAGCTAGTACATGGCAAACCCAAGATTTAAGACCAAGTCATCTGGCTGCAAAACCCAGGAATGTTTTTTTTTTTTTTAATTTTATTATGTTGAAATCCAGGAATTTAACTGCTACAACACTGAGGTGTCACAAGAGGCTAAACTAAGATGATGGCAGTGGAAATGAGGAGAAAGTTTCATCTGTGTATTCACAGAGAGCTACTAGAAAGGAAAGAACAGTGAGACTTCAACAATACCATGGCTTACAGCTGTATCATGAAAATATAAATACCACTGTATAGGACAATAGAGAAATCTTGGCAGAGTATAGACATCCTTAAAAGATGAGCTTTTAACCAGATTTTATATGATCTGAAGATTAATAGTATCAACGGGGCTGCCTGGAAAGGGTGGGAAGGTGAGGGTGGCCGGGGTCAGAACCATGTGAAAATCTGAGAATCAGGGTCTCAGATCCACTGTCTAATACCTGAGTCAGACTGAGACTCAAAAATAAAAAATTCAACAACAGAGTCAAGGTCTCAGAGGCCCAGCCCATGTGGCATGCGTCCTCTTGAGAGAGGCCCCTGGATTTCAGAAGTCGAGAAATGTGCATAGAGAAATAAGGCAAAACACAGCAGGTGATGCCAGCTGGAACCTTCTCTGTTTTATTCATGCCTCGTTGGCAGAGGGCTGGTTCCCAGGAGGTGGCTGAATCTCACAAGGTTCAGATGTTAAAGGAAACAAATAACTAATTGTGCTGAACCTCAGCTTGGATTCATTCTGGGGTGTGGACAAGCGTTTGTGTCTCCAGAGCTTGCAGTGAAGTGGAAAGCATGTATTAGTCAGCTTGGTGATCTGAATTGAACAGAATAATTGAACTGTTGCCAAGTCTGTGGGTGACTAGATGTCCGGTGTGAGCCTGGACAGTCCTGAGAAATCATAGTAATTATCAACCATGGCCTACATTTGAAAGATAAGGCATGCCCCTCTTTTCACCTGGTAAGACCTTATGCATCTCTCTAAACTGAAATGTAAGTTTGGTTAAATTCTTACAGGACCTATGTGTATTTTCATCTTCTACATTCTACCTAGATAAGTAACAAGTTGACTCCCTGCCTATAAAAGAAGACTTCCCTTTTATTTGCTGTAAAACCACTGATTTTGATTTCTACTAAGTCCTGCCCTCCTGTTCTAGTTTAATTCAGAGAGGCCAGAAGTAGAGCCGTTTCTGATCTCTCTCCTATCTGTAAGATCTTATGCTCTGAGTTGGACAGGTGAATAGAGAGAAGGATTCAAAAGTTGGTCCTGTCCTTCAAGTAACTCCCAAGTCATTGGGGATGCAGACACAACTTTTTTATCATAGGAATCTATGATAGTGGTACAATTAAAATAACATAAGATCTCAAGTGGTGATTCCATTCATTATATGGTAGGAATGTAAGGAAGCTTCCTAGAGGAGACACCTCTCAGATTAACCTTGAAGATGGAGTAAAATTTCAACAGGAAGTGAAGATGGTAGTTTGAATCCTCTAAGATTCCTTTAGAAATAAGGTGTGATATAGACACGAAATAAATATTCAAATTGCAGGATGTGCAGAGGTCTATATGAAGACATAAAAGAGGTAGTTAGAATTCAGGATTGCAACAACAGACATGGAAGCCACATACCTACAGAGAAAAGCAAAACCATGGAGGTGTCTATGGAGAGTCAGAAGAGAAGGCTGAGCCCAGAATCTTGGGGAACACCTGAGTTTGAGGCAGAGACAAAAGTGGAACTAGCAACATGGGCTGGGGAGCACTGGTCAGAGGGAACGGTAAATTACCAGCATATCAACAGAAAAAGCTTCTGAAAAGAAAACATCATGTAGGATCAAGATTGGGAAGAGGCCATTGGATTTGACATAGAGAAGCCATTGTCAACTTTCTTAAGAGTAGTCTTGGTAGAGCAGTGGGTGTGGAAGTCAACCAAAATGCAGTAAGAAATGAAAGGCAAGTGAGGGAGTTTTGATAGTTCTTTTTTTTTTCTTTTTTCTCTTTTTTTCAGTAAGTGGAGTGAAGGGGAGATGGCATCTTGAATAGAAATCAATGGCTACATCAACAGATGAATGGATAAAGAAGATGTGGTGTATATATACAATGGAATATTATGCAGCCATCAAAAGGAATGAAATATTGCCATTTGCAACGACGTGGATGGAACTGGAGGGTATTATACTGAGCGAAATAAGTCAATCAGAGAAAAACATGTATCATATGATCTCACTGATAGGAGGAATTCTTAATCTCAGGAAACAAACTGAGGGTTGCTGGAGTGGTGGGGGGTGGGAGGGATGGGGTGGCTGGGTGATAGACACTGGGGAGCGTATGTGCTATGGTGAGCACTGTGAATTGTGTTAAGACTGTTGAATCACAGACCTGTACCTCTGAAACAAATAATACATTATATGTTAAAAAAACAAGAAGAAGAAGAAGAAGATAGCAGGAGGGGAAGAATGAAGGGGGGGAAATTGGATGGGGAGATGAACCATGAGAGATGATGGACTCTGAAAAACAAACTGAGGGTTCTAGAGGGGAGGGGGTTGGGAGGATGGGTTAGCCTGGTGATGGGTATTAAAGAGGACACATACTGCATGGAGCACTGGGTGTTATATGCAAACAATGAATCATGGAACACTACATCAAGAAAAAAAAACTAATGATGTAATGTATGATAATTAACATAACATAATAAAATTTAAAAAAAAGAAATCAATGGCTAGGCACTATGCACATCAGTTGAACCAAGTGATTTCCCATATTTTTAGGGTTTATAGTCTGAGGAGAGAATTACAACAGAGTGCCAAGGTGGGTAAGTTACACAAATGAGTAAGTTATTTATGGAAGTTAACATGAGTTATGGGTTTATAATTTTAGTAGGCGTTGTGGATTTTTATTATTTTCTTTGCCTGGCTCTTCTTTAGGAAAAGCACTCCTCTTCTTCTGATGAAATAGACCTGCTCTACTAATGACGCCAGTGAAGACTACCAATCTTAGTTTGCCCACCCATAGGTGTTGGACCAAGTGATGAGTATGTAACAACCAAGCTGATCAGAGTCCTTACTAGGATTTTTCAAACAGGAGCTTGTAGAAGAGACTGAGTCCCTCTCATAAGACAAAGTTGGAACATAAGCCTGGAAGCTGCTAGTAGCTATGTTTCACGCCTAGTGGGAAAAAATAAAGAGTGAAAGAACAAACCAACACAGAATGAGAAGCAAAAAATAGTAGATAAGAAGGAAGAAAGAGAGATAGCCCCATAGATATTCAAGTCCCTAATTCCAGAGGTCCCTAAGGCCCAACTCTACCCCCACCCTTCTTGCAGTTTTGTGAGCCTCCCAATAAATTTCCTTTTTCATGTAAACTAGATGGGTTCCTATCACATGCAATCAAGAGGCCTGACTATTACAGAAGAATTGGTAAAAGGTGAAGAATTTTTTTTCTCAGTTTTTATTTTTTTTGTAAGTTTAGGGTTAAGGAATCAGGGTGACTAATATTTATGGCTGAATAATAATGCATGGATACTATCCATTTTGTCTGTCCATTCATTATTTGATGGACATTGGGGTTGTTTCCAAAGCCTTTTGACTATTGTGACTAGTGCTGCTATAAAGATTTGTGTACAAGTTTGTGCCTGAACACCTGTTTTCAAATCGTTGCTTTGTAGTATAACTCTATATCTAACTTTTGAGACACCATCAAACTTCTCTACAGTAGCCATACTATTTTACATTTGACAGTATTGTAAGAACATTCAAATTCCTCCACATCCTTGCCAACACTTGCTATTTTTCATGGGTTTTTTAAATTATTATTATTATTATAGCCATCCTAGTAAGTGTGAAATAGTATCTCATGTATTTTTATTTGCATTTTCTTAACAATGAGTAACACTGAGTATCTTTTAATATGCTTGTTGGTTATTTGTATATCTTTTTTGGAGAAATTTTTATTCAAATCCTTTGCCCTTTTTTAAATTCGGTTGTTTATCTTTTTGTTGTTAAATTGTGAATATTCTTGGGCGCCTGGGTGGCTCAGTTGGTTAAGCAACTGCCTTCGGCTCAGGTCATGATCCTGGAGTCCCAGGATCGAGTCCCGCATCGGGCTCCCCGCTCAGCGGGGAATCTGCTTCTCCCTCTGACCCTCCCCCCTCTCATGTGCTCTCTCTCTCTCTCTCAAATAAATAAATAAAATCTTAAAAAAAAATTGTGAATATTCTTTATAGATTCTGGATACTACTAGACCCTTATCAGATATGTGATTTACAAATATTTTCTCACTCACATTCTGTGGGATGTCTTTTCACAGATAGTGTCCTTTGATGAACAGAATTTTTTAATTTTGATGAAGTCCAATTTATCTGTTTTCCCCTATTTGTGCTTACAGTGTCAAATCTAAGGAACCACTGTCAAACCCATAGTCATAAAGATTGAGCCCTATGTTTTCTTCTAAGAGTTTTATGGTTTTAGCTCTTATATTTAAGTCTTAAATCCATTTTGAGTTAATATTTGTATATGGTGTGATGTAAGGTTCTCAAGCAAGTTTTAACCTCTCTGTATCTCAGTTTCCTTATGTGTAAAATAAAAATAGTAAAAGTACCTACCTCATGAGATTTTGTGAGGATAAATTATAAATCAATAAATTAAGATGTGTAAAGCACTTAGAATGGTGCCTAGCACATTCAATAAATAAATATTCACTAGTGTTAATTATTATTTGCTGTTGTTGGTTGGTTGTGGTATAAGAGAAATTATCTGAATATGAGCTGATAAAGTAGAGTGGAAGAGAAGAACAAAATTTACTTCTCTCAGTAAAACAAATGTTTTAGATGACTTAAGATCAAGTTCTATCATCTGTGTATTGTGGGGTTTTTTTTTATAAGTTAATATTATCACTGCAGTAATACTGGTATAAAGTTCTTAAATAAAAGGAGATGATAGTCATTTGTTATCCTAGGCTAGTCAGAATACAGAATCTTGTGCCTATTTTTGAGTACACTTAAAAAGAGATTTCGAGGGATGCCTGGGTGGCTCAGTCAGTTGAGCAGCTGCCTTCGGCTCAGGTCATGGTCCCCGGGTCCTGGGATAGAGCCTCACATCGGGCTCCTTGCTCAGCAGGGAGCCTGCTTCTTCCTCTCCCTCTGCCTACCACTCCCCCTGCTTGTGCTCACGCTCTCTCTCTCTCTCTCAAATAAATAAATAAAATCTTTTAAAAAAAAGAGAGAGATTTCGATAACCCAAGTTAAATCAGGTAGAGCACCTTAGTTGTAAGAAGTCTCAAAATAACTACGTTTGGAAAAGAGTTGAAATAACTGAGAACAGAGGGATATTTCTATGAGGTTGATGAAGCTTAAACTTCAGGGCTCCTCTGTTGCACAAACTCCTCCAGGCCCTAATTTTGTATTCTTTTTCTTAAGAAGGTGTCCAAAATTACATACACTTTGGGACCAATGAAATCTGTGCCACCTCTGACTGAGAATACACAAAATTGCCACCTTCTTATTATCTCATTGTAGGTAGTTGAGCAGAGGCTGGATGCACGCAACTGGTGACCTGCAGAAGGAACTGAGTCCAGAACTCAGCAGAGAACAGAATCCAGGACTGGTGGGTGCTTTCTAAACACTATGGTTCCAACTTTTTAAAGTTTCACCCCTTTTCTAGGGAGCAATCTTCAAGGATTTTTTACCCTTAATTGTTAGTACAGTAGTTCTTTGCCATTATAATTAATAATGATAAATGGATAATGGATGCATAGAGAGAGAGAGAGAGAGAGAGAGAGAGAGAGAGAGAGATAGATAGATAGATAGAATTTGGTTATATGTGATTTTTGACATACAACTTCAATATGAGAAAATGTTGGTTAAAAAATTTTTCAAGTTCTAAGCCTAATTCTACCACCAATCCACTGTATGTTCAATTTTATTCTACTTTTCATTGGATATAATTCTTAGACTATGTAGAAATTTTTTAAACTGTCTGCCTGCCTCCAGCACCTTTATTTTTAATTTTCTTTAAATTTTTTAATAAAAATAGTTTATATCCATTATAGTGTCTCTAAAGTTTTGGTATAATTGCTCTGTTAGGTTTGTGAAATTAATTGAAAACTTTACCATCTGTTTATTAAGGAGCAGTTTATACATAGGAATTAACCATTCATTGAAAGTTGTTAAAAGATTGTAAATCCATTTAGCCTAGGGCTTTTCTAGGAGTTAGCTCTTTTTATTTATTTATTTATTTATTTATTTATTTATTTATTTTAAAGATTTTATTTATTTATTTGACAGAGAGAGACACAGTGAGAGAGGGAACACAAGCAGGGGGAGTGGGAGAGCGAGAAGCAGGCTTCCCGCGGAGCAGGGAGCCCGATGTGGGGCTCGATGTGGGGCTCGATCCCAGGACCCTGGGATCATGACCCGAGCCGAAGGCAGACGCTTAACGACTGAGCCACCCAGGCGCCCCATAGGAGTTAGCTCTTTTTAAATAATTTTTATAATTTACCATTTTATAATTTTTATAATTTCTTTAGTGGTTACGAATGTTCAGGTTTTCTAACTCTAGTTGAGTCCATTTTGGTAATATATTTTTCTTAGAAAAATAATTTGTTTTATCCAGATCTTTAAAAAACCTTGTCATAGGCACGCCTGGGTGGCTCAGTCGTTAAGCATCTGCCTTCAGCTCAGGTCACGATCCCAAAGTCCCGGGATTGAGCCCCGCATCGAGCCCCGCATCGGGCTCCCTGCTCCGCAGAACGCCTGCTTCTACCTCCCCTCATCCCCCTACTTGTGTTCCCTCTCTCGCTGTGTGTCTCTCTGTCTAATAAATAAATAAAATCTTTAAAAACAACAACAACAGGGTGCCTGGGTGGCTCAGTCGTTAAGCGTCTGCCTTCGGCTCAGGTCATGATCCCAGGGTCCTGGGATCGAGTCCCACATCGGGCTCCCTGCTCGGCAGGAGGCCTGCTTCTCCCTCTCCCACTCCCCCTGCTTGTGTTCCTGCTCTCGCTCTCTCTGTCAAATAAATAAATAAAATCTTTAAAAAAAAAAAAAAAAAAAAAAACAACAACAACAAAACCCTCGCCATGGTATTCTTTAATAATTATTTTAATTATATATAATATAATTAAATTATATTATATATAATTATATATATATAATTATTCTTTTCCTTGAATATACTTGCCAAAAATGCATACCTTTATTGATTGTTTCTTTAAAATCAGCTATTTAATTTATTGAGCAATTCAACAATTTTTCCATTTTATAATTCATTAGTCTATTTTCAAATTTCAACTTTTCTGAACTTTGACTATATCTCTCAATAGATATCAAAGACATTCGGCAGTGGCCAAAGAGAAGACTAAGTTTAGGCATTATTGTAGTTGCCACATACATGAGATCTTAGCCATGCATGGAAGGTATGCTCCTCCAATTGTTACCTTCGATTAGTTAATTGCATTGACAGCCCAACATGATTTTAAACACTAGCCTAAAATGAGATTCAAAATATCATATTGTGTGGCAGCCCTGAAATGAAAAATTGGGGGTATGCAAATGATTTTCTGTCTCATATAAGGCAATACAATTAAAGGTAGTCAAAATTGACAAATTTCTCAGACAGAGAATAGAACTTCCAAAGCTAGGAACAGAAGTGTGACCAATGCTGGATGATTTTCCAGTGATGCTAATTGTCACCTAGCTATATGTATTTCAATTAAGGGGAAAAATTATTAGTGTAACCCAGCAGAAAAAAACAAGTGAACCCCTTTCAGTGTGCTTTCAAATTAAACTGTCAATTCTAAAGGTGAATAGTTGTTATGTTCAGAAAAACAGGAATAAAAAGCAGTGTGTCATCAAAATGTTAGACAAAAGTGATGACTGCAAGAAGAGATGCAGGAGGGATCTCAGACTTGAGTATGAAAAAGGCTCAAACTAAAATTGGTTGTAATATGGAAAAAGAAGGTAGTATGTAGTTGTATTGATAAATATGTACTATATGTATTTATTTGTAGATGACATGATTGTATATGTAGAAAATCCTAAAACACCTACCAAACATTACAGATAAAGGGCTGGTATCCAAGATCTATAAAGAACTTCTCAAACTCAATACCCAAAAAAACAAATAATCCAGTCAAGAAATGGACAGAAGATATGAACAGACACTTCTCCGAAGATGACATACAAATGGCTAACAGACACATGAAAAAATGTTCAACATCACTTGGCATCAGGGAAATACAAATCAAAACCACAATGAGATACCACCTTACACCAGTTAGAATGGCAAAAATTAACAAGACAGGAAACAACAAATGTTGGTGAGAATGTGGAGAAAGGGGAACCCTCTTACACTGTTTGTGGGAATGCAGACTGGTACAGCCACTCTGGAAAACAGTATGGAGGTTCCTCAAGATGTTAAAAATAGAGCTATCCTATGATCCAGCAATTGCACTACTAGGTACAGATACAGATGTAGTGAAAAGAAGGGGCACTTGCACCCCAATGTTCATAGCAGCAATGTTCACAATAGCCCAACTATGAAAGGAGCTGAGATGTCCTTCAACAGATTAATGGATAAAGAAGATGTGGTTCATATATACAATGGAATATTACTCAGCCATCAGAAAGGATGAATACCTACCTTTTGGATCAACATGGATGGAACTGGAGGGGATTATGCTAGGTGAAATAAGTCAAGCAGAGAAAGACAATTATCATATGGTTTCACTCATATGTGGAACATAAGAAATAGTGAGTAGGACCATAGGGGAAGGGAGGAAAAACTGAATGAGAAGAAATCAGAGAAGGAGAAAAACCATGAGAGACCCTGGACTCCGGGAAACAAACTGAGGGTTACAGAAGAAAGGGGGATGGGGTAGCCGGGTGATGCGTGTTAAGGAGGGTACGTGTTGTGATGAGCACTGGGTGTTATACGCAACTAATGAATCGTTGAACACTACATCAAAAACTAATGATGTACTATATATTGGCTAACAGAACATAATTTTAAAAAACTACCAAAAAACTACTAGAACTAGGAAGTGAATTGAACAAGGTCAAAATATACTACATAAATATATAGAGATTTATTGCATTTCTGTATTATAGTAATTGGGAAATTACATTTTAGAAAAACAAGTTACAAACTAAATAAGCAAAATCAATTATGTTTCTATATAGCAGCAACTGGAAATGAAATTTAAACAAAATTTAAACAATATCTTTACACTGAATACTAAAATAACTAAGAGAAATTTAAAAAGAGCTAAAAGTATGCAAAGATAAATCATATTAATATAAAGATGCCAATTCTCTCCAAACTGATAACTTGGTTCAATTCCAATAAAAACCCAACAGCTTATTTTTTTTAATTGTCAAGACACTTCTAAAGTTTATATGGAATTGCAATAAATCTAGAATAATCAAAATAATCTTGAAACAGGAGAACAGAGTCAGAGAAATTATAATATCTACATCTAGATTATTATCAAATTAATTTATCCATCATAAATCTCCTTTAATAATCAATCATTTTTTAACATCTGTATTCAGTTCTATAGAAAGATTTACAATAGTTATTTTTGAGCAGTGATTTTAAAACTTTTTTCCATAGAGTACTAACATTTTGAGGGGGTACCTCACAGGATGCCTGTGGATAGACCTCTTGGTTCTTTATACCCTCTTTAACCAAAGAATGACAATTGTAGCTGTTTTATATTTGGGATTTTCAAGGGAGATTTCCTCTAGATAAAGAATTTAATGACTGAAAATCATTTGATAAACACTGATTGGACATATCCCTATTTTAACTGGTTTCAGACCAAAGGACAATCCTTTTCTAGCCTAAGTTCTCCATTTTTAGGCTTTTCCAAGTAATTGTTTTCAAGAAGGGTACATGTTTCTGCGTCCTTGCATATCTGAGATGTCTTTTTGTTATTTCACAAGTTAATTAAGCTGGGTATAATAGCAATAACTTACAAACTTTGGTTCTCAAAATTCTATATAAATACTCTATTTTCTTCTAAATTTAGGCTTTCAGAATAAAAGCCAAAGAACAACCAAATTTTTTTTTTTTTTTTTTTAGGTATTGGTTTCTTTGCTTAGATGCTTATGAAAGTTTTTTCTTAACTTTATGAACTAAAATTCTTGCCAGGATACATTCTATGTGTGCTTTTGTGCATTGACTTGTCTGGAACACAATGATTTTTTTCAATATGGGTCTTACTTCTGCTCATGAATTTTTCCTGTTATATCTTTGGGGGGAGGATGAGATTATTTATTTATTTATTTATTTATTTATTTATTTAAATTCCTGTATAGTTAACATATAGTGTAATATTAGTTTCATGTGTGCAAAATAGTAATTCAACACTTCCATACATCACCCGGTGCTCATCACAACAAGTGCACTCCTTAATCCCCATTCCCTATTTAACCCATTCCCCCACTCACCTCCCCTCTGGTAACCATCAGTTTGTTCTCTATAGTTAAGAATCTGTTTCTTCATTTCTCTCCCTCTCTCTCTCTCTTTCTCTCTCTCCCTTTTTCTGTTGTATCTTTGTTTTTTTCCATTAGTTTAAGTGTCTTCTTCAAGAATACCAGTTATCCACGTATTTATTCTCTGCTCTTTAACATCCATATGTTTTGTATTCTATTGAGGAAGCCAACACTTCCAGTTGAAATCTTCCAGTTTCTGGACCCTCCAGTAAATCACTTCAGAGATATGCTCTTCCTTTGGGTCTTCTAGATACTCTTTCTTCCCTTGTAGTAAAGTCTTTTTCACACACTTGATGTGGTTTTTACCTCTTCCTTATTTATCTTTGAACAAGTTGAAATCTATTCATATTTGGTGTTTATCAAAACACAGAGAAGTTAAAGCATTCTTGGCTCCACTCCATTTATTAGATGTGCACAGCATCTGGCCTAACCCCTAACCTAAACCCATCATGGATTCCTCAAAAATTAATTCCCAGCATGCACCATTACTGGGGTTTAGTTCATGGTGGTTTTTGTTTGTTTGTGACCCAACCTAAACCTAAAGAGCTTTACCCTTCAGAAATTTTCCCCTGAAAATGCAACATACCTCCACCAGTCCTCCAGCTCAGCCAAAGCTGACCTCATTTTCTCAGGATCCAAATTGTTTTCTGAGAATTTTAATTTGTGGGATATAGAATGATGTGAAAATACTCTCAGCCTCACAAAACACACATGAGTAAAAGCCCACCTGCTTGGTTGTATTGATAATGAACAAGACAGTGGAGGGAACACAATACCTTCACTCACCCATTTCAAAAGGTTTTTTGTGTCATGTAGTAAAGCCAACTCAGTGTGCCATAGAAAGAGACTGGGGTAGATTTGTCTCAATCTTGCTTTATAATTAGTAAAGATTCTTCCCCCAATTTTGAGACTATCCTGCTCATTGTTTTTATTTTTGTGTTTAAATTATCATATTTTTTCTTTGTCTTTACAGGCACTTTGGTAGGAAATTTGAGAAAGACTTCCCCAGGGACTTTTAGCCAGGCTCCATTTTTACCTGGAATTCCTATAGCTTCTTCTTCTTTTTTTTTTTTTTTAAGATTTTATTTATTTATTTGACAGAGAGCGACACAGCTAGAGACGGACCACAAGCAGGGGGAGTGGGAGAGGGAGAAGCAGGCTTCCCGCCGAGCAGGGAGCCTGATGCAGGGCTCGATCCCAGGAGCCTGGGATAATGACCTGAGCCGAAGGCAGACACTTAACGACTGAGCCACCCAGTCGCCCCTAGAATTCCTATAGCTTCTTAATGAATAATTAAAACATATCTGGGGAGGATATTCAGCAAGTAAATCAATGCTAGAGATTGTTCATTAAAGATATGAAATCTGGGTATCTCAATATGAAAAGAGAGAAATATTATTTTCAGGAGCGAAATAAAATTCCTAATAACTGACTAAGATTCCTTGCAGAAATGATGACAAAGAATGATACTCCCAAAATAAAAGGCTTATGCTGAGAGCTCAAGTTGCTCTCCACCCAAGCAGAATTAAGAGTACCATTCTGCAGATTTGGGATTCATGTCACCACATCGAGTCCTAGCTATAATGCAGGCAATAACGTTTCGTAAAAAAGAACACCATGTGGCGGCCTTGCTAATCTTCTGGATGAGAATCAGTTGTAAGTTGGCAACACGCATTGACGTGCCTTGGACTAAAAGGAGCTCTTAACATGACACTGCAGTTTTTAGGGCTATTCAGAGATAAGAGCTATATGGTCAAATATAGCGTGGAATATGGGCAACTGTAAAACAATTTAATATTAAGCACTTAAGTAAAATGAAAATTTTTAAATTTAAGATAGTTCAAACAAAAGCCTACAGGTAATTGGAGACCACAGTTAGTAGTTGATATCTTTTCGAGTGGGATGTGAGAACAGTGCTGCTAGATGAGGGTCCACTTAAGGTTGAGTCTTGTCATCTTTTTTTAAAAGAATTTAAGTTCTTTAGTTTTAATGAAAGAACTTTATTAAAGGAATGGGTAGATGGCTCATTCTGGGAGCTGAAACTGTCTCCACCAAGAATAAAATGTTCCCCCATGAGAAATCTGAGCTCTCCATGGCTAGTGCCCTAAATAAAGGAGGCCCAATCACTTTTCTGAGGTCAATGTTAATATCCCCAAACTTCCAAGCATTGAACAGCTCCACGTTCTTCACTAGCCAAATGAGCAGAATTTAACAAGAAAGGGCTTGCCTTCACTATGCTAAAGAAAGGCTTAAACTACAGCCTGCTTAAATCTAATTTCCCAAGTAAGAAGTACCATAAAGCAAGACAGGAACAGGGAGACAGAAAGGGGATAGAAACTGAGTAGCTGAGACTGGGATGGGATCAGGAGGTGGGCAAAATATTTTTAAAAGCAGAGCCTTGGTACTCTGGCAACACATAACAGGGAAACATCTTGTTTGAACTAGTCTGTCCTGTCCTCCCAATAGGAGGGGCCCTGCTAATCCTTGGATAAATTTATTTTAGAGCTGAAAGAGAATTTAGAGATTATCTAGTCCAGTCCCCTCACTTGAGGACACTTAGGCCCCAAAGCATTAAAAGACTTGCTGGGCTCATGTGGTAAATACGTTGCAGAAATGGAATTATAACCCCAAACCTCCTATGTTCATTGTGATGTTCCTTCCACAACAACACCAACTCCTCATAGCACTTCTTGTGGGAATTCTAAGGGAGGCAGTATATTACAGTGGAAAGAGAAGTATATCAACTATAAGTTCTGGGTTCTAGTCTTTGGTCTCCTAGTTTGAATGACAGAACCCTAGAAGTCAAGACTTCAAGTAGTTCAACCTGCCACCCAAAGCAAGAAACCCCTAGGTAATATCCATGAACAACTGGACAGTCAGACTCTTGTGACCACTTCTTCAAGGGCAGGTATCTCACTACCTTAGTGAGAGCTGATATGTCTCAATGACCTGAAATCTGCTTCTCTAAAATTTCTATTCTGATCTCCAAGAAGGGGCGTTCATCTCTTCTACATGATAACACTGCTCATTTAGCTCAACAAACAGTCACTCAAAGCCCATACATGCTAAATTCTGGAGCTATAAACTTAACATTAAGGAATGCATAATCTAGTCAGGAAGATAATCCTTAATTACTATTAAATATGATAATGCATGCCTACCAGTGCCAGGCACATCTAAACACTCAAAAAATATTAGAAATTATTCTTACTATTATATAGCTCTTCCACTGTCTTGTGTTCAGACTGAGTGTCCACTTTCTTCAAGCATGCAGCATAGAATGTGGCCTGTAGATCAGGGATCAGCAAGCTCTTTTTTCTGGGAAGGGGCAGATGGTAAATATTATAGATTATGTAAGCCATATATCAATGTCACAATTACTCAACTCTGCATTTCTAAGACAAAAGCAGCCATAGAGAATATGTAAATGAATGGGTGTGGATGCGTTCCAAGAAAACTTGGCCCATAAAAACAGAGGGCTGGCTGGATTTGACCCCCAGGTCATAGTTTGCTAACCTCTGCTTTGCTATCAGGGGTGCCTGGGTGGTTCAGTCCACTCCAGCAATTGTCAAGCTTTGCCCATGAATACATAGTTTTCAATTAGCTTTTTAGTGCCTCATTTTAAAATATGAACAGCTAACCAAGGATCACCAGGCATTTCAGGAAAACCACCAATCAATATTTAAGACAGAGACCAATATAAACATGCAAAAAGAAGAAGCAGAAGCAGCAGAAAAGAAGAAGAAGGAGGAGAAGGAGAAGGAGAAGAAGGAAAAGGAGGAGAAGGAGAAGAAGAAAGAAGAAGAAGGAGAAGAAGAAGAAGAAGAAGAAGAAAAGAAAGAGGAGGAGGAAGGAGGCAGAGGAAGAGGGGGAGAGGGAAAGGGGAAGAGGAGGGGGGGAGGAGGAGGGAGGAAGAAGGGGAAGGAAAAGCCACCACTGCCTGAAGAACTGGAAATAATACAAGGAATTTAAAAAGAAACCCTTCCCCCAAAATCTATAAGTAATATCTTCAGAGAGTTTGTTTAACCTATTAGATTCACTAAGCAGGAATAAGATGCCATGAACAAAAGGAATATTTAGATATTCAGAGAATAAGAAAAAAGAAAACAGTAAATAGAAAGATTGAAAGATAAAATTGAAGAAGTTTTCCAGAAAGCAGACCAAAAGAAAAAAAATGAGAATATTAATAAAGAAGATCTAATATTTAACTAATAGGAATTCCAAAAAGAAAGAATAGAGATAACAGAAGAGAGGACATTATCTAAGAAATAACACAGGCAATTTTCCTAGAACTGAAGGAAACTAAATTCCCTATTGAAATGGTCCCTGAGAGCTCAACACAATATGCACGCCCCTTGGCACATTATAGCCCAAATGTTAGAAGTTACTCAGACAACTGGGGGGGGCGGAGCAAGATGGCAGAGGAGTAGGAGACCTGGATTTCGTCTCCTCTCAGGAATTCAGCTGGATAGGGATCAAACCATTCTGAACACCTACAAACTCAACAGGAGATCGAAGAAAAGAGCAACAACTCTCTCATCAGAAAAGCGACCACTTTCTGGAAGGTAGGACATGCGGAGAAGTGAATCCGAGGCGATATTCGGGAGGACAGACGGCGGGGGAGGGGCCTCCCTCGGCCGCTTCTGGCAAGTGATAGAACCACGGAGCACAAAATCAGAACTTTTAGAAGTCGGCTCCACTGAGGGACGTCGCTCCGGTGGCTAAGTGGGGGGTGGAACCCTCCGGGACAGTGTGGTCTCAGGACCCTCGGGGTCACAGAAAGACCGGGGGTGCCTGACTGTGGCAGAGCTCCCAGGTATCGGAGCAGGGAAGCCGGCTGCAGAGGCGGAGCCCAGGCGCGGGGTCTCAGCTCAGGGTTGCCATAAACCGTGATCCACGGCACAGTCGGGCCCCTGCTCCTCCAGCAGGGTCCCAACAAGCGGCAGATCCGGGGAGACTCACCTTCCTCCCCCGGGAGGAGCCACGCGGGAGTGCACCGCAGGGATCTGCTGGGTTTGGAGACTCCACCCGGGGTCGGGTGCCAGAGATAGAAACGCGCGGTCACAGGCCGGGTGAGCACGGAGTGCGGCTGGAGACCGGGGAGACGGGAGTGACTGGCGGCTTTTCTCTGGGGTCTCACTGAGAAGCGGGGCCCGAGTTCTCGGCTCCTCCGGGGCGGAGATTGGGAGGCCGCCATTTTCACTCTCCGCCTCCAAAGCTGTACGGAAAGCTCGCAGGGAACAAAAGCCCCGGAGAGCAAACCCGAGCAGATTACTTAGCCGGGAGGGGGCAAGGGCAGGGCAACTCCGCCTCCGGCAGAGACATTTGGAAACCACGGCAACAGGCCCCTCCCCAGAAGATCAGCGAGAACAGCCAGCCAAGACCAAGTTTACCTATCAATGAGAACAGCAGAACTCCAGCGCTAGGGGACTACTGCACATAGAATTCATGGCTTTTATACCATGATTCTTTAGTCTTTCAAAGTTAATTTTTTTTAACTGTCTTTTTTTCTTTTTTTTTCTTTTTGAATTTTTCTTTTTCCCTTTTTCAACTAACATCTTATCAATCCCTTTTTTTAAAAAAAACATTTTTATTTTTCATTTTTAGAGTCATATTCTATCCCTTCATAGTAGTTACCCGTATTTTTGGCTTATATATATAAGTTGTTCTCTCTTTAAAATTTTGAGATAGTTTCTTCTAACAGATTAAAATATACCCTAAATCTCTAGTATATGGTGTTTTCTATTCCCCTGCCTGATCACATCCTCTCCCTTTTTTTTTCTTTTTTTAAATCCTCTTCTTTCTTTTTTCAAACAACTTCTTATCAATTCCTTTTATAAAATTTTTTATAATTTCCATCTTTACAGTCATATTCCATCCCTTCATCATATCAACCCTTATTTTTGTACATATATAAGTTTTTCTTTCTTTAAAATTTTGGGAGGCACTTTCTTCTAAAAGACCAAAATACACCCCAAATCTAGTGTGTGGGACTGATCTAGATACCAGCCTGATCATATTTGATCACATTCTGGTTTTTTTTTTGTTGTTGTTGTTGTTTTGTTTTGTTTGTTTTTGTTTTTATCTTTATCTTTTTCTTTTTTTTCTTTTTCTTTTTTCTCTCTTTCCCTTTCTTTTCCCACTGCTTCAAGTCTTTTCTGATTTGTTTAGAGTATATTTTCTGGGGACGTTGTTACTCTGCTAGTATTTTGTTCTCTCATTAATCTATTCTCCTCTGCACAAAATGACAAGACGGAAAAAATCACCTCAACAAAAAGAACAAGAGGTAGTACCGACTGCCAGGGACCTACTCAATACGGACATTAGTATGATGTCAGATCTAGAGTTCAGAATCATCACTTTAAAGATACTAGCTGGGCTTGAAAAAAATATGGAAGTTATTAGAGAAACCCTTTCTGGAGAAGTAAAAGAACTAAAATCCAACCAAGTAGAAATCAAAAAGGCTATTAATGAGGTGCAATCAAAAATGGGGGCGCTAACTGCTAGAATAAATGAGGCAGAAGAGAGAATCAGTAATATAGAAGATGAAATGATGGAAAATAAAGAAGCTGAGAAAAAGAGATAAACAACTACTGGATCACGAGGGCAGAATTCGAGAGATAAGCGATACCATAAGACGAAACAACATTAGAATAATTGGGATCCCAGAAGAAGAAGAAAGAGAGAGAGGGGCAGAAGGTATAATGGAGCAAATTATAGCAGAGAACTTCCCTAATTTGGGAAAGGAAACAGGCATGAAAATCCAGGAAGCACAGAGAACCCCTCTCAAAATCAATAAAAATAGGTCAACACCCCGACATCTAATAGTAAAATTTACGAGTCTCATAGACAAAGAGAAAATCCTGAAAGCAGCTCGGGAGAAGAGATATGTAACCTACAAGGGTAGAAACATTAGATTGGCAACAGACCTATCCACAGAGACCTGGCAGGCCAGAAAGGACTGGCAGGATATATTCAGAGCACTAAATGAGAAAAATATGCAGCCAAGAATACTCTATCCAGCTAGGCTGTCATTGAAAATTGAAGGAGAGATAAAAAGCTTCCAGGACAAACAAAAACTAAAGGAATTTGCAAACACAAAACCAGCCCTACAGGAAATCTTGAAAGGGGTCCTCTAAGCAAAGAGAGAGCCTAAAAGCAATATAGACCAGAAAGGAACACAGACAATATACGGTAACAGTCACCTTACAGGCAATACAGTGGCACTAAATTCCTATCTTTCAGTAGTTACCCTGAATGTAAATGGGCTAAATGCCCCAATCAAAAGACACAGGCTATCAGACTGGATTAAAAAACAAGACCCATCGATATGCTGTCTGCAAGAGACTCACTTTAGAACCAAAGACACCCCCAGATTGAAAGTGAGGGGGTGGAAAACCATTTACCATGCTAATGGACACCAAAAGAAAGCTGGGGTGGCAATCCTTATATCAGACAAATTAGATTTTAAACCAAAGACTGTAATAAGAGATGAGGAAGGACACTATATCATACTTAAAGGATCTATCCAACAAGAAGATCTAACAATTGTAAATATCTATGCCCCTAACATGGGAGCAGCCAATTATATAAGGCAATTAATAACAAAAGCAAAGAAACACATCGACAACAATACAATAATAGTGGGGGACTTTAACACCCCCCTCACTGAAATGGACAGATCGTCTAAGCAAAAGATCAACAAGGAAATAAAGACTTTAAATGACACACTGGACCAAATGGGCTTTACAGACATATTCAGAACATTCCACCCCAAAGCAACAGAATACACATTTTTCTCTAGTGCCCATGGAACATTCTCCAGAATAGATCACATCCTAGGTCATAAATCAGGTCTCAACCGGTACCAAAAGATTGGGATCATTCCCTGCCTATTTTCAGACCACAATGCTTTGAAACTAGAACTCAATCACAAGAGGAAAGTTGGAAAGAACTCAAATACATGGAGGCTAAAGAGCATCCTACTGAAGAATGAATGGGTCAACCAGGAAATTAAAGAAGAATTAAAAAAATACATGGAAACCAATGAAAATGAAAACACAACTATTCAAAATCTTTGGGATGCAGCAAAGGCAGTCCTAAGAGGAAAGTATATAGCAATACAAGCCTTTCTCAAGAAGCAAGAAAGGTCTCAAGTACACAACCTAACCCTACACCTAAAGGAGCTGGAGAAAGAACAGCAAATAAAGCCTAAACCCAGCAGGAGAAGAGAAATAATAAAGATCAAAGCAGAAATCAATGAAATAGAAACCAAAAGAACAGTAGAACAGATCAACGAAACTAGGAGTTGGTTCTTTGAAAGAATTAATAAGATTGATAAATCCCTGGCCAGACTTATCAAAAAGAGAAGAGAAATGACCCTAATCAACAAAATCATGAATGAAAGAGGAGACATCACAACCAACACCAAAGAAATACAAACAATTATAAGAACATATTATGAGCAACTCTATGCCAGCAAATTAGATAACCTGGAAGAAATGGATGCATTCCTAGAGATGTATCAACTACCAAAACTGAACCAGGATGAAATAGAAAACCTGAACAGACCTATAACCACTAAGGAAATTGAAGCAGTCATCAAAAATCTCCCAAAAGACAAAAGCCCAGGGCCAGATGGCTTCCCAGGGGAATTCTACCAAACATTTCAAGAAGAATTAATACCTATTCTTCTGAAACTGTTCCAAAAAATAGAAATGGAAGGAAAACTTCCAAACTCATTTTATGAGGCCAGCATTACCTTGATCCCAAAACCAGACAAAGACCCCATCAAAAAGGAGAATTACAGACCAATATCCCTGATGAACATGGATGCAAAAATTCTCACCAAAATACTAGCCAATAGGATCCAACAGTACATTGAAAGGATTATTCACCATGACCACGTGGGATTTATCCCTGGGCTGCAAGGTTGGTTCAACATCCGCAAATCAATCAATGTGATACAATACATTAACAAAAGAAAGAACAAGAATCATATGATCCTCTCAATAGATGCAGAAAAAGCATTTGACAAAGTACAGCATCCTTTCTTGATCAAAACTCTTCAGAGTATAGGAATAGAGGGTACATACCTCAATATCATAAAAGCCATCTATGAAAAACCTACAGCGAATATCATTCTCAATGGGGAAAAACTGAGAGCTTTCCCCCTAAGGTCAGGAACGCGGCAGGGATGTCCACTATCACCACTGCTATTCAACATAGTATTAGAAGTCCTAGCCACAGCAATCAGACAACAAAAAGAAATCAAAGGCATCCAAATTGGCAAAGAAGAAGTCAAACTCTCACTCTTTGCAGATGATATGATACTTTATGTGGAAAACCCAAAAGACTCCACCCCAAAACTGTTAGAACTCATACAGGAATTCAGTAAAGTGGCAGGATATAAAATCAATGCACAGAAGTCAGTGGCATTCCTATACACCAACAACAAGACAGAAGAAAGAGAAATTAAGGAGTCGATCCCATTTACAATTGCACCCAAAACCATAAGATACCTAGGAATAAATCTAACCAAAGAGACAAAGGATCTGTACTCAGAAAACTATAAAATACTCATGAAAGAAATTGAGGAAGACACAAAGAAATGGAAAAACGTTCCATGCTCATGGATTGGAAGAACAAATATTGTGAAGATGTCAATGCTACCTAGAGCAATCTACACATTCAATGCAATCCCCATCAAAATACCATCCACTTTTTTCAAAGAAATGGAACAAATAATCCTAAAATTTGTATGGAACCAGAAAAGACCCCGCATAGCCAGAGGAATGTTGAAAAAGAAAAGCAAAGCCGGCGGCATCACAATTCCGGACTTCCAGCTCTATTACAAAGCTGTCATCATCAAGACAGCATGGTACTGGCACAAAAACAGACACATAGATCAATGGAACAGAATAGAGAGCCCAGAAATGGACCCTCAACTCTATGGTCAACTCATCTTTGACAAAGCAGGAAAGAATGTCCAATGGAATAAAGACAGTCTCTTCAACAAATGGTGTTGGGAAAATTGGATAGCCACATGCAGAAGAATGAAACTGGACCATTTCCTTACACCACACACAAAAACAGACTCAAAATGGTTGAAAGACCTCAATGTGAGACAGGAGTCCATCAAAATCCTAAAGGAGAACACGGGCAACAACCTCTTCAACCTCAGCTGAAGCAACTTCTTCCTAGAAACATCGCCAAAGGCAAGGGAAGCAAGGGCAAAAATGAACTATTGGGACTTCATCAAGATAAAAAGCTTTTGCAAAGCAAAGGAAACAGTCAACAAAACCAAAAGACAACCAACAGAATGGGAGAAGATATTTGCAAATGACATATCAGATAAAGGGCTAGTATCCAAAATCTATAAAGAACTCATCAAACTCAACACCCAAAGAACAAAAAATCCAATCAAGAAATGGGCAGAAGACATGAACAGACATTTTTCCAAAGAAGACATCCAAATGGCCAACAGACACATGAAAAAGTGCTCAATATCGCTCGGCATCAGGGAAATCCAAATCAAAACCTCAATGAGATACCACCTCACACCAGTCAGAATGGCTAAAATTAACAAGTCAGGAAACGACAGATGTTGGCGGGGATGCGGAGAAAGGGGAACCCTCCTACACTGTTGGTGGGAATGCAAGCTGGTGCAGCCACTCTGGAAAACTGTATGGAGGTTCCTCAAAAAGTTGAAAATAGAGCTACCATATGATCCAGCAATTGCACTACTGGGTATTTACCCCAAAGATACAAAAGTAGGGATCCGAACAGGTACGTGCACCCCGATGTTTATAGCAGCAATGTCCACAATAGCCAAACTGTGGAAAGAGCCAAGATGTCCATCGACAGATGAATGGATAAAGAAGATGTGGTATATATACACAATGGAATATTATGCAGCCATCAAAAGGAATGAGATCTTGCCAATTGCAACGACGTGGATGGAACTGGAGGGTATTATGTTGAGTGAAATAAGTCAAACAGAGAAAGACATGTATCATATGATCTCACTGATATGAGGAATTCTTAAATGCAAGAAACAAACAGGGTTGCTGGAGTGGGGGGG